>NC_140069.1:6920213-7438985 GCF_964194135.1 Talpa europaea
GGTGATCGGCAGCTCCAGGAGCCATGTCCATGGTGCTGACCTCACCTGGGCTGTGGCGTCCTTGTCCTTCCTGGCTGTGGGTTATCACAGCCGTGCTGCTTGCCTGCACATCTGCTCCATGCTGGCACCTCGCACGGCCATTGTGTGAGACCAGGCCTGGGAGTATTGGTTCCCTGGCATGTCCAGCCTGCCCCTTGGGGACTGAGAGTACACTCTCCGGCAGAGCATCTCAGGGCTGGCTTGCCGAGGGACACGCTGGCCTTTTCTGGACTTTTGAGCATCACGGCCATATCTGTGGGCACCATCGCTGTCTTCCCATCCCCATTTCCAGAAGACACGCAAGGAGTTCATTGCCCAAGATCACAGCAGTGAGGAGGGAGAGCCAGAGTCTCCCTGCTCCGAGGCCCTCCCCTTTCTGTGACTTGGGAAATTCCCCGGCGCTGGGCTGCCTGCTGCTTCCTCCTCCTACACCCTGAGCACCAGGGGAGCAGCCGCACAGATGGCTCCGAGATCGGCGTGCTCGCTGGGAGTAAACACTCGATCGTCTGCAAGGGCCTCCATTGCAGTATACACACAGTCGGTAGCACAGCAAACCCTGGGCACCTGTGGATTTCACATTCCACACTTGTGGTCCTCTCCAGGGGAACCTACGGGGGGGGGGGGTGGAGGCCGCTGTCTCTGCGGGTGTGAGGACCAGCAGGTAACTGGCGGGTGAGCCTAGCCAGCCCCCCAGCATGTGGCTCTCGAGTTTTCTCAGTGGTTCTCACCTCTGGTCCCTCAGGCTGTCTCTGTAGCGTTCACTTCTTTCCAGGTTCATGGAATTCTCAGGATACACTTGTTAAGATGCTGGAGTTTCTAGGTTCTATGGCACCCAGTATTTTGCCTTTTTCTCATTATCCATGGGATTATTTGCATATGGGCTGTGGGCTCTGAGCAAAGATCAGGTCCACAACCCTAATTCTGTCCTTGACATTTAGCTTAACAAGTATTTATTCAATAAATGAATGGATGAGCGGATGGGCTTCCCCCTCAGGTGATTGTCCTCTTGGGAAGCTCTAGTCAATGCGAAGTGCACGCAGTGGGCACTTACTAGGCATTGGGACTTGTGTTCACACCCAGGGTAGGTCATTTTCTGAGAGTTTGTCCTGTCTGCTATTTTTCTACCTGCTCCTCCGCCCCACTGGACTGTGAGGTCACTGGACTGTGAGGTCACTGGACTGTAAGGTCACTTTGCCTCCTCTCTGTCTGGCCCAGCGTGCAGGACGCTGGGATGTAAACTGTGTGTCCGCGGGCGTCATGAATTGATCACTCAACAAGATGGTGGTTCTGACCTTTTGGATTGTGGGTCTTTCATGACCCACAGAAAAGGGGACCTTTCCTTGGCAGAGGAGAGGCCCACCCCTCTGTTACCGTTTTAACCAGGTTGGGGCAGGCAGGCTGGTCTCTGGCTGAGGTCCATTGTCCTTGGCACTGTTAGCAGAGCACCTTGACCCTGCTTGACCTTCTTCATTTTCCTTTTTAAATGAAAGTAATGTTATATTTTAACATTGTATAAGTTTCAAGTGCTCATTGTTGAGAATCAACGTGTGTCTATACTCCATTTAGTTCACTGCTAAAAGTCCAGTTCTGTTCTTTCCCATGCCATTGTGCCTCCTTCCCTTCTGGTTACCGCTAATTGGTCTTACAGTCTTGAGTTAATTTTTATTTTATTTGTTTCATCTGTTTGTTTCCTCTACATATCACATGTGCATGAAACCATACGGTGTTTGCCTTTCTCCATCTTTTTCATAGCTGAATACTATTCCACTTCTTGATCCATTTGTCAGTTGATGGACACTTAGGTTCTCTCCATTTTTTACCTATTGCAAATAGTACTACAGTAAACATGGGGGCATATATCTCCTCAAATTAGTGTTTTTGTATTTTATGGGGAAATATTCAGAAGTGGGATAACTGGATCATATGGAATTTCTACTTTTACTATTTTAAGGAAACTCCATACTGTTTTCCATAAACCAGTTCCCACCAACAGTGTGTTAAGTGTTCCCTTCTCGCCACATACTCTCCAATTCTTGTTTCTGGTGTTTGGGAGAACATACGCTTTTTTTTCTTGGTTTGGGCTTCTTCGGGGTCCTATCTGCCCATTCTGTACCCTACCTCGTGTCCTGGACAGATAAAGTTGGTAGCAGTGGTCCATCCCAAACACATGCTTGTGGGCAGTGGGAAGACGGATTATGAGAAACAGCCCACAGTCCCAGGTGCATAATCGTGGGGATGCAGGACATGTTGCCTGCTATGGAAACCAAGAGACCTCATAACTATTCCCCAAATCCCACGAACAACTCGAAGCCTTTGCATTCACCATTCAAGAGTGGCCACTGGAGAGCAACTGTGACTTACCTGTTGAAACAATCAGAAGGTGGCACAGAGCAGGATGTAGCCCCTCACGGTCCAGGCTGCCCTGCTTAGCACAGAAGCAAAGCCTTGAGCTTTGAGGTGAGGCCATTCCAAGTCTGCATCCCGAATCTGTCACTACCAACTAGCCATGTGAGCAGATGTCAGATGACTTGCATGAACCTCAGTTGCCTGATCTGTAAAATTCAGTCAGTCAGTTCCTTGCAGGGTTACGGTGAGGACTGAATGAGGTCATGAATACCCCTGGGGTGGGGTTATTACCTAGAAAGTGCTAGCCAGGGGCTGCTGTTATCGCTGTCGTTATTATTACTAGTGCTATGTGAGCAGGAATGCGTAGGTTGCTGGGCTAGGAAAGTTGGAGGAAACTTGCTGAAAGATGGGGAATTTCGACTGGGACTCAGCAAGCTGGACTTCTCGTAGATGAAAGGAAGATTGGCACAAATACTTGTCGGAATTTTTTTTTTTTCAGTCCCTGATTTCTAAGTACAGCTGCCACAGAAGAGGAAAGAATTGCATCAGTAAATAGGAAAAGTGTTTGCCATGATGTTATGGGAAAAAAAGAAACTGTCCAGGCTCTCGCCAGCTGCAGATGACTCAAGAGTTGGTAACATCCTCTATAAAAGGATACGAGCCTCATCTTCTGCGAAGTCACTTCTGTTGACTAAAACTCAACACCTATTTGGGATTGGCAGTGCAGAAGGGTTTGCATACCAAATGATTTAGTCCCTGACTCCTGCCTGGCCCGCAGGAATTACCTTTCCAACTGACATACCGTAAGTCACCGAGTAGAACTACAACGGAAAGCAGAAATGTGGGTGGATATAAAATGTGGTGTTTGATGGTAATGAATTCTGGTGGTTCTATGGGGGGTTAGTTGCTTTAAATCTCTTACTGGCAGCAGTGGGAAATGAGAGGCTGTAAGAAAGGATGGGGTTTGATAGGGCATGCTCACTCACGATTCTTAGCTGTATATACCGAGCACCTACTTTCAGACACTGTATCTTGGAGCCTCCCTCTCCCCCAAGGCTCTGCAGTCAGTGCCCATCTCTCAGGGTGTTATAGGGCAGCCCCGATATTGAACTGGGTGCCTGGCTGTGGGTCCTCACCCGTGCACATACAAGGGACTTATAAATACTCCACTACAGGCACACACAAAAGGTTAATGAAAGGTTTATTTACAAAGGAAAAGGAAATAAGGAAAATGGACAACTCAGGGAGAAAATAGGGAAATAAAGTCTTTCATGCGTCCTACCCGATCCGACTACCTGGAAACCCAAAGTCACTCTCAAAGCTGGCCGGATGCTGCGAGCTGGTGGAGAGCCAAAATGGGGGAATCCCCAAAGCCCACGTGTCTGCCTTTTGTATCCACCTGGCTGCTTAACCCCACCCTCAGGTCCCAGCCACCTTCCCTTTGGTGGTGATGGGATTTGGAGTTCCCAGTGTCTTTGGCTTTGACCTGGGGTGGGGGTGGAGTCCACAAAGCCTGTATGGAATTAGCTTTAGGACAGCCTTTTCCCCCTAACAAAGGGACCTCATGCATCTCTGCCTGGGGCCATCGCCTGGTGCACTTGGCTGGCGAGGGCAATGGCTGGTGCACAAATGCCCAGCTTCTTGCCCTGCAAGTACAAGACTGAGGCATGTTCTTCACATCTCCCTAAGAGCCCCCAGTGGGACGGAACCCCAGGAACTTCAGAGGTAACCCCTGTGACCTCAGACAAGTTCCTCAACTTCTGAGCTTCGGCTGCTTATAGGATGGTTGTCAGGATTAAGTGAGACGATACTCTCACGCCACCTCTGCTAAGTGCCCTCATTTTTCCAAGATGGGGGCCTCAGTGTGGGGCTCATTGTCATCTTCTCACAGTGACTGTGTCACAATCCCCTTCTTAAAGATGAGGAGACTGAAATATATAGAGATACATTATTCTGAAGAGCCATTATCTAAGTTCAAATCTAGATTTTTTTTGCTAAAGGGCCAGCTTTAAATAATAAACCAAACTGCTAAGGTACAGGCTCCAGCAAAGGTGCTGGTGTTGCCGTTAGTAGTAGTTCCTTTCCATCAAAGTGCTTATGCACTAGAGTCTGTTTTGTCTTAATGGACAGATGAAAGAAACTATATAGAACAGCAGGTTTGGGGGTTCTGGGGTGCCCCTCACCCTGCCCTGTAACAGTAGTAGTGATGAATGCCCAGCATATTTTAAGTAGACGCTCCATATTGGTTGAACTAAAAAGAGAGTGAATGAATGTTAGTTCCTTGAAAGCATGAGTGTTCGCTCATTCTTGGCTCTCTCCAGGTGACAAAACAGCCCCTGGCTGTGCCCACATGGCCGACATAAGACAAATATTTGCTGAATGGATGAATACAAAGCGGAATTTTTCCTACTTATTGGTAGTTCCCTGGTTCTAAGAAAATCATGAAATGCATTCTTTGCTTCATCTAATATTTATATCTAGGTATTGGGATAACAAAAGATTTTCGTTTCATGCGTTAATATTTTTCACGGTGGACTGGAGTGGTTTTCATAACTGGAAAGAAATAACCTCTGTTTGAATAAAAGATTAGGGGCAAAGAATAAATGGGCACAGCAGCAGGGTGGGGAGTCTGCTGTCACCAGAGCCCCCACCCTTCCTTGCCCTGGGGTTCTGGGTGGAGAGCGTGGGGTGGGAACTGACTCTGGTGTCACACCTCAGGCAGCTCTTTGACCACACAGACTAGTGACCTGCGATTAATGGTCTCAGGTCACAAACAAGGGCCCCGGGAGCCAAAGAGACTCCCAGAGGAGGACGAGGCGAGGCTCTGCATAGGAGCAAAGCCTGGTGGGAACTCGGGGCCTTTGTGCGCCCACTGGGCCTTCCACCCTGTCCCAGCTGCCTGTCACCAGGACTCACTGAGGGGAAGTGGGACAAGGGTGGAGCTGGGTCAGTGGCCCAGCAGCTTATGTGACTGCTGTCGCTGAGCTCCTAAAAGGTCCTTTTATGGCTTGAAATAATGTGGGGAGGCAAGGGTGCGTGGGGTAGGGCTGGCTGAGTTCAGGGTGATTGGGCAGTGGGTATTGGAGTTCATGATGCTTTTCTCTATTATCATGGCTATAAAAGTCCCCTTGATAAAAGGTGAAAAAAAATTACTCTAGCTTCAGCGGGGGTGGGAGGCAATCGTGTTCAGAGGGAGGGGTGTTGACGAGGGGAGTCTAGTTAGGGTCCTGCTGCCCTGGTCTGGGTGACGATGGAGGCTGCTTGGACCAGGCCCGTATCAGTGGAGATGGGGAGAAAGATGGGTAGACTCTCAGGTATAAGGGAGACACAGCTCAGGATGGATAGGGTACGGGACTAGGGAGAATGGTGGGTCAGAGTGTCCTGTTTTCTTGCTGCAGAAGGAGGTACTATTCTGAGCTAGGGTCAGTGTTGACGAACCATTCAGATCCCTTGGCTCATCTTGTTTTCATGCCTCCACCTCGATATCCCTCCGTTCTGCAAATATTGAAGCTGTTTCCTTATGTGACACCTTTTATCCCAGACTTCCCGTGTTCTGTGCACTTGGCAATTAATTAAGCTTTGGTATGCATGAATTAATTAACATCTTCTCGGGTTCAGAGGGGTTGTCCTGAAATTAGTCATATGCATCTTCCCCTTTCCTGGGGCTGGTTCCCTTTTGGGGAACACCTCTGCTTTCCCGTGGGCACACATTGTGCAAGTGTCTGTCTGTCTGTCTGTCTGTTGCACCTGTCAGCTCACTTTAATTTCATGTTTAAGAACCTGGGTCTAGAGAAGTTAATGACTTGTAAATTGCTCTCCAACGTAGAGCTAGAAATAGAACGCAAGGAGGATTCCTGAGCCCTTGCACAGCTTCACGATGGAGAGATCAGCCTCAAAGTGGAGCACAGAAATGGTCTCCCAGAAGATTCCCTTCGCACTCCCAGACAGCCTCTCTGTGGTGCAAGAACCTTCCTAACGCGGGTGCTGCCGCCAGGGGAGGTCACGTGTTGGTCTCAGACTGTAGCTTCTGCTCGGTTCCCTGGATGACTCTTGTTACCTTTTCTCCCTCCCCCCATCCAGGTAATTTTCTGATGTGACGGCTGAGACATGAGATCTTCAGCCTCCAGGCTCTCCAGTTTTTCGTCGAGAGATTCACTATGGAATCGGTGAGTGTTCTTAGCCCAGCCCATCCACAGAACCCAAAGTGGGAATGTGGAGGGATTATTTTTTTTGGGGGGGGGTGTGTTTGAAATGCAAAAATTAATCCAACCGAAGCCCTTGAACCTGCTGGAAACACACTGGTGCAAGTCCTCGTGGAGAACGGATCTCTGGCTTTTGTCGAACTATAGACTTCATAAGTGTTTTTCTTTTCTTTTAAAAACTTTTTTAAAAAGCAATTTCATAAGAGTTTTCTATCACATTATTTCTATCCTTTATTCAGAAGCAAAGGTCGGGCAGGGGAGTGGTACGAGGGGCGAAGTCGGGAATCAAAGTAGTGATGGGTAGGAATTACAACGTTCAGCTCACGGATAAAGAACTGGCCAGCGGGGCCTTAAGTCAACTTCTCCTGACTCCAGGTCGCCCGCCTTTCTCCTCTCTGCTATGCTGCCTGTTGGCCAAGGTCCACGTTGTCCCATTTGGGGCTGGGAATTCTGAGGCCTGTTCAGGGGGCATGTGATAGAAGCTAGGGAGTCTGCCTCAGTGGGTGGAAGTTTGTGACAGCAGAGAAAAAATTTCACTGGCCAGCAGGAACCCCAAGAACTGGACAGAAAACTCCCACTCAGGAATCTGGGGTGACTAGACACAGGGTGAGCTGCTGTGCCAGGTGTTTCCCAGAAGTCTGCGTTGCGAGCGGGCGAGCACCAGGGCGTGGGAGGGAGTGGAGTCATCCAGGGCTGCCACCACTTGCTGTGTCACCCACCATCTCTGTTTTTTCTGTTTTCTTATCTGTGGAAGAGGTAATGACTTTTGGTGCAGGTTTAGGAAAAAAATACAGATTAAAAATGTCTGATATAAGGGCCTCCCCGGTGGCACAGCGGTTGAGCGCTGGGTTGCGACGCTGCCCGCAGCCTCTGCAGCGCCGGTTCGATCCCCGGCTGCTCCCCAGCCACCGGAGGAGGGTCCCACATGGCGCGCAGACCTCTCCTGCCGCCCGCTGCTCCCCTCAGCAGTGTACTTCGGTCCTTCTGCCTGCTCTGCTCCCCGCTCTGGCTCTGGTGAATTGTCTCACCCTCCCGCGCTTCTGACTGTACCCAGTGCTTATATAACTAAATGAATGAATGAATGAATGAATGAATGAATGAATAAATCTTTAAAAAAAAAGGTCTGATATAAAGTAGACACATAGAGCATTGTAGTTATTCCAAATTATAGGATGAAAATCACTTTTAAGTATGATTTAATAAGCACATTTGTCCTAAGTGGATGGGAGGGTGAGAGGCTGAAGACAGGGAGTCCTACCTGAGAGACTTGAATGTGATCCCAACATGAACTGATGAGACTGTCACCACTTTCCAGAGTAAATAAGGCTTTCTGTGCTCATCATTGTCATTTGTCTGTGAGAGAACTAGCTAAAGCCACTTTTTATTTTGTTCTGTGTTTTAAATCAAGAGTTCAACACAAAGGTAACATTCGTTCTGCAGATGTCTTTTCACATTAATTATAATTGCAAAATCTCAGTGCATTATTTAGGATTAAGTTTTGACATAAACTGAATGACATAAAATCTAAAAGGACATTGGCTTTAAGGACATAGGAGTTTATTTCTCCCTTACCTGAATGGTCAGACACAAGTAGTGGCAGGGCTGCTGCAGCCATTGGTGACACCAAGCCTCCCTCTTCCCTCTACCATATGGGTCTTCCTTCCCAAGGTTACCTCATGGTTCATCCCAGCTGCTTGTGCGCCAGCCATCACATATACTCATAGGAGAAGAAACGAGAAGAAGAAAGGCAGGCCCCTCCCTTTAATGATGTTCATTGGGTACTGCGCCTGCTGCTACTATTTATATTTAGTTGGCCAGAATTTATTTCTCTGCTTACACTTAGCAACAAGAAAGGCTGGGAAATGTAATCAATTCTGCAAAACATACGCTTACCAAAATTGAGAACCATTACTATAGAAGAGAACAGATACTGGAGAACAAATCTTTCTTTGCTATGCAAATAGGTATGGAAAGGTTGCTGTTAAGAGCTGGGCTCTGTAGCCAGGCTGGTGGTGGTTGAATGCTGGATGTGTGACTCCTGGAGAAGCTAGTGAGCCCTCTGCCTCGGTGCCATCATCTGTAAAATTCTCTTTTAAACATCCTGTGAGCATTATGTTGAGTATTAGCTGAATTGAGGTAAATCGCTGGGACATAATCAGTGCTATATATCAGTGTTAGCTCTTCTTGTTGCTGCTGCTCCTCCTCTTACCATTGCTACTAGTTGTGCTGTTATAATGGCTACTTCTGTTATCATTACTACTTCTCCTCTGACCTCTGCTGCTGCGTCTGCTACTGCTACAGCCACTGCTTCTGCTGTCCCTACAGCTGCTGCTTCTGCTGTTCTTACAGTCGCTACTTCTGCTATTCCTGTAGCCGCTGCTTCTTTTGTTCCTAGAGCCAAAGCTTCTATTATTCCTACTACTATTTGTTTAGTCAGGACTATTGCTACTACTACTTCTTAACCCATGATCACTTCTACTCTTGCCACTACAGTCGCTGTGGTTATTGCACCAGCTACTGCTTTTTTTTTTTTTTTAGAAGATTTATTTATTTATGCATATAAGAGCTGGGGTACAGGCCAGAGGTTTGGGGTGGGGGTGAGAGGATTCACCAGAGATAGAGTGGGGAACAGAACAGGAAGTCTGACTGAAATACACTGCTAAGGGGAGCAGCGGGCGAGACAGGAGAGGTCTGCTACACCATGTGGGTTGCTCCCTGGCTTTCGAGGGATCAAACTGATGCTGTAGAAGCTGAGGATTTCTTCATAGTGTGGTGCTTAACCCTTGCGCCACCAGGGAGGCCCCAGCTGCTGCTTTTGCTGTCACTAATCCCTTTGTTTTTCCCATCACCATGGCATACAATGACTGCGACTGCCATGACCTGTTCTACTACTGGTGTCGGGGCTCCTCCTGCTCCTCCTGTTCCTGCTCAGCCCTGTTTGCCAGGCACTGCACATACATTTCTAAACTTTCGTGCCTGTAGCGTGATATTGCCTTCTCAGTTTGTAGGTCAGACCCAGCGAGGGTGGGTAACTTGTCAGCCATCATGCAGCCGGCAGGAGGGTGTTTATTTAGTCTGGTTGCGGGGGCAGCGACTGAAGGGAGCATAAGGTGAATTTCTGCGCTCCATTTCCTGATCTGGGTGCTGGGTGCCTGAGCACAGAATACTGAATGGCCCATGTATGCCACAGACAATCTGGAAGCATCCCGTGAGCCGGTGGGTGGTAGAGCATGGGTGACCCCTACACCTGCCTGACCCCAGAGCTCACACTCTCTTACTGTCACATGAGGCCTGACACCTTTTATTTCTTTTTGTTTGTTGGCTCATTCATATCGTTATCAACCAATAAGTATTACTCACCTGCCAGAAACATAGGGAGTCTGGGACACAAAGGTGTGGGCAGCAGACACTCCCGGTCCTCCTGGTGCTTTCCATCCAGAGGAAGAGGAGGAAGTAAATACCAGACAGACTGATGACCAGCTGGGCAGGCTCTGGGAAGGACACCCAGGGGGCACAGGAGCTGAGTGAGGCTAATCCCGCAGGCCCTCCAGACCCACATCTCCAGGACTCCTTGCTGGGAGGAGCTCTGCCCTCCATGGGTGAGCTGACCACGTAAGGACCATGTCCCCAAACAGAAAGCGGGTCCCTCTGTCCCCAGCACTGAGAAGGGGTCACTTTTCTCTCCATGTCTGTCATCACGACAGATGCTGGCCCACACCTGACTCACAGCAGCAAGTGCCAAGCCTGGAGCTCAGCCCAGCAGAAGGGGAGCCCACAGGACCAGGGACTCACTACCTCTCTCAGGACCCAAGTGCAGGCACCGCTTATGTCTGGCCATCAAAATGACACGTGAATAAGTAAAATCACAGCCAACAGCAGTGCGGTCACCATCCCTCAAGCACAAGTCCAGGGGAATAAGAATTAGTGGGTTTTTTTTCCCTACCCCAGACACCACCAGCACAGCAGGGAACAGCAGAATAGAGTTCTGAGCAGCAGTGGGAATCATCAGTTGGCCTTATTTTCAGGGGTTTTCTCCATATGCATAAATGAACTGACCTCAAGTTGAGCTCCCCCTAAACCAAGCCTGCAAAAAACCACTGTGTGCCTCTGCCTTGCCGAGGTCAAGGCGCTTCCTGCCGCGTGCCGCCGCTGTCAGTCCACAGCCAGCTCTCCGGGTCCCGCTGAGGCTCCTCGGTGGCCGCGGGGCAGGGTCAGGAATGAAGGTCGCACATGGACAGGAAACGTGTCCTGAGAGCCGGACTCAGACGCGCTGACCTCTCAACTCCAGCTGCATTTCTGACATTGTTGGCAGGGTGGGGAAACCTTAAGATTTCTGGATGTAAAAGAAAAATAAACACATTCTCAACAGACAAAGTTCAAGTTCCACTGTGAGAACCCTTTCAGGATCATCGAGGCAGCTGAAAATTCAACTGGTTATTTCACGACGTCCGCCCCTCTGCAGCCAGTGAGATGCCTCCAGGAGGAAAAGCCCTTCTAGAGTGAGAACTGGGAGACCGTGGCCTGGTCTTGTTTCCTTCCCGCCTTCAAAAATTTATTAAGCAGCTACTGTGTGCCACGCCCTACGCTTAATCCGAGGAAACGGATAAATAAGGCTCGCTGCAAAGCCATCCCACGTTTCTCTTCATTCATTTTAAGAAGTTTATTCATTGTATGAACATCTCTGGAGTCCCTAATTTGCTCTGGTCTCTTAATAGAGATAAAAGACATCGTTCCTCCTCCTACTGAGCTTATACTTAATTTTGTCACTTGTTCACTCAACAAATACTTTCTTGGCGCCTCCTACGGACCAGGGATGACACCAACTGCTGAGATACAAAGGGGAACAAAAGGTGGCTTCTGTCCAAGCAGGGCTGGAAGAGCAGACAGTGTTGTATGAGTCTGCTGAGCGCTGCCACAGCCAGGGACACCAAACTCAGTGGCTTAGAACAACAGGAAGGTGTTGTCTCACCGTTCTGCACACTAGAAAGCTGAAATCAAAACGTGGGCAGGGCCATGCCCTCTCTGATGCCATCTCCATGGGGGACACTCCTTCCCTGCCTCTTCCCAGCTTCTGGTGTTGGTGGCAGCCTCTGTGTCTCCAGTCTCTGCCTCTGTTGTCACTGGCCTTTCCCTGCATTTCCCTCTGCTCTTGTGAGGATACCAGTTGTGGGGATGCGAGCCCACCACTCCAGCATGACCTCATCTAACCTTCATGTTAGTTGCATCCACAGAGATCCTACATCACCTTCACAGGGACCCGGGGCTAGGGCGTAAACATTTTCAGGGGCAGGGGACACAATTCAGCCCATGACAAATATACATCATGACGTAAAGCACCTACGTCAGCACCTAGTGCCTGGCAGGTCCTGAGAGTCTCTGCCCACCCCACCTCCCTGCTGTCTTTCCACAGCTAAAGGCAGGAACTCTGTGTTACCCCGAGTCAGTGAGTCTGGATTTTTCGCCAGGCGAGTGAGATGGTGTACATGTGTCTTGGCAGGGGGGTGCTCCCATGCTCCCAGGGGATGGGCAGGGCACTTTCCTGCCACCCTCATTAGTTTTGTTTCATGCGGCCATCGAGGGGGTCGCAGGGAACATCTGTGTGACCAGAGCATCTGGCCTTTGGTTGGAGCCACAGGTGCCTGATCTGGCTCTGCTGCTCCTGGTTCTAGAACCTGAGTTTTTCTTGGCTTTTTTCTGCCTCGGGTCTCTGCTCTCGGTCTCTCCCCCTGGTCTCGTGGGGACCTGGTGGGGTCACATCTATATTGAGCGGGAGGCTGGCCCATAGAAGGTGGTTGGCACGTGTTGTCGGAAATTATCCCAAGCATCCATCACCTCCAGGAGGGGCTTGTTCTGCACGTCCCCCACCCCTCAGGGAGACACACACCCTCAGAACAAGTCCTCTAATCCGGCCTAAGGAAAGGTTTTGGAGAAAATTGAAAACACCTCTGGCACAGGTGTACAGATCTGCCCTTGCAGAATCATTTAAGATGGTCAATGGCTGCAAAACAGATAAAATCCTGCCTTGTAATGAGAAATGCATTGACAAATTTGGGCAAAATGATAATAAAGAGAAGATTACAATCAGGTTTTTTTAAGTTCTGAGAATGTTCATATGAATGTCACATAAAAACAAGGAAGCTTTATTTTTGAGGAAGTGACTCAATCTCTCTGTGCCACCATTGCCTCACCTGTCCAAAGGAGCAAGAACAGGACGTTCCTCAGACATAGGCTTGAGAATTAAGTGGGATAATGCAGTAGCTCAAGTGCATGATCAGCTGCTGGGACACAGCAATTAAATACTTACTGTTGGTGTTAATTTTTATCAGATGGTCTGAATCATGTGTAGATCGTCCTAGGAAAATATATAGAATAAGTAACACAGGTGAAATATATACCCTTTTCCCCTTTTATTTAAAGGGACTTCACTCCATCTGTCTCAGCAAAAGTTAAGCAACCACTGTGTTCTCACAGTATCCCCTGCCAGCCCCCAGAGGTGGAGGCCAGGCCAGGAGTAGGATCAGACACCTCAGCGGGCTTTAACATGCTAAGTTATAGACATGGGGGGCATCCAGGCATATGCAGTCTTGTTTTCATTCCTTGTAATATTTATTTTGTGCCCTGTATGTGTTTAAAACCTCCTTTAAAATAATGTACATACATAGGGATAGTGTCTGTTTCATTCAGTCAATTCTTCATGTTCTTTTTTGTTGCAGTGTATCTGAAAGGATCTCATTTCATTTTTTATTGTTTAATTTCTTATTGAAGTAACACTGGTGTAGAACATTATGAGATCTCAGGTGCACAGCATTGTCAGCGAAAGAACGCGTGCTAGCCCTCATTATGTCCCCTTCAGTCTGCAAAGAAAACGCCACAAGTAGTTGTGATGGTTAGGGTTGATGTCAGGCACAGTTACTTCCCTCAAGATGTTTGCAAACCAGACGAGAAGGGAGGACCAGCAGCCAAGATAAAACCTAATTTAAGTACCATCACTTGGGGGCTCCCCTACAGAACTCTCAAATAAATAATCCTCTCGACCCCACCCCAGACATGGGGAATGAGAAGTGTAGGATAAATTAATCGGGCTTTTTGCGACACCAGCCTCTGTGGCTATCACCTGCGGCCTTGATTGTGTTACCACAGAGGCGCGTGGGCGCAGGTGCGCATGGGTAAGTGTGCACACCTGAGCTAGAGGTCAGGGCTCTAGGGGCGACGTCAGAGACAGAGGACGGCTATGGGGAGGACAAGCGCGTCACTACGGGAGAGGGGAGCCCACGAGGGAACCCCAGCGAGAGCCCAGAGCAGGAAAGGGTGAAGATTCCGGGGGGCTGGGGGCTGGTTCCCCTCCCTGGCCTCCCAGCCCCGCCTCTGCCCGGCCAGTGCCCATGTCCTTGAGGCCGGCCTCCCTGCCTGGTGTACCTGTGGACCCAGTTCCGGAGAGAGCATTAGAACCTGGAGGGCCCACCGAGGGCTCCGGGACGCTCTTTCTCTGTCTGCCGAATTGACAGTGAAGCTGCCCTGTGCCTGCTGGCCCGAGAAGTGGCTTCGGAATTACTGCTCGCGTCAGTTCTGCTTCCAGGAGGCCCTGAAGTCAGTTGGCCACACCCTGGCTCGGCTGCATCTCCATCTCTTGCCTCTTTGTCCACATTCCACTCAGATTTGAGTTCTGTTGGTTCCTTACAGATCTGATATCTCCACTCACACCAGCTTCCCACATTCTCTGCCCTCTTCCCTTCTCCCTTCCCCAGTTAACTCCTACTCAGCCAATCTCCGCTCCAAGGGCCATTCCTGCAAAATCCTCCCTTCCACCTCCCAACTCAGCTTCCTCATCCCCACCCGCATGGACCTGGTGCCTCAACCCGTGATGTGTGTGTGTGTGTGTATGCGTGCACGCACATATACACACATACATGCATCTTTGAGTCTCGTCAGACTGTCTTTCTCACTAGATTATAGCTTCCAGGAGGGCGGGGGTCACCTCAGTCTTGCTTACCACACTCCATAGCTTCTAGGACAGTGCCTAGCTTAATGTTTGTTGAGTGAATGAATGACCAGGCAATGGGGAGCCATTGAGGGATGTACCCTATGAGAGGATGGCTTGCCCAAGTTCCCCAGGTAGTAACGGGTGCTGCTCTCTCTGAAGCCCAAGATTTCTGACTCCCAGTGTTCCCATTTGTTGTCTTTTCCCCCTCTGCCCAGCAGTGGGTTCCCTGAATAGCAGGAGAGGGAGGTAATAATTATAACAAATGAAGGTTTGTCTGCAGACTCCGTCCTCAATTACATAGCGATGCCAGCAGCTTTGATGTTCTACCTGAAGAGTTGTTACTGTGCTTCCTTCAAGTAGATCTTAGGCACGGAGGAGAAAGTGGTTTGTGTGTTTATTTTAATTAGAGAAAGACTTCCCTGCTGGTTACTCTGTGTCCTTCCATTTCACCTCAGTGGCCTCTGGCTTGAGCCTTCGATGGCATTTGGGTTGCCCGTCTTCAGTGCCAAAGCTTCTGAGGGGACCTGGAGGCAGTGCACGTGGAGGTTGACATAGCTCGTCACCAGCTCGTGCCATCAAGAGCATTTGTGGGTGCCATGTCTTTTTTTCTAACACCACTTCAACAGACCCAGGGCAGCATTCCCAATTCTCTGACACTAACTCGGTGTCCAATAACTCAAGTCAGTCCTGATGTTATAGAGCAGCCCCGATATTAAACGGGTTCCTGGCTGTGGGTCCTCACCCGCGCGCTTTAAAGAGACTTATGAATACTCTACTACAGACACACACAAAAGGGTTAATAAAAGGTTTATTTACAAGAGAAAAAGAAAATAAGGAAAAGGTACAACTCAGGGAGAAAATAGGGAAATAAAGTCTTTAATGCGTCCTACCCGATCCGACGACCTGGAAACCCAAAGTCACTCTCAGAGCTGACCGGACGCTGCAAGCTGGCCGAGAGCCCAAAATGGAGAGCGCCCCCCAAAGCCCACGTGTCTGCCTTTTGTATCCACCTGGCTGCTTAACCCCACCCTCAGGTCCCAGCCACCTTCCCTTTGGTGGTGATGGGATTTGGAGTTCCCAGTGTCTTTGGCTTTGACCTGGGGTGGGAGTGGAGTCCACAAAGCCTATATGGAATTTGCTTTGGGACATCCTTTTCCCCCTAACACTGATACTACCCAGAGTTGGCACAGACTGCACTGGTTAGGGTTAGGGCTAGTCCCGAAGTCTGCCCCTGTTCTAGGGTTACTAGCACATCCTGGGGCTATGCATTGGCAGATTTTCACGACCCCCTCCTCAGATTCCTTCAAGGCTCAGCCAAGCAAAGTGGGGAAAACGCTTTCCTTACTGCTGCCAGTTTATGACAATGGCTATACCAGTTTTATGACAATGGAACAGCCAAATGGAAGAAATGCAGGGGCTGGGGATGGGGGTGGAGCACCAGGCCCTCTCTGGTTCAGCCCTCCCAGCATGCTGCAGTGCTCACCGTCCTGGAAGACCCCCATTCCCAGAGTTTAGGGGTTTTTATAGAGTTTTCATTGCAGAGGCAGGAGTGATAAAATCATCAGCCCTTGGGGACCGGACTCCATCTCCAGCCCCTCTGGAGATCTTTCTGGTGACCCTCCTGGAGCCCTTTAGCACCCCTCCCCCAACCCCTGAGTCTTCTCATTAACATACAAAAGAGACTGTTATCTCTTGGGAGATTCCAAGAGTGTTAGGAGCTCCAGACCAGGAGTCAGGGACAAAGACCAAATACATTCTTTGACTGCACCACTGTGAGCATAATGCTGAGACCAGAGGTGGGAGCAAGCCAGGGAGGACCTTGGGACAGGGACTTCCCTGGACCATGCGTGTTGTGCTGACGTGTGTCTTGGAGTGAGGGGATAAGTCATGCTGTCTAGAACAGCTGGCGTGAATTCTTTCATCCATGGGTGTGTAAAGCACCTACTGTATGCATTCCTTCTGGATTCCCTCTTTGTCGTTGCCCTGTTGCTTGTCCTTGTTCCCTGTGCCTGTTCCTCCTAGCACTTCAACCATTCAGCAGATGTATTTTGGGCACTTAGTACGTTGAAAAGACTGCCCAGTTAGCTGTAAGAATCCCAGTGAGAATCTGTCGGCACTGATGAAGTGCCAGACGCCCAGCCCTGCTCCCCACTTGTATTAACTCATCGCTCCTCATGTCTGCCTGTGGAGTAGGCGCTCATGCTAACCCCATTTTCAGAGGTGGACACTGAGGGTGAGTAGAGATAGTAAGGAGAGGAGGAGCAGGACTTGCAACCCAAGCAATCAGGCTCCAGAGCTCTTGCATTTCCCTGGGAAACAATGATGTCTTCTGTTGTTCTGCATTCCACTGCCATTGTCTGTTTACTCTGCCTCCCTGGATCAGTCCAGGTCCCAGCAGGAAGCAGATGGCACTCTCAAAATAGGATAATTTGAGCAGAGTTTAATAAAGGACTCATTTGAGAAGTGTGGGCGAAAGGGGTAGGGAAACCGCAAGGGATGGTGGGCACCCCAGGCTCCTTTGACGGTCTGGAGGGCTGGTCCAAGGCAGGGGAGGCCTCCCGGAAGTCGGAGCCAGAGAGGCAGCTTGCAGGGGGCCCTCTGACAGCAGCTGAGGACGGGGGCAGGAGCGCAGAGAGGAGGGGATCCCCCCCTCCTGCGTGTTCTATCTCCAGTTGCCTTCCAGACATCCACTGGCTAACTTGGAAGCCAGAGGGCCAGGCAGCGCTGGGAGGTGTTTGTACAGATCAGGGTGCTGGGTGCAGAGCAGGACGGGCACCTGTACCCTCTGGCCGACTATAGGCTTCTCCAGGGCCCAGCTCAGCCTGTTCTACTCACACCTGTCGGGTCATGTCGTGTCTGAGTGTGCACACGTTTGTCCATGTGTGTCTGAGTTTGCCCACATATTTCTGAGGTTTTCTGCAAAGCCCTGTACAGTACGATGATGACATAGTCCTTCAACCCCGAGACGTCTGATTCCTCTCAGTGGCACTTAGGAAAGTCTTCCCACCGCTTGCCCCAGTAGAACTTGAATGCAGAAGTGGAAAATGGGACCTTTTCTTTGAAATTTAAGAAGCAAGTAAATGCCACGCTGATCTCATACCACTGTGCACAGCACCAAGACTGAGATAATTGGGCCTCTTCCGTCAGCCCTTGCCTGAATTCCCGAGATAAGGGGAGGAACGGCCCCCAGCACGGAGTCCACCATGATCGGGCCGTGCGGCCCTGTGAGAGGTGCTGGCTTCCAGGGGGAGCACGGCCCAGCCTCAGGGCCCCATCTCCAGGCCTCCTGCTGAAGGGGTCCTCTGTGAGCTTCCAAGTTGTGTCATCTGAAGGACACAGGCTGGAGAGACTGTAGGATGTGATTTGCTGGGTTAAAGGGCTCACAAGGAAAACCATAATGTCAAGTGAATTACAGTTCTCTCCCCGCAGTGGGTGTGTGGGGTGTGAATGTGTTTGTGTCTCTGACGAGGCAGGGGCTGGGGGCCGGTTGTCAGATGGATTAGGAATTCCTGTCTCCCCAGGTTTGTCTACAGGGTGAAAAGCTCTTGACAGCTGTCCCTGAAAAATAGCACTGGCTTTGAAATCACACAGACTGCCTTGTTAGGACACAGAGCAAGAATTTTACCTCCCTGTGCCTCAGTTTGCTCATCTGTAAATTTGGATCATCTTACATCACTTGGAGGTTGTGTAAGAATTAGTGAAGCTAGAGGGGGAGCTCTGAGAAATGGGATTGAGGTGCAGTAAAGGGTCTTCCCCTCCATTTTTTTGCTGGTGGGTTCCATTTCCTTACTGTTGGCATTACACCTCTGCGTCCCCTCCAGGGAAGCTGGAGGGGAGAGACCCTGGTTCTTTTTTTCCTGCTTTTGCTAGCATTGCTTTCCTCTTCCTCCTCTGCTGTCCTACTCCTGCTGTCAGGGGCCTCTCTTCCCTACCAGCTCTCCAGCCTCCTCCCACCCCCATCCCCATACAGGATATCCCCATACAGGATATTAACCCAGGAGGATACATTATGGCCTGAGGTCCATAGAATCCCAGGGGTTAGAGCCCCGGGGCTAAGCACATGCCAGTTTCCATACCCCACCCCTGGCATTGGCCTTCATCTTTTCCACCTGCTGTTGCTAGGAGCAGCAAAATAGAGCAGTTAGGGAAAGGGTCAATAGAGACACAAGTCAGAGAGATAAGACCACTGATGGTGGGTTCTGAGAGGCTGAGATCTGCAAGCTGACCACTCAGGGGCAGACCCTTGAGATCATTCTTTATAGTGGAAGCCGCTATACATTTTGCCTTGAAGGTAGTCCCTTCATTTGCTGATGGGGACTCAGAGAATAGTTATGCCACTATCCTTAAGGGATAAGTTAGTGCAGCCCTACTATATCTTTGTAGGAAAAGAAGCCAAAGATGCATGGCTTTTGACAGGGCTGGGGGGCCAGCCCCCTCCGCAGGAAGATAGGCACCCACGAGGCAGGTGAGGATTTGAACTGGGGTCAGCTTGACTTTAATATCTGTGCTGCTGCAGGAACCTGGTGGTAAGGAAGCCAGTTCGCTGAGTGGGGCAAAACCTGTAATTTATTAAAATCAATAGGTTTATATGCTTCTTAAAAAGCAATTATGCCTGAAATAATATGGCCATCATCAGCCATAAACTTGACCCTAATGGAATGCCTTTTCGAGGCATTTTTGAGGTCTCTTGAGCCCTACTGGAGAGGACACTGCAGTGTATATGATTACAAAACTGCAGTCTCAGAGTTAGTCACAGGAGGGGCGGGATTTAAGCAAGGACGTGAGCTACTGCCCAGATCAAATCCATCCCTACCCATGGGGAATCGATATTTCTCTCTGTCTAGTGGCCTTCAACTGTGCTGTGGCTGAAAGAGAGATGAACTTGGAATCAGCAGAACTGGATTCCAGTGCAGGTGCAAGCACCTACTAGCTCCCAGCAGTGGGCAGATTTCTTAGTGTCCCTAAAATCCTGCTCTCTTTACAGGGTCGTCTTGAGGCTGAAATGAGAAATATTTGAAAGTCCCTTGCCTGCTACATTAATAGTGTGAACATATCTATTTCTTTCCTAAATACTTTCATCTGTTTCATTTCTTTCTAGTGAAGGCTGGTTGACATCAGCCTGTCTGTAGGAACACACCTGTGTTGCAATCAACCTGGGCAAAGACGTGAAGACTCAAAGGACAGGGGTGTCAGCGCATTCCTGAATGTGGAACCACTTTCTGGATAAATGAGTTGGCTGCTTTTTAGAGTCAAAGAGGACTTGGGTCAATTTGTGTGTTTGTGTGTCTATACGTCACCTTACTCCTTAGAATGGGGCAGATGACATTATAAAGTATACAAACCAGTGTGAAAGTATATGCATACAATGCTTATAACTAAGGATCTCAGAGAGGCTGGAATATAAAGACCTGGTCTTTCAATCCTAGCACATCACAGGATTTTAGAGTTTTTATTTTGAAAATGCAGATTTCTTCCTAAGTTGCCAGTATAGTGTATACGCAATATCTCTATGAGCATTAGCACATGTGTCTCTTGGTGAACATATGTATACATTTCTGTGGGTGTTTACATAGAAGTGAAATTGCCAGCTGACATTATTTTGATTTTAACTGACACTAGTGAACAAAATAATTATTATAATAAGAGTTGTAAAGCAAACAGTGAAGATTCACACACAGAAAATTTTGTTTATTTGGATTCAATGCCCATTTTTGGGACACAGATGTACTCTCCTATAGCTTGTTAGTATTCACAGCAGCCTCTGAGGTTTCCTCCTTAGCCCCATTTTAGAGATGGGGAAACACTGAACCAAGTGGCTTTTGCCTGATATCCTGCAACTTGTAAGTGGTACTGCTGGCCTTGATCTTGTCTTTGGACTCCTGATTTCTGTGCTCAGCTTGGCCCTTGCTGCTCTCCTTGAGAAATCTACATTTTCTGCAAAGCCCTGGATCACCAAATAGCTTCTTACTTTATGCTGTTTTTGCTGATCGGATTGGAAACCCTTTGAGAAGACCTGCCTCTGGCACAGAACACAGCTCATGCGTTCATCCTTTTCTCAACCACAAAGGTTCGCCATTTTGAATGGCTGTTGACTTTGACGTCAGTTGAGCAATGGTTTACCCTCAGGAGCAGGCACGTGGATTTAGAATTTATTGTGGGGTGTGTGTTAGCAGACTATAATTTTTTTGTTGGAGTCATCTTTTTCCTTCATAAGCCCTCCTCACTATACACCAGCATACCTTTGCCTTTTCTTTGCTGAAGGCCTGAAAATCAGCTCCTCAAACTTGTTAGAATTGAGTATCAAGTGAGTGTGTTTCCTGTGATTAAAATACATGAGTTTTGGCGTGTGGACTTTAAAGAAATGAATTTGGCTCCCTGGGATCTGTGTGTTTACTTCCTGGTTCCCGTGTTCTAAAAGAGGTGAGAGGGTGTGTGTGTGTGTGTGTGTGTGTGTGTGTGTGTGTGTCTCCACACACATACATTTGCATGCTTAGAAGTGGAAAAAGCAGGGTAAATATTCCACCTAGGTGTTGGAGAAAGGATTGTAATAACTTGTAATCGAAATTCTCTCTGTTCTCACTAACACACATGCATGGACACAGTACCTGTAATGTAAAATAAAAAAAAAAAAAACCCACTAGAATATTTTACCTTCATAAAGAACATTTAGGGTACTGACTCTACCCTTCCAAAATGTGTGCAAAGTCAGATATATTAAGCCACAGCAAAAAATCAGCGTGGAAAAACCTTTCCCTTCAAACATTTCCCCGTCACTTATGTCATTTATGTTCTTAAGCTTTTAAGAACCCTAATGAGAAGGAAGGATAACCAAGGGACCCCCTTTTTGATCAAGTAATACTGTACCTGCCTGCTGTTGGATCATAAATAGTAGGTTGACTCTTACATATCACATCTACCTTCTGTAAACAGATCAGCAAACAACAAAACTGATCCTATTTCAGCCGTGGAGGCACCACCATTTGTTTTTCTTGCAGGAATAATTCTGGTATTTTAAAAGATTGCACTGGAAAGATTGGGCAGCCCATGGAGTAGAAAGCAAGGACATCTTTGAACTTTATCATCTTCCTTCCTGTTTGGGATCTGCCCTGTCTCTTCTCTCTTCACCAAATTGTGCAGTGGTTGAGTAAATAAATTTGCTACTTCAGAAATTCACTCTGTGGGAGCCTATTGGCTCCTCTGTGATTGTATTTTGAAGCAACAGTTGAGATGAAATTTAAGCACTTATAAAATGTAATGCCTGTACTTGGTAAATTGAGACCAGTCTTTTCACTGATTCTGTAACTCCACAAAATAGGCCTTGGTGACTATCTACAGAATAATTCAACAGAAGCTCTACAGCTCCGAATATAGACGAAAGCATAGAGGTCTGGTTGGGAAAAACGACTCTGGGAGAGTGCTTCTAATTTGACCGCTTCTGACATTAGCTGTTTTCCTATGTTCTAAGTTGGTTCAGAATGTTTATAAGCATGTATAAGTTAGAATTCGATTTCAAAGGCATATCCACACAAATCCGAATAACATTAGCAATTAGGGTGCTCCTCCTCTTCCTCAGACCAAAGAAGTTGGAGGTAGTCCAAGCCCTGACAATGCCCTTCTGGTTATCAGGGTCTCAAGCTGTATCTCTCTGACCGTGACGTCCTTAGCATATTTCCTCATGATCCAAAATGGTTGCTCATGATCATATTTGCTTATATTTCCTCATATTTCCTCATATTTGCACATATTTCCTCATGATCCAAAATGTGGAGTGTCAGCCGTCATATCCACATTCCAGCAGCATGGAAAAAGGGGAAAAGAGACAGTAGGGTTCTTCTCCAGCCAAGTGTTTTTTTTTTTTTTTAAAGATTTATTTATTTATGCATACAAGAGCTGGGGTGTAGGCCAGAGGTGCAGGGTGGGGGGTGGGGAAGGTGAGAGTATTCACCAGAGACAGAGTGGGGAGCAGAACAGGGGGATCTACTGAAATACACTGCTGAGGGGAGCAGCAGGAGAGGTCTGATGCGCCATGTGGGTAGTTCCCTGGCCTGGGATCGAACTCGTGCTGCAGAGGCTGTGGGCAGCTTCACAGTGCTAAGACCTAACCCCTTGCACAACAAGGGAGGCCCCTTGGCTTTTTGACAACAATCTTCATGCTGTGATTTCACATGATTACTCCTCCTCATTTGTCTAACCTAATGTCTTCTTCTTCTTTTTTTTTTTTTTAAAGATTTATTTATTTATACAAGAGCTGGGATACAGGCCAGAGGCAAGAGTGAGAGGATTCACCAGAGACAGAGTGGGGAGCAGAACAGGGGGATCTACTGAAATACACTGCTGAGGGGAGCAGCGGGGAGACAGGAGAGGTCTGCTGTGCCATGTTGGTCAGCTCTCAGGCTGGGAATTGAACTCCTGCTGCAGTAGCTGCTGAAAGCTTCATAGTGCTGAGCCTTACCCCTGTGCCACCAAGGAGGTCCCCAAGTTAGTTTTTTTAAAAGGCATTTCCCCAAAAGGCCTGCATAGTACTTTAGTGTGTATCTCGCTGGCTGGACTTCGGCACTCAGACACATCAGCTACATTGACATTCACTCTTCTTGCCTCCCCTTTTCCAGTCCCTTACAACCTGTACTGCTTTCTCTTACGGATTTGCCTCGTCGGGGAGCTTCATATAAATGGAATCATAGGCAGCCTTTCTGTCTTTCATTTAGCTTGATTTATTTTCAAGTTTCATCTGTGTTGTGGCATGTATTGACTTCATCCCTTTTGTATGGCTGAATGATATAATCCATGTAGAGGTGTATTGCTTCTTGTTTATCCATTTATTTGTTGATGGATTCTTCAGTTGTTTTTGCTATTTGACTATTATGAATAATGCTGCTATGAACATTCATCTAGAAGTTTTTGTGTGCATGTATGTTTTCATTTCTCTTGGGTATGTGTGTGGAAATGGAATTTCTGGGTCATATGATAATGTTGTTTTTAGCCCTTTGAGGAGTTACCAAGTTGTTTCCAAAGCAGCTGCACCATTTTACATTCCCTCCAGCAGGGCTGAGGATTTCCAGTTTCTTCACATCCTCCCCAACACTTGTTACATTTTCCCAGTAACTTGTTGCATTTCCGCAATAACTAATGAGATTGAGCATCTTTTCATGTGCTTATTATCTATCTATGCATCTTCTTTGGAGAAGTGGCTCTTCAAGTACTTTGTCCATTTTCAAAATTAGTTATTTGGGTTTTTTTATATCAATTGTAAGATTTTATATATTTTGGACACCAGACCCTTAATAGATATGACTTGTAAATATTTTCTTTTGTATTGTCAAATTTACTCTTTATGACATTTCTTCAGTGTGGATATTATTATCCCCATTTTACAGATGAGGGCACTGGGGTTCTGAGGCAGTGAATAGATTGGCCAAGGTTAACACTTGTCCTAACTTTTGAAGATGGTACTGAGCCCAGGAAAAGATTAGCCGAGCTTCTTTAGTTTTAATGGTAGAAACCCAACTTAGACTAGCTTAAGCTGAGATAGAAGGAGAGTTGCTTACATGCCTGGGAAGTCCAGGGCTGGGCTGACATCCGGCATGTGATTCAAACGACTTTGTTCAAATGTCACCAGTATTTTCCATTTCTTCCCTCCCTTCATCTCTTGCCAGCTTTTGGTTAGCATCCTTCTTAGGGAAGGCCTCTCGTGTGTGGCAAAGATGGTCACCAGCAGCTGAAGGCTTACAGACATCTTTGACTTTCTAGAGAAAAGGCACATGGCACTTTTCACCCCAATGCTACCAGTCCCACCTCCATACAGCACCCTGATTGGCATCGCTTGGGTCAAACACCTCTGGGAATACCCACCATGACTACCTTCAGGAGGCTGGATTACTGTGACAGCAAGCCTGCATCCAGCCCTCAGGTTGGGAGGAAGGAGACACATGGTTGACACTCTCTGGAGAGTCATCCAGAGTCAGGGAGGGGTGGTCCCCAAAAGAAAGGGTATGTAGGGCAGACAGAAAATAGATTCAATTCCTACAAGGTCTCTGTCCACTGCTGATGAGTTCCGGATGCTGAAATTTGTTGGGGGTAAATGAAAGTTAATTCCCAAAATGAAATACTAGAAGAGTCAGTTTATTCACTAAAGAAAAATGAAAGATATTGAAAATAATCATCTCCAGACCCAATCAACAGTGCATTCTCTGCTGTCTATTTAAACATGGCAATTTTATAAATGAGTTGGTATAATAGCTCTAAATCTGAGGCCAGAGCAAAAAGACTAATTTTTCAAAAACAAAAAATCAGAAAAGAAAGAACAGGGACTAGAAGCTAGATGTTTGTCAGGTTTGTTAGCAATTGTAGAGGTTTTTTTTCTGTGTGTTTTTTTTTAATTTAGAGCCCCTAGTGTGATTTGGAATGTTCACATTTGAGAAAAATGTTAACCAAATAGCATATGCTAAGAAGAAAACTGCAGTGGGTGGGCAATTTTCCCTTTTCAAATAGAGCAATGCCCTACATTTGACATAATTATGGAAAAATTCTGTTATAATACAGCTCCTTGTGATGTGGTTTCAGATACATTGTGGGTGAAATCATATTTTTTGAAAAGCAACAACCAGATACTGTTATAGATTCCTATTATAGGGAACCCCTAGGAAGGGCCTGAGACCCAGGACTGATGAGCTCCAAACTGCCCTTGGCTGCAAGTAGACCTTGAGGCAGTGTGGAGGGATTGCAAGGTGTTTGTGGTTGATTGTAATACTGTCAAAAAAGAATTCGAGTTATAGGATGATATTGCCCCAGGACCTCAGACAGCTTCTACCTCCGGCTTCTGGTGTTAACTACAAGGAAAGTGAATGCTCGGGTCACTAATGGCTGTCATTTCTCACGTCTTTCTTCTTGGGTAGTGTTTCAGATGAACAGAAGCTTGGAAAAGTGCTAATAAAAATAGGTCTATCTAGGCTTTGGGGAAGTCAGAGAAAGCCACACAGGAAGAGACCTTTTTGGGGGTCTTTTCATAGGTCACACATTTGAATACATATTTATTTTCCATTTGGATTCTTTGAGCATTTCAGCAGTTGTGCTGAAAACTTGAATCTGTGGCTACATATGAGGACAGGGACCATGGCTTATGTATCTTTTTGGCTCCTGAAAAGCTGAGCCAAAGCTTTTTTTCCTAAGATTTATTTTATTTATTTATGCGTAGAAGATCTGGGGTGTAGGCCAGAGGTGCAGAGGGAGGGGGTGAGAGGACTCACCAGAGACAGATTGGGGAGCAGAACAGGCGGCTCTCCTGAAATACACTGCTGAGGGGAGCAGTGGGGAGACAGGAGAGGTCTGCTGCGCCATGTGGGTCAGCTCCCTGGCCGGGCATTGAACTCATGCCTCAGTGGCTGCTGCTAGCTTCATAGTGCTGAGAGTTAACCCCTTGCACAACCAGGGAGGCCCCACTGTGCTAAGCATCTTGCATGGGTTCTCTCAGTTGTACTTTGCAACAACTCTGTATGGGGGAGATATTTTCATTATCTTCCTTTCAATGGTAAGGAAATAACTTGGTGAGGTTAAGATCCCTATCAAGTGGCAGATAGGGTCAACCAGTTATGTGAGTCTGGAGTGCACCCTCTTAACCACTGGACAGGCTCTGGAGCTGCTAGGTTACTGTGGTGCAGGACTGGCTGATGGGTCCCCCGCTAATGTGGCTGCACCTCCTGAGGAATGACCACAGGCACTCAGGAGACAGTGGCCTCATCTCTCACAATGCCTAACGGGAAAGAACTTTGTCAATCCAGAGAGTAAGTGGACTTGGCCACAAGTGGAATCTCAGCCGCTCTCTGCGTGTGCTGTCAGGGTACCTATGGTTAGGAGTGGGGGTGGGGTCATTTCCAAAAATCTCCACTCTCTTTAGTGTAAGCAGCATTGTCACAAAGCTTCTTTTTCTCCTGACTTAGCTTTTATGAAGACGCTCTTAGGGGAGACCGGGGATGGGGTGGGAGACTTACCCACCAACATTGGTTGCCTTGAATGTCCCTCTTCATCAGCTTTGGAGAAGAGAAATGGTGCCTGAAGGAGGGAAGGAGGGAGAAAATGGAGACGAGAATGAAAAGGGAGGTGGGTGTGTTACTCCAGTCTCAGTGTTTTCAGTCTTCTTGCCCAAAGTTAGGGGGTACCCACTACGTGATCCTGTGCCTAATTTTACATAGTTCCTGTTTTTAAATGTGTAGTAGGCACAGTCTGTAGGCGTTCCTCATACAAAGGTGATGCAAAGATGAGCATAATCTGTTCTTAGACAGAATTTCAGATCTTCTGAAGACAAGATCTTTAATTCCATCCTTAAAATGTAACTGGCAATGGTGGCGGAATGGGAAGACCTTTGGTAGCCAGGATCTGACCCTGGTTTCCCACATATCTGTCAAGGAATACTAAGTCACTGGATGACCCCTGGGAAGGCTTTCCTCATCCAGAAAAATAAAAGGATTGGAAACACATGTATTTTTTCTTTTTTTTTTTAAGATTTATTTATTTATTTATACAAGCACTGGGTACAGTCAGAAGCGCTGGAGGGTGAGAGGATTCACCAGAGCCAGAGCGAGAAACAGAACAGGCAGACTGATGAAATACACTGCTGAGGGGAGCAGCGGGTGGCAGGAGAGGTCTGCGTGCCATGTGGGACCCTCGCCAGCGGCCGGGGATCGAACTGGTGCTGCAGAGGCTGCAGGCAGCTTCGCAACCCAGCGCTCAACTGCTGTGCCACCAGGGGAGGCCCTCTAGGCTTTTATTGAGTTGGATTTAAAAAACAAAACAAAACAAAACAAAATCCCTGGGATTCTTCTTAGTTCTGATAGCTTATGATCATGTAGCTGGTGGAAGGGACTCTAAGACCCAGGATTCCTCTCTCTCGTTCTGCTCTCCTACCCCATCCCTGTAAATGTTCCTTCTTTCATTTTCATTAATTGTTCCCTCCATCTATCACTGAGTATCCCTTAAGCACCTTGAAACCCTCTAGTCTCAAGGAGCTCACAGTCTAATTGGAGAAATATAAATTTTTGGAAAATAGTGTCATAGAAAAGGGTATCATAAAAGAGGCAGGTTCTAGAAGTTTTTCTCATTTTTCAGGTTGTTTCAGAAATAAACTAAGATTTATAATCTCTCGCTCCTACAAAGTGCAAGTTTTTAGGAATCCCATATAACGCAATTTTTCTTCACTGCAAGTTGTTTTACTTATATCAGAAATGATGTCGCTCATAAAACAGAGCCAGTTCAACCCAAAACACATTTATAGGGGGCCCCCAGGGAGCCTGTACGAGACAGAACCTTCAGGGAAGAAAAAGCCTGGAGGGTTTGGATTCAGACCAGCTGTGAATAGCTCATCTCTGCTTACTGTTGACCTTGAACAGATTGTGGAGGTCTCTGAATTCTCCAGCAGAGATGGAGCTTGTAAAATGCCAAGCCTGGGGCTCCAGGAACCCCTGCCCCTCCCTCAGCTCCTGGGGACACAGGTGATGCAGGGAAGGAGATGAAGGAGTCCTCCAGTTGCCCTAGGGATTGGCAGTCTGGGAATTTTGTAGTTGGGGAAACTCAGATGGAAGTTGTCAGCAGAGCCTGCCGCTGGCAGTTGGTTCTCAGTCGCTCCATGTGGACATGAGTCTACAGCCCTCCACATGCAGCCGTCCTCCTTCGGGTGCTGAGGGCAGAGTGAGTGAGGCTTTACTGTAGACACCCCTGGGAAGATGAACCCAACCTGAAGAAGGTGTCACAGAGAGGGCGCTCCAAGCTGGCCAAGCATGCATTTGAGTTGGGTTTGTAATGAGATTCTGGGAGGAATCAAAGATAACACGTTGGCACTGAGAAAACTCCCCGAGACTGTGGACCCACTGTTTGGATGAACTGTACTGCAGGGCATGCATCACGTGGCTGTGAAATGAGACTGTTCAGACTTCCTCCACCACTTGCCAGGGTGACCTCCAAGCTTCAGGTTTCCCTCTGCATCAAATGGCGATAATACCAGTCTCTGCGTTATGTGGTTTTGATGTTGCTATTCTTTTACCGGACAGAACTGTCTTCCTGATCATTCAATTGATGTCTGTACTCGAGTCTGAGACTTGGGGGTTCCTGGCACGTGCTGCCTCTTCCCCTCCTGCCTCCATTAGAAGGAACAGGGAGGTAGAACAGAGTTGTTGGGGGTTTTTTTGTCTCCAAAAAAGCCATGTGCTCCTCTTTACTGAGAAGAGTTTAGTGGTTTTAGTTGGAGCATTTAAATTAAGTTTAGAGACTAGTGCTTTTATTATTATTATTATCATTATTACATGAACTTGTATGAGTGCACCGGGGAAGCGCTCATATCAGGCATATGCAGAAGCATCTTTAGCTAAGGTAGAATATGCAACCTAAGCCTAGCAGCGAAACACTGGGAGGGAAACACATCCCTCCCTTCTCTTGCTTCCCCAATATGCTTTTGGGGAAGCAAGAGCTTCCCCAAATATCCCCAAAGGGAACATTTGCTTACCCAAATGTTCCTTTCTTCTCTTTCTTTAGGAAGATGATACAAAATGCGTTCTGGAGTTAGCCAATGAAATAAATACGAATATTTCTTTTTGCCTGGGCTGGGAAAAATATCTAACGAGAGTAACATGATACAAGGTGCAGTTTGTAGACTGATTTTGCAGGTAGCAGAAAAAGCACTGGGTTTCATCTATCAGGCTCTGGGACATTAACCTGCAGTGAGATGTCACTGCGTGTCAGTTCCCATTATTGTAATACTTCCATGTCAGGACTATTAGGAGATGAATTTCAACATCACCTATGCAGCAACCAGTGCAGAACCTGGCCTAGGACAGCAGCTGAGGAAGTAGCCCTCCATACCCCATGTCGCCTCAGGTTTTTCTTGGGTAAGTTTGGGATCATTGCACTTGCCTTGAGGATTGAAGAAGGGGAAGTGTGCCCACAATTTTACACTTAGTAAAGTGGTACATAGCAGGTCTCAGTGGATATTTATTTTTGTACAATGAGAACTGATAGCTCCAGGTAGATTTTCAATATTCCCATAATAACATCTGACAGGATTGTCTACTTAGGAAATCTCAGCCCCTGCTAAGTACTTCTTGTGCCATAGACTGTTGAATCCTCAGAGCCCTAAAAAGAGTTACTATCATTGCTCCCCTTTTGCAGGTGTGAAAACTGAGTTCAGTGATGTGAGTTATTTGAACAAGGTCTCAGAGCTGCTATGTGGTAGAGATGGGAGCCTTCTCATATGAGAATCCACCTATAACTCATGTTCCTGCAAAATAAATGTCCTGTTCTTTTTTTCAGATAGCTTCTTTACAGGAACTGTGTTACATGAAAAAGCCTGATAGTGTGGTCTCAGTTCACTTTTTTTTTTTTAAAAGATTTATTTATGCATGCAAGAACTGGGGTACAGGCCAGAGGTGCAGGGGGTGAGAGGACTTGCCAGAGACAGAGTGGGGAGCAGAACAGGCTGACTGCAATACACTGCTGAGGGGAGCAGTGGGGAGACAGGAGAGGTCTGCTACGCCATGTGGGTCACCTCCCTGGCCATATGGGGATCAAACTCTTGCTGCAGAGGCTGCAGATAGCTTTACAGTGTTGTGTTTAACCCCTTGCACCACCAAGAAGGCCCCTCAGTTCCGATCCTGCTTAGTAGTCATCTATTTGACTCTACATGGTGTTTATTTACTTCCTAAATCCCAAACAACTCCTAGTGGATCTGACCTCACAAAGTGTTACCAGGCAAGGAGAGGGACACCCCAGAACCCCTAAACCTTCCTGCTCTAAATAGGTTCTGCCATCTGCCATATCAAGACAAAACACTCTACAACATAAGACCATTATTGGAAAGGGGCTTCAATACAATTAATGTGCAAAAGACAGGGGGAAAAATAGATAAGTTTCCAAATCAAGCATCTAAAATTACTGACCCCCTTATGGGTAAATGCCCAGCCAAAAGGACACTATACTATGAGAATAAGATCTAGGAAGACTCTCCAAATCCGAGATCCCAGCCTTTGGGAATTTCTGGGCTGCCTCCCCATCTCCCACTTTTTTCCTCCTCCAGGTGACTAATTTAGAGATGTAATTGAGTTGTGGAATGAAAAGAGGGGTATTTATTATCATACTTCATATAAAAAGGGAGGTCAGAGGGAACTTGTGCAGGTTAATTATTCACTAGACGTCAAGGGCTTTATCCAGAACTTCTCATGTCACTTCATGGAATAAGTGGTAGCGTAGTTTTATTATAGCCCTGATTTTGCAGATGAGAAGACAAGGCTAGTAAGTGATACAAATAAGGAGAGATACAAATCCAGGTCTAGGTAACACAAAGCATCTTCTCTTCCCACATGCCCATGGCTCCTGTTCCAGGAAGGGCCTGGGTACCTTTAATGAAGACTATCATTCCGTCCCATCAGATCTGGAGGCTGGCTGGCGCTGCTGGGTGGAGCACCCCACCTCCCCACCCCCACTCTCCCACCCTCCTACATGTCAGGCACCTTGTTGGGCACATGGGCGAGGGTGAAGCCTCCAGCCACAAATAACACTCAGCCAATTCCCGGGGACAGTGGCATCAGTCATGCCACCACTATTCATAAAAACGCCACCACTCATCTTACTGCCCCTTTTCAAGGAGATGAAGGTCCACTGTCACCCGGCTGACAGAGCTTGGCTTGTAAGACAGGCCAAGCCGTCCTTGACGGGACAATGACAAGGATGATGTGTGCTTTTTCCAAAGCTGGGCACGCGCAAGTACAACAAGGGGGTGTGTATGTTCCTGGCTCTGAAAAGGATGATGTATATTTCTGAGCAGTCGCACATGAAGAAATCCGGCTTTTAAGTTTTGCCCATGTCAGACTCTTCCCTTTCTGATATCCAGGGATGGCTGTCAGGGTATTTGAGAAAAGGAGAGGTACAGGGCCTCCCCTGGTGGCACAGTGGTTGAGCACTGGGCTGCGAAGCTGCCCATAGCCTCTGCAGCGCCAACTGGATCCCTGGCTGCTGGCGAGGGTCCCACATGGCACGACAGACCTCTTCTGTCGCTCCCACTGCTCCCCTCAGCAGTGTATTTCATCGGTCTGCTTGTTCTGTTCCCCGCTCTGGCTCTTGTGAATTCTCTCACCCTCCCACACTTCTGACTGTACCCAGTGCTTGTATAAATAAATAAATAAATCTTGGGGAAAAAAAAAAAAAGGAGAGGTACAGACGGCTTGCATGGGGCTTGATTTCAAATACGCAGAGGATTATGGCCCGTGAGCCCCAGAAATGGTGGGAAGAGGTGTGACCCTTTGAGACTCTAATTAGAGTCTCAGACCAGTTTAGAGTCGGTATATACTTACCAAGGGACAATATCGCATTCTTTTCTTGGCTGGAGGAGATGGGGAGGCGGAGCAGATATATAACATAATCTTCAAATGAAACAAACAACAATTGATGGCAGCAGTTTGGGCTCTTCAGCGAATTCAATCAGGAAAGAGATCCCTGCACTTTACCATCTCAGTTAGATTAGCTTGTTGTAATAACCTTCTGGGGAGCCGAGCTAGGCACAGCCTCGGCGCCAGCTGGTCATCTTGGCACACCCAACTCTTTCTTTTACCAGTGAATGGCACCCAGGTCTAAGGTGACAGCATCAGTTAAACAGAGAGAATGTTCTGGAACCCAGGCTTGTGGAACTGAGGCATTTATTCACTGACTCTAGGCTTTTAATAATGGCTCATATTTATTGAGTGATTACTATATGCCATGCACAGAGAAGGTGCTGCCAGCCCAGCAGAGGTGACACTTGGAATAGGGGAAGGAGAGAATAAATGCAGAATCCGATTCTGAATTGATCTGGAGTGGATGCAGGTAGGGGTAGCGTGGGGTTATTGAGGCTCAGGCTTCATTAGCCCAAACCAGGAGGGGCCGTATTTATTCCAAGTCAGAGGACTTTCCAGGTGCAGGCGGCCTTTTAGTATGCAGAATAAAAGGTTTAGGATTTTCTTCTAGTGCCTCATACACAGATGATGCCATGGTCTGAACCACCACACGAGCTAGTGACCTCCAGGGACGGGTCTTCAACTGCCTGTCACCGTCTGGCTATCTCCCCTGAACCTCAACCTCCGTGTGCCCTCAGCCAAATTTCCAAAGTGCTAATGAGGAGAAAGTGGGTGCCTCTTTATTTTCTTATTTTTTAGACTAGCCCTCAAAGGTGATTTTTCAACACAACACTTTGCCAAGGAAGAGCCTTTTTGCATGCATGTGGCCTCTGCACTTCCATTAGCTAGTGGAGATCCCAGTCTATGGACAGTGAGAAGGTCCTCCTGGGGGCACAGCTCAGGTTCAGCGCAGCCTGCAGGTAGACAAAACACCTTGGGTCCCTCATGGCTTTCCTGTCCACAAAGCGCTTTCTTACCCACAGCAGCAGCCTTGTGCGGTTGGTGCCCTTCACCTGAAGGAGCTGAGGCCAAGGTCCGGTGGCCAGCAGGTTGTGGGCATGACTCAGCGTCTGTCCTCTTCAGCTCACGTGTCACCTTGTCAGGGGCCTGTCTAGACAGCCCTTCTCTCAGAGCCACGCCACCGCTGTCTTGCTCCGCTCTGTTCTCCTTGTTCTGTTTCTCTGCTGCAAGGAAAAATCTTGCTGGCAGGGTTGTGCCTCCAGGGCTCCTGGCCTGGCCTTAGTCTTGGTGGACAGGGAGATGCATTTGCTTTTGACAACTCTGGGCTACTCCTCTGGGCCAAGCCCCCTGCCTCGGGGTATCCCCTCGAAACTGGGGGTACAGCAGGAGAAGGACAACCCTGCAAGAGGGCAGCATGTTGTGGGGGACGCCCCAGGGCCCGCCTTCGCCCTAGGGGGCACATTTGGGACACGGGCTGGAGGCGGTTGCAATCTCTGGAGCCGACCCTGCGGCGCTTCCCAAAGGCCTGACTATGGCTTCTCCCCGCCCCCCACTTTTAAAAACTAATTTCATCCCAGTCCGGGAGTGGAGAGAAACTACACGGATTCTTCGGGCTGCGTAGATGGAGCTCGAGCTCGTTGGCAAACTCGCCCTCTGCCGGGGCCGAGGAATGAGCAATCTGCGGGTAGTTTCTCCGCAGAAATTTGGCATCTGCTGATGTGGTACAGCACGTACCCCCCGGTACCCCCCGGTACCCCCCGGTACCCCCACCTCGTCTTAGCCCCGGGCTTGAGAGGTCAGAGGCTGGTGTGACCCCCCCCCCCCCCGCCGGCCCTGCAGCCCGCGGCCCCAGCACACTGCACGAACCCGGCGCTTCCACGGGCTTGAGCGCCCCGCGCAGGGAAAGAGGGGGCGCCGGCCGGCCCCAGGCTGAGGCCCCCGAGGCCGCCCCCGCCCCCCGGGGCCGCGCTCTCCCGGCCTCGCCTCCTGTCCCCACGCGGGGCTGAAAAAGATCACGCGCAACTTTTGTTGCGGCCCCCCCCCCCCCCCCGCAGAAAGCTCGCGTAAGCAGCCGCTGAAGTAACCGCCCCGGGGGCGGCCGCACGGGGGCCGCGAGCTTCCGGAGCCCCGCGGGCCGCGCGGCCCCCCCACCCGGACGCCCCTTTCGGAGCGCGCGGGCTGCGGGCGGCGTGGGCGTGGCGTGGGCGTGGCGCGGGCGGCGTGGGCGGGGCGCGGGAGGTCAGGGCGCGCGGAAGGCGGGGGCGTGGCGCGGGAGGCCGGGCGGCGCGGAAGGCAGGGGCGGGGCGGGGCGCGGGCGGCCGGGGCCGCGCGGGGGGCGGGGGCGGGGCGGGGGCCGCGCGGGGGGGGGGCGGCGGCGCGTGCGCAGAGCACTTCCTTGTTTGTCCCCGTGACCGCCGCCGAGCGCCGCCCGCCCGCCCGCCCCGCCGCCCGCCCGCGCGCCGCCCGCCAGTCGGTGTCCGCGCCGCCGCCTGTCAGCGCCCGAGGAGGCAGCGCCCGTCGCCCGAGCCGCCCGGCCCGCGGACGCCCCCGCGGCCGGCCGGACCCCCGCGCCGCGCCCGACCCCGACCCCGCGTGAGGAGCCGCCGGCGGCATGAGCGGAGGGAGGCGGGTCCCCGAGAGCCCCCGGCCCGCCGCGCCGCCCCGAGTTTGAGGGGCCCGCGCCCGCCGCCGCCCGCCGCCCGCCGCCCGCCGCCCGCCGCCCGCTCTCTCCGCCGCGGGGACGCGCCGCGCCAGGCCGGGCGCCGGGTCGGCTGCGCGGGGGTTCATGAGCCGCCGGGCGGCCCGCGGCCCCGGGAGCCCGCGCCGAGCCTCACCCCCCGCCCCCGCTTGTGTCTCGCCCCCCCGGCAGGATGCCGGACCAGATCTCCGTGTCCGAGTTCATCGCCGAGACCACCGAGGACTACAACTCGCCCACCACGTCCAGCTTCACCACGCGCCTGCACAACTGCAGGAACACCGTCACGCTGCTGGAGGAGGTAGGCGCCCCCCGCCCCGCCCCGCGCCCCCGCCCCGCCCCGCGCCCCCGCCCCGCGCCCCGACCGCGCCCCCGCCCCGGGCCCCGGCTCCCGCCCGGGGGCTCGTCCGGACGGCGGCGGGGCCCGGGGGAAAGGGAGTTGGGGGCCGGGGGAGCCACACCCCCTCGGCCCGCCCCCCTCCCCTGCTCCCCGGCGAATGGGGGGCTTGGGGGGTGCAGCCCCGCTGCTCCACTTCCCCGGGCGCCGATCCCCCAGGCCTGGGGGCCGGGGGAGGACGGAGAGAGCCTCGGACACCCCGAGGAAGAGGAGGGACGCCCCTCTCTCTGCCTCGCGTCCTTGCTGGGGGCCGGGCGGTCTGCGCGCCTTCCGACCCCTTGTGGCCCCTCCTAACCTGCGAGGTAGGGGTGCCAGGCCCTGGGGGCACAGGGAGGCGACGCGGCGTGGCCAAGGTCACCAGCCAGGCCCGGAGATGGTCAGCGAATGCCCCGCTCCGGCGCCGGCTCTGCCAGGCCGGATTAGCTGCACAGGCCAGCGGCGGTGGAAATATTCCGAGGAATGATGGGGAACTCCTGTGTTCAGGCTTCTTCCCTCCTGGTCTCCGGTACCTCAAGCCCTGTGCGGCAAGATAGCTGGACAGGCAGGTCCCTCCTCTGCCCCCCAGCCTGAGTGATGAGAGCCGGAGGCTGCTGCACCAGCCAGCCTGCCCACAGGGCACCCAGACTGAGTGGAGGCCGATGCTGCAGGGAAAAGCTTACCAGTGGGGACAAGGGAGGACCAAGACGGTGCAGAGAACAGCTCTGCTTATCTAGACCCTCCAGGGAAGTGTGTTGTGGGTGACCAGGAGGAGAGGCGGCTGCAGAAGGCCAAGGGCAAAGTGTTTTCCTTGAAAATTTTAAGTGACTAGCCAGTAGGGTGGGGTGGGTAGGTAAAAAGAAACCCACAATCCCAAGAGCTGCAGAAGCCCCGGTGCCTCAATAAACACAGGACGTTTGCCCTGGAACTCTGCACCATCTTTAAGGGCTATGAAGCAGCACTCCCCTTGAAACAAGCCAAATCTATTTCAACTGAAAACGACCGCACTGGGGGAAGTTAGGAAGCAAGATCAATTTCCCTGGGTGGATCATTGTGTGGTTGGTTTGTTTGAGGTTTGGGGAGCTTCTGATTTCAGTTCACCAGGGCCAGCTCTCCTTAATGTTCAGACGTTTGGGCTTGTGGTTCAATACTCTTCGGACCCGGTTACATGTTGAACTGGTATTCCAAAGCCCTGGGTTCTAAGTGCTAAGGAGGGGAGAGATGTTTGTTGTGGCTCCCATTTTGCCTACCCTGTCTGGTGCTGTGAATTAATCTGAAAATTTATTCCACTTGGTGATACGTCTGTAGTTCTTTCTCAAGTTAGTGTTGGGTGATTGAACTGAAGTTTGAAAAGGTTGGAGTAGTGCCACCTAAACTAGGTTTTTGGAAAGGTAAACAGATTGGGGTTGGGGAGGAGGGGTGGTCTCTGTAAGTCCTTTGCACAATCCCAGCCCTTGGTGTCTGGGATTAGAGAGTGTTGCCAGGACTCTAACCCCAGGATGGATCTGTCCTTCCCTTAATGGTGATAAATTAGAACATGCTGAGACAGGAACATTTTGCATCCTTTTTCTGTACTAATTGTATATGCTTCTAAAGGATGTGACATTGATTAGACTGAGTGGTCATTTTCCTTCTAGATAAGTTCTTCAGGCCCTGCTAATAGAGCTGTCAGTTACTTTAACTTTCCCTTTCTGTGCATTCAGATAATATGACCGTTCTTTTTACGCAAGGTATGATAATGGTAAGTTGGTTATAGTGTCTGTCAGGGCGATGTGAGCATATTTTGCAGCAACTCCAGAGGATAACAGCTGCTCTTGATCTTAATTTGAAGTAACTAAATTTAAAAGCAATGCAACAGAAAGGATTTTTGTGTGAGGAACAGTGTTTTACAAGCTTAGATAGAAAAATAAATCAATCATAACCCAAGTGTGGTCCCATTTGAACTTGAGGAGGAATTGGAGCCAGGCTGGACGGTTGAAAAGGCTCACGTGTTGGAGGACATTGATAACACACATGTTCTCAGAACTACAACAGTGAGTGTTTTATTCGAATGCCACAATGATCTCGTAATTCTTTTTCTGAAGTTGGGTACGGTACCGGTCGAGAAGTCTTTGTCCTCCGTCTGCACATTTTAACTCTTGAGTCATATTTCTTGAGTTTGGACTCAGGAATGGTTGCCTTTTGCTTAAATGTGAAATACTCCTGTTAGCTTCTTCCTGACAGATAATCAGTTGGATGTTATTGTTGGATATTATTCCCCCTCCTCAGCCTACACGTATGGAAGGGGGGGGTACATTATTATAAATATCTTAAGTGAATCAATTCAAATTTTTAAACAATAAGGCTTTTAAGGTTATTACCCTCAAAATATAGGAAACAGTTTTCAGCAAATCGCAAAATGATGTTGGCAGAGACTTCACAAGTGAGATACTTGGAAGCTTTACAGTTGCTGTTTGTGTTATCTTGTGGTTATTCTTAGGCATTAAAAGTTTTGGGTACTTTTTTGGTCGTGTGGAAACTCAGGAACAGGAATCAGCTTCGGCAGCTTGGAGCTCTTTTTATCTTTTTTAAAAATATTTTTCTGGTTCTGGTAATAAAATGCTTTCCTGTTTATTTGCAAATGTGTTTATTCTCTGGATCCCTCATTTTGGATACGTAAATTTTAACTTAAAAACTGTATTAGATCTCCAGCTTGGGAATCCCAGATTTACCCACATTCTTGCATTTGCTCTGTCTCCTTGGCCAGGAGTGTGTTGTGCTTTGTAAATATTGGGGTTTTGGGTTTTTGTTTTTTTGAAGTCCACGATGAGCGCTCTAGGAACTGGGTCAGAAATAGGTGGTATAAAGAAGCAAAGTTTATTTCTGGACTTCACCTTTCAGGGTCTAGGGTCTCACATGACTGGAGTCGTGGTTTGGCTGGCACACAGGGAGTGGCTGCCGTTGGGAGGCAGGGCTGGATTGGGTGCCAAGGTTTCATCCTGGTGAATGAGTGTTTTCCAAGCAAAAAGCCAGTGTTTTGCTTATTCAGCAACCAAAGCACAGAGATGTGCCATTTTACTCGTGGCCACTTGGAAGTTATGAGTAAGTGACTCGAAGACAGTTTCCCGAGGAGGGAGCCAAGCAGGCATTTAGGCCCGCTATGGGAGAGAGGTGAGACTCTCCACTTCACAGTTAGGTTGGGTCACGTCAGTGCTTGGTGAAAGAGAGCGTGCAGCATGACGGGTGAAGATGTGCCTGGGCATTGAACGAGCACTTTGTCTTTGGTGACAGTGCAGGGGGCATGTTTGGTCCATTTCTTGAGCAGTTGCTCTGGACCAGGCCTGTTACATGCATATGACATGCCTGACCCCTGTTGACCCTCATGGAGTTTTGTGAAGGAAGGTCAGTTACTTTCTCCATTTTACAAAGAAAAGAAATTGAGACCCAGAGAGATGAAGTGATTTGTCTCTAAGCACAAATGACTCGTAAGTAAATGGATTTAGGAAATAGCTTAAACAGTTAAGATGTAAAATAGATATTGTAAATATTTACAAAGACTTATTTCGGCAGCTTTGAAAAAAACATAGGGGACTTCACTCTCATTGCAGCTTCTAATTTTGGTTTCATGAAACGGAGGTACCTAAGTTCCTAAATGGCTTCATTGTTCTTCAAGAATTCCAGGGAATTCTTGATTGTAATACTTAAATATGCTATTCCCCCCCCCCCACCCATGCTTTCAAAGATTTAGGTGTGCTTTTTCAGATTTAAAAGTGGGAATTTATTTGACCATAATCCAGAAACAACATTTACTCTTCACATTTTGGGGAGCAGTGACTATGTACAGCCTTGCTGAGGTGTTGGGGTTATTATCTGCATCATCATGGAGAAACTGATAACCTTTGAGAAAGAGAAATAGGGTTGTCACTCTTACTATAGAAAGGAGCAGTTGATGGGCCTCCCCAGTGGCGCAGCTGTTGAGCGCTGGGTTGCGAAGCTGCCCAGCCTCTGCAGCGCCAGTTCGATCCCACATGGCGCGCAGACCTCTCCTGTCGCCCGCTGCTCTCCTCAGCATTGTACTTCGTCACTCTGCCTGCTCTGCTCTCCCCTCTGGCTCTGGTGAATTCTCTCACCCTTCTGCGCTTCTGACTGTACCCAGTGCTTGTATAAATAAATAAATAAATCTTAAAAAAAAAAAAAAGAAAGGAGCAGTTGACAGGTAGGGAGATAACATGGGACATTCATACTAGCAGTTCAAGTTCATCACTCAAGTCATCCAGTCAATATACAGATGGTCTGGTGCCAGCAGAGGGCTTAGAACTGGGGATACTAAGATGTCAACTTTGCCCTCAAGTGGTGGGTGATCTAAAAGTTTTAAGGGAGCTGACAAGCCTGCATCATTAGAGACTAGCTTGTCTTAACAAATTCAGATGATGTGTTCAGGTTTGAAGGCTTAGGAACCTTGGACCGAGGAAGGTGTGGAATGTAGACTCACTGTGGGAGTCTTTTTCACGTAACAGCAGCCACTTGTTATTAGTGCTCCTACTATTACAAGCCCTAAACATGCTATTTAATGCTCCATTCACCTAACTGTTATTATTGACCCCATCTTAGGCAGCTAAGTATTTGTCCAAGGTCACTAGAGCAATAAGTGGTGGACTTGGGAATCAGTCCCATTTCTGTGGGGTCCCCGTGCATGCCAGTCAGACTTCACTGTATGTGTCTTCTTCCTTTCCACGTTCCTTCTAATTTTTATCCATATTCTTTTGGGCATCTTCTTTCCACACTGGTGACTGGATGTCTTTAATCTTTCATTAATGCCTTTCGTTTTAATTTTCGGCTCATGGCTCTCACACATAGGGCCTCTGTGGCCGGGGTTTGAAGTCTCATCATCCTCATCAGCTCCCAGCCTTGTGGAATGCAATTGCGTTACTTCTCTTAATTTTGAAAGCTGGTAAACTTGATAGTTTAGTATAGTTGCTTTATAGAGCAGCTGCCAGACTTGTAGTCTTAAAGGCAAACAAGTCATCGAAAGGGTTTAGATAAAATCAGGGTTGGTCCCTGCATGGCTGAAGGTAAGAAAATGTGCTTTGTTTATACCTGACCCCTTGGAGATAAAACATCATAAAGTTAACCAGCCTTCCTTTGAAGCCACAGCCACACAGATAATTCTGGACTCTGTGACCCAGTCGTCTGACCCAACCTGGAGGTACTTAGGATGAGTTTTCTGTGGACATTACCAGCACAGGTCAGCTTCTGCCTGCAGAAGCAGAGAGAGAAGGATTCACTTATGTAACAGAACTCATGCTCTTTCTAAGACAAGACTGAAATCTATTAGCGGGTTTTCCATGCTAATGTTATTTGACCTTTGTATCCATCTTTAGGGTTAAAAACATTTTCCACATCTACCATCTAATAAAACCCCTGTCTGGTAGCTTCCTTAGCATTCTTTTGCCTAAAAATAAACAAAAACTTAGAGAGGGAAGATGACCTGTCTGGGATGGCATGGCAAGGATAGATGTGGGTTCTGAGTGCAGAGCTTCTGCCATCTTAAACTCCTTCTGTTTCTTCTGTGTTTCCTGTTGAATATGCTTCCTGCCTGATAGTTTTTTGTCTCGCGGGGCTCATAAAAAAGTCACCTGGTTATTTTTTCTTATCCTTACTTGATTTTTACTGCCAGTGAGAAAGCTAGAGGTAAAGAGAAAGGGAAAGATGGTTCCCTTTCTCTGTTCTTCAGAGTCCTCTTGTTGGACTTCTCTAGAAATCTCTGTTGTTGTCAGCAGCTGTGGCCAGGAGTCCTCCTTGCGCTCAGCAGAAGCAAGACTAGCCCTGTGGCTTCCAGCTCCACCCTGGCCCGCTTGGTTGGAGATGGCGACTGGCCTGTCTTTCTGGGGAGCTGCCCGTAGCCCTGACTGAGGCAGCACCTCTCCTCGTTGGGTTGCTGCAGGGCTCTCTGCCTCGGCTTCCTGGCCATCCACAGCCCTGCCTTTTTGCTGGATGCTGGGAGTCAGTAGAGCTCAGAGTTGAAGGAACCTTGGAGCAAAATCAAATTTGGTGCTTGTGATGACAGTCGTGAATGGGGGTCTATGTTAGCTACTTGCAGTATTTCCAGAAAACTAGTAGACATCTCTGATGATGTGGTTCAGCATAACTCTTAGGCCAAATACCTTTGATTTGGGAGGAAATACATCAGCTCAGCTGGGTAGCTCTGCTCATCTGCTGATCAGATGCTTGGATTGCCAATTAGACTCCTGAAACTGGGAAGCAAAGTGTTATATCATTCCTGTGATTGGTTTGCTGGAAGAACCATCGAGTTTTGTAGCCCATATGGGAAAAAGCTCCTGAGTGATGGGGACCCACACAGCTGAGCACTGCCACTTTCAAATGTGGAGACTGTGGCCTACAGTCAGAAAGGAAATTATGCAGGTATTTCGAGTCAAGTCTCCCAGTTCCTAACACAGGCTCTTTGCACTCACTCTCAATTAGGGCTGAATGTAAATAATTTTGGGGGTGGGATCTTCTCCAGTGCCACACCCCTCAATGGTTATGTATGGGAGGGGAGTGGAGGGTAAGCCTGAATTTAGGAACCTGACCAGTTAACCAGCCCCTTGGTATGAGTACTCAGCTCACACAGTGTGCTGAGTGAGGCCACAGCAGCCCTCCCTGATGTTGGGTAAGAGTCACTGAAGCATTTGTGGTGTTGGACGTTCAGACACTACTAAGATCTTTGCCTTCATGTCTGTGCATCAAGCAAGCTCTTAGAGGCGGTTTCCATTTACATAATCTAGTCATCTGGGGACTCGAACCAGGTCTTGGACGCAGCTTTTCCCACATGTATTTAAACATGAGTAAGTGAGGGCTGGGCTTCACTTGGCTTCCAAGCCTCAGTTTCCTCATCTGCTAAATAAAAGGCATTTTGCGTATGAAGTAGAGTGATGCGTGTGAGGCACTGATGATGTGATGTCATTGCTGGTAAAATTTGACTCTGTGAATGTCAAGCTCTGACCAAATTATCTGCCCTCCTCCTGTGGGAACGAGGGGAGGTGAGACGCATACCTCGATGAAGAGGCGGCCAGTTCTGCACTGTATGTTGCGCAACTTCCTGAACCTTCCGTTTCCTGATGGGGCTAGTGCCTCCTCTCAGAGTGCTTAGAATCGTGCCTGGCATGTTCTTATCTCATCGCTGTCACTGTTTGTTACTTGTGACTGATAGGATGAGACTTGGTAGACTCATTTCAGAAGAGTGGCTGATGAGGTCAGAAGCTGTATTCCTTCAAGGACCTGGATATTGGAAACACAGATGGGCCTAGAAGAGGGACTAGGGGAGCACTGAACACTTTGCCCATTGGGGGTCTTGGGCAAGGTCAATTTGATCTGAAACAGGCTGCCAGCTCACTCTTACTGTCTACTCAGTCCTGGGTGGGGGCTACCCAGGGGTAAGGGGAACAGTGCTGTCCCTCTGAACCAGGGCAGCCAGATGGGCTCTGCTCATGCAGCCCCCTGCCTGTGCTTCCTTGGGTTGCTGCTGCTGATTCTATTTTTTCCCAGCCCATCCTGCCGCCACTGTGTCCCCTCCAGTGGTGCATCAAAGCTGGGGCATTGCTGTCCCTTTTGATTTTTCCAGGGCTTCAGGGTAATGCCCTGCCTTCTCTGTTACATAATAAATGCAGGTATTTGGTTTTGGTCATTTGTGGGGAGGTGCAGGGAGAGCATTTCTGCTGTGGCCCTGGCTGGACACAGTGGCAGCTGGTGGTGTGCTCTGCTGATTACAGCCTGGAGCATTGAGACCACAAGGAATTCTATTTTGGTTTGGAGGCAAGAGCCTTAAAGAGGAACGGATCTAACCTTGCATTTGCATTTCTGAGTACCTGCTCACTTCTTTTCTTTTTGGTGTCCACAAAATGAGTTAGGATTATTTGTGGAGCAGGGCTTAGGTAGGATCTGGAGGCACTTGACCCTGCTTGGTCTTAACAGAAGCATTTGTGGTGGGCTTTTCTGGCCCAGAGCGCAGTCTGAGCAGCTCTGTGTCTTGGTGCTGTTGTGGTCACTTACATAAAAACTGAATTTTGATGCCAAGGCTATGGTATAATTTCCCCCAAAGAACTAAAATATATGTCCCTTTGATAAGACAGCACCCAATTTAGCCACTCAGAGCTAGAGAAGCAAAATCAGAACCTCATGCGTCAGGGAGGTAAGGCCCACAGTCTGATTGCATTTCGGTACCAGCTCTTATAGAAAGCACAATGGTCTGAGTCAAGCTAGCCCATTCCTCTCCCTGCCAGGTATGCTTTGGATGGGAGAAAAAACCAAGCTCTTCCTCTTATTGTTAATACGGCCTGGATACCTTGTCTTTCTGTAGCTTTGTGCCCAGGGGCCAGCGCAGGGGTGGCCCTGTCTCCAGTGCCTAGCCTCACACCTGGCACCATGACTGTATTATTACCAGATAAACCTGACAGAGCTGGAAAAGGCCTGAGGGGCCATCTAATCCAGCTCCTCCTTTTGATGAATGGCGAAGTTGAGGCTCGGAAAACCCAAGAGTGCTAGGGTCTTTATTTGAAGTAACAGACTCCCTCTCCTCCCAGTAAAACAAAATACTAGTTCAGGCACTGTGTGGACTTACAGGAAGGATCATGGTGGTATTTAATGGAAGCCGAGGGGCAGAATGATATTTTCTTTGGGCCAGTGGAAGAGGATGGTAGCCCCAACTCTACATGCTCCTCACTCCAGTGCCCGCAGCAGCCAAGTCTCTATGTTTGATCTGAACCTCTGGGAGGGAGAATAGGATTGCCTGCCTTGGGTCAGGAGACCACTAAGAAGTGGTCTGGTCAGCTTTGGCTGGTGTGGCGAGGTTACCTGAGGGTAGGGCTAAACCTTTCCTTTCAGCATGGACAGGTTGTGATGGTAGGCCTCAGAGCAGGATCCGGGTCTTCTGGCTCCATCATCCTGAATCTTCATTGAAGTGAGAGCTCACTGGAGAGAACAGGATTGCACAGGGTTATTGGGAGAGAACAGGTAGGGACGGGAAGGCAGTACATGCCTGGCTCCCAGCTGCCCTAGGGAGAGGTTAGTCTCTCTGCTCCTCTCTCTGCAGGTCTCCTTCCCCTTGGCCCCTTCTGCTCTGTATTCACTGGGACGCGTGGAAGGGCTGTAGTCAGATGTCTGTACTGCCCAGCGGTAGCTTTCTTGCTGTGGTCAGGGCAGAGGAAACACCACGTTGCTATGTAAATCCCAAGTGGTGACATGGTGCTCGAAAATAATCCCCCTTGGACACCCAGGATGGGCTCTGTTTGGGAAGTTTTACCGGCCTTTTCCCAGGGTTAATATCTGTCAGAAACTGTTTAACAGTCTTTCCTTCCATTCACTGGCTTCTTCATTGATCAGTTGTGCACAAATAAAATTCGAGCAGCTTCATCATCGTGAAGTGTGGAGTCCTTTATGTTTCATTAATCATTTTTTTAAATGAAGCCCATTTCCTTTTCCTTGTAATGTTTATTCACATTCATAGCACTTACATAATATTAGATATTCCTTATTTCCACAAAGTGCAAATCAAAATAAGCATTCACTGCTGGCCCAGCAGCTGCTGCTGCTTTAATAATAGTAATATTTTTCATAGCGAGGCTAGTGCGTGCCCTGCCTCCCAATAAATAAAATGGTGCCAAGGCAAATACGCTGTCACCGTCCCAAGGCTTGTATGAGTCTGAACAAAATTTGGAATCTGTGAACGCTACAATTAAGCACCTACTCTCTGCTGGGCACAGTGCTGGATGCCCTACATGCATCATCTCACTTAATTTAATCCTTGCAGCAGCTCTGTGGGGCGGGTGCTATTTCCCCGTTTTACCCATGGCAAGCTGGGCTTAGAGAGGAATCCACCCAGCCCACGCTCTTCCTACCCCAGACTCATCCTCAAGATGAAAATGCCTCATACGGTGGATGGACTAGTGAAACAGATCAGGAGATAGGTTCAGCTAAAGCATGAGATATTTAGGTTAGAATCGAATTCAGAACTTCTGACAGTATTAAGATACTAACTGAAGTGGCATTTTTCCCCTTAGTTTTGGGGATAGTTTGTCATAATTGGGCTAATGAACTAACCCTCCTGTCACCCAACAAGTACAGGAAGAAGCCAGAACTCAAACCAGGGTTTGCTGCGAGTGGTGTAGCTGCTGAGTGGTGTTGCTGCTGAGTGCACGGGAACGGAAGGGTAGGGGTTAGTGTTTACTTTCTTACTGGAAGCAAACACAAACACACAAACAAAGCAGAAGTGTGCCAGTGGAAAAGGAAAGCATTTTTCCTTCCTGATTTGTTCAGGTTGAGTGTGGGAGGCTTGTAAATTTAGATAATTTACCTTACCCAACATGAACAACCAGCTCATGATGTGATATCAAAGGGATTAATGAGAGAATTGGTATTTTCAAAATGAGCTGACCTCTGATTTTTCATCATGAATGGTAAGTGGTGAATCATGATTTTATGAGCAGTTGTGCCTGGGGTTTACTGTTTTTTTTGGCACTCAGTTCGAGCAGTGCACAGAGTGTTTTCATATATAGTCTCCTTGCACCCACACACTTTGCCGAGCAATTATGCTGCCATTTCCTCATTTGGCAGATGAGGAAACTGAGGCTCAAAAAGTTAAAATGACTTGTCAAAGGTCATAAGACAGAGAAAATATCTGCTGAGGCTTGAGATTACTTACCAGTCTCACCTGTCCCTGCCCCCAACAGCTCATCATCTGAAGGACGCAGATGTTTGTCAAGATGTTAAAGAATATCTTTGGGATGGAAAAAAACATGGGTTTTATTTTTGGGTATTTTTGTGACTTCGCTTGATGAGATACCAACACCCCCTCCCCCATCACCCCCCCCTTTGTAGTTAGTCCTTCAGGTAGCTTTCTCTTTGGCCGTGTTTCTGTTTCACAGTGTTGGTTTGTCTTAACTTTTACACAAAGACCCAAGTAGAGACACAGGAAGAATGTCCACGTCCCTGCCACCAGCTCCAGCAGAGACCTGCTTTTAGCCAGTTTGCTTTCCCTTATACTTGCAACCCTGATTTTTTAAATACCTTTTTTTTAATTAATTTATTTATACAAGCACTGGGTACAGTCAGAAGCGCGGGAGGGTGAGAGAATTCACCAGAGCCAGAGCGGGGAACAGAACAGGCAGACTGATGAAACACACTGCTGAGGGGAGCAGCGGGCACAGCAGGAGAGGTCTGCGCACCATGTGGGACCCTCACCGGTGGCCCGGGGATCTAACGGTGCTGCAGAGGCTTCGGGCAGCTTCTCAACCCAGCACTCAACCACTGCGCCACCGAGGAGGCCTGCAACCCTGATTTTTTTTAAAGCAGTCCCAGATATTGTTTAATTTTACCTATAAATAAAATGTTTTAGGATTTATCTCTAAAAGATAAGGGCTGGGGGGAAAAACTGAACCATCATATAATTATTTTTTAAAAATGAGTATTTTCTCATTTTTTTTAAAGGTTCACATTTTCTCAGCTATCTTTTATCTTTTTAATGATTTGTTCAAATCAGGATCCGAATGTTAAAATTGACTGACGCATATTTAAATTTTCTTTATGGATATCCCTCCCCTTTTTGTCCTTGTAATTTATTAGTTGAAGAAATGAGTTTTTTGACCTGTAGTGTTTCTGTAGCCTGACTGGTGTCAATTGCATCTCTCTGGTGTCCCTTAACATGGGCTACAATCGATTGTTTTTCTTTTTTTTTTTTTTTAAGATTTATTTATTTATACAAGCACTGGGTACAGTCAGAAGCGTGGGAGGGGGAGAGAATTCACCAGAGCCAGAGCGGGGAGCAGAGCAGGCAGAAGGACCGAAGTACACTGCTGAGGGGAGCAGTGGGCGGCAGGAGAGGTCTGTGCGCCATGTGGGACCCTCCCACAGTGGCTGGGGAGCAGCCGGGGATCCAACCAGCACTGCGGAGGCTGCGGGCAGCTTCGCAACCCAGCGCTTAACCGCTGCGCCCTGGGGAGGCCCTACAATCATTGATTCTTAACGTACTTTTGGTCCTATTAACTTTTTTATCTCGAAGAATAAAAGAAATGTATTCCCTTTGTGGAAACTAGCAAAAGTATCAAAGAAGAAATTTAAAAGTTACCCATAATTCCACCAACGAGAAATAATCACAGTTAACACATTTTTTTTCTTCCAGATATACCCTATATCCTGCTTGTATTCATTTAACATATTGAGCATTCATTTAACAATATAAACGTTTCCCCATATTGGTAAAAACTCTCCAGTAGCATTTTAAATGGCATGTCAGCGTATTAATATTTTACTCCTTAAGTTGCCCCCAACTTAGGAGGAGTTTGTGTGTTTTAAACAGTTGACTTAGCAGTTGCCCCAGAGGACTGTTGTTGAAAGCGGTGAATCACCAGCAGTGCTTATTTGACTACATCTATCATTGCTAGATTCCCAGAAAGGTGGCCTGTCCACGTGACACCCACCGCCCTGGGCATATGCGGTGAAAGTGCTTTTCTCCACGTAGGGACTCTGAGTTAAACATTTCTGCCAAGGAAAAAATTGTACTTTGGGTATGCTGTTGCCCTTGTTGATGTGTTGGCGTGCTAAAGGTTATGAGTAGTGAAGATGAAAAGGAATGAGTGTGGGTGTTGGCAAATTGTCTGCTTAGCAGAGTGGAGAACTGAGTGCTAGTGTCATCTCAGTGTCGCAGGGAAGCAGGCAGCCCTGCCTTACCAGCCCTTCAGCCCCTCAGTGGTGACGTCTTTGTCTGCCCCCTCCAGCCTCCCTGCCAACATTCCCGCTTCTCAGGGCCGTGAGTGTGTAAGGCAGGGCCTTGGGGGGTTCAGGAATAAAGACAAAGCCTTCACTCTGAGGACTGTGTGGAAGACTCCTAGCCAGGAAGTCACCTCGCTCCTCTTCCTTTTCTCTGCTTGCAAGACAGTTCCACCCCACCCCTTTCGGAACTCCACGGGACATTGCTCCAGCTGAGAGACTCCTCGGGGAGTTAGGAGCTATCTTTGGCAGATCCAGTTCTGCTACATCATTTACACGTGGTTGTGAATTAGCTTAGTTGGGTGGTTTCTTAACTAACTTGTCTGAAAAGTCAGGAGGGAAGTTGTTTTAGAGAGGGGGATCCTCCTGGAAGTCAGGTGGGCCACCTTGGGAACATCCTGAGAGAAGGAGAAGCAAAGCAGGAATAGGTGCCTTAAGCCACATTAACTCATCTTTCTGAGAGCTGGTACTGAAGGGCGTGCTGGAGATGAGCATGGGTAATGACCTGGAGCTTGACGTTGCGACCCTGGAATCACACAGCCACTTGGGGCCGTAGGGTGACCTTCCTGGTGCACCCACCAAGGCATGCTGAGTGTGGTAGGTGGGCTTCATTCTGAAATTGTCAGTTGAGAGTTGTGTCGGGTTTGCTTCCTGCTTTATGTGACACGTCATGGCACGTCAGTGACATAGTGTGATCTAGTACACCCCTCTACAACCATGTGGCATTACTAACTCACGCTAAAGGTTGGCTTAGAAAAATCCAATAAACAGGAAAAAAAAGGTCCAAAATACACTTCCCCATCCAAAAAGCAAAACGTAGTGTGATGAAATCTTCCAGAAATGTTTCAGCATCCATTGCAATGAATGAGTAGTCTTTTAAGGAGCATTCTGGAGCCACCATAACATCATAATAGCCACAGCTTAGTCAGCTTGTCTTTGGAACCTAGAATTGTGCTAAGTCTTAGGTATGTCAGTACTTCTAAACCTTAAGACAGCTTTCCAGGAGTTTCTCCCTTTTATAGGGATAAAATAGATAATAAAAGATCAGCTTGCACAACTGGCATATAGTAGAGCTAAGTTTCAAGCCGGATTTGTTGGATTTCACTGCCTTAGGCATCCTAGTTTATTAAGAGAAAGTGGTTAAAATGAAATTTTAAAATTTGTAGTTTAAAAATATATATAATACCAATATTTATTAATCAGATACTTTGTTTCTGCTTATTCTCTTTCCCCTAGAAAGGTTTACTGGAAGGCAGGTGGAGGGATTTGCCCTGCACCCAGCGTGACTCATTATCTGGAGTGAGTGCATTTGTATTCATTTGTGAAGCAGCCTGAGCACCTAACTTGTTTCACTGCTTGACTCTCTTATAGGACCCTTTGCAGTGTTAGTCTGTCTTCTACCTCTGAGGGAGGACTGGGTTGCTTTTCATTCCCTGGAAAGTTCTCCTTTGCCTTGCAGACATCCATTCTTTCTTGACAACTGGGATGCTAGAAAACTGAAAATTGTCTTGGGTCATCCCCTTCTCTAGTCAGGTCAATCTTTTCTATATTGATATGTTAGTTCCAGGTCTATCTCTTTACTGTTTGGAGTACAGCACTTTATCTCCTTCATTTGTTTGTCGCTCATGCCAGGGAGCCATTAGAACAAACCCCATTTGAATGAACAAAAATCACACACACAGCGAGCGGGGCCTTGAAAAATCAGGCCAAGGGGAACCTGTCCTGTGTATGGAGCAGCTGAGGGTAAGGTAAGGGGAGTCTGGGAGAAGTGTTATCTGTAGAGCCAAAAAGGCAGGAGACGGGAGGAATCTCAGGACTTAGCAGATTTCATCTTGGCATTTTAGAGTCAGCAAGAGCCTCAGAGACCGTGGAGGTCAGCCACCTCATTTTCCAGATCATTGAGAGTTCTCATCAACCCTGAGTTTGCAGCAACTCCCTACCGCAGGGCACAGAACCATACAGATCTCTTTAAATTAGTGCTTTTATTGATTTAAACAGTTACTGATCAGCACATTGTGTTTTATGTTTATAAGTAGTTGCTTTCTGTTTTGTGTTTGAGCTCCAAGATGATTTTGTCAGGGGGGAAAAACAGTTTAGAAAGTTCTCAAAACTGCCTTCATGTGGAAGCATTTGCCCTACTTTGGACCTTGTGATTGTCCCACCGACTCCTCTGCCCCTTCCTCTCCCCGCTTCCTATTCTTGGCTTGTAAATTGGTTGATTCTTACAACTTCTGTTCTCCACGAAGGAGATGTGGCGTGTTCAAGCGCCACAGCAGCTGGGCTGGTCAGCTGACTGTGGCTTGTTCCCTGCAGAGATCCTAGTTTTCCTTTTAAAGTTTGCCCCGATGGCCGGTTGCTCTATATTTGCCAAGTTTACCTAGAATTCCTCGGACTTCAGGATTCATTTCTCTCTCCTCAGCTGCCCTACTCACTGTTGGCCCTCCAAGGTGGGGAAGCAGGGAGCTTACTAGAACGTGAGGGTTTGTATTTTGTCCTACCCCCATCCTGTGACTTTGATTGTGAGACCAGCAGCTCTAATTCTGGACAAGCCCTCAACAGAAATTCCAGCAACCGCTAGCTGGGAGCAACAGCAGACAAGGCTGGGACCTGTTGGGACAGGCTGGCCAGAGCAGCAGCACGTCAGAATTTTTTGCTGTCTCCTAGGACTTCTGGCATGGCAGGAAGAGCAGACTGTCCTGCTTTCAGCTGAGGACGCCCAGGCTCAGAGATGCCATGCAGTCAGAAGGGGATGGAGCTAGGGCCGCTGCTACCCAGCACGCCCAGTTTCTACCACATGCCCCATTGCTCACTTTTCGTAGCAGAAACGAAAAAAATTGCGCACAGATGTACATGACCAGCTAGAGCCCTGAGATACTGCAGAATGTGTGCTGGGGTCGCGGGCACTCAAGCTACTGGGGAGTAGCTCTGCCTTTGCCTGACTCACCTGCTGTTGCTGCTGCTGGCTGCTCTTGTTGAACACTTCCAGCATGCAGGGTGTTTTCATTCTAGCAGTTAATTTTTATTAAAGGCCTGCTGTAAGTCAGATGCCATCTAAGTTAACTGAATTCACTCATTTAAACCCACAATCAACATTACGTAGGTACTGTACAAGGCCTGCCACTGCCACTTGCTAACAGTACTATTTTGGACAAATGACTTAAGGCCTCTGTGCCCTGGGTTGCCTGCTTCCGGCGTCACTTGTGACTGTGCTTTCTTCTCGATTGTACTGTTTTTATTGTACCTTAGCATGGGGCTGTCATCATGTGAGGATGTGAGGTGTCATCAGCTCCCTAGATCATCTGATCCTCAGTGCCTCTGTGTGTGATCTAGGACAAGCTGCATTCACTCCTCTGAGGCAGTTTTTTCATCTGTAAAATGGGCATAAAAGGTCTTGAAAGGACATTTGAGGTGAAAGGGAGTTAAGTGGTGGTGGTTAGACCCTCATGCTCTTTGTTGGGGTCACAGCAAATGCTCACTATACATGGTGACTGCAAACCTCAAGTCATCCCCACAGGACATCTGATTATAGGATCAAGGCAGGGGTTGGAGGAGCGGTGCTTAGTAAGACTGGCTGCCTGCCAATTTCTATTCAAGCTCAGAAGAGAGAATGTTTTGGTGAAAGGCAGACATTTCAGGTTGGAGATAGAGGAAAGTTAAAAAGCTTAGAAAAACCAAAGCAAATGCAAAAATGCAAATGCAAAAAAAAAAAAAGAAAGAAAGAAAAAAGAAACCGGTGTTACAGAAGCTCTTTGAGGAGCTGTGGATTAGGTGCTGCCGGCCTTTAATATTTTAATTTTCATGGGATGCAAGGAAGGCTCCTCACCACCACCTCTCATGCCCAACTGTTAATTCCTGGTAGGAGCGTTCTGTCTTAGTTCGGGCTGCGAACACAACCGAGATCTATTTCTTCTAGTTCTGGAGGCTGGAAGCCTAAGATCAGGGTGCTGGCAGTGGCTGGGTTCTGGGGAGGGCTTTCTTCTGGGTGGAGGACTGCTGGCTTCTTTTCTTGTGTCCTCACGTGGCAGAAGGGAATGTCTCCAGGGCAGTGATCCCATTCATGGGAGCTCCACGCTCCTGATCCAAGCACCTCCCAAGACCCTCTTCCTAGTACCATCTCCTTGGGGGTTGGGATTTCATAAAAACTTGAGTATGCAAACATTCCAGTATGCAGGGTATTTTCATTCTAGCAGTTAATTTTTATTAACTGCAATAGTATTGGTTTTTTTCTTTTAACTTTCATGGAGACGTTAGGATGTGATTATTTGGAGATAATTAGCATGCTTAGTTAGCTTTCAGGATTTAAAATTTATTACAGGGGCTCTCTTTTTTTGTTGTTGTTACATGTGGAGACTTATTTCTGAGAAAGCAACATGGTGCATTAATTACGAGTAAGGAATCAGAGGCACGTACAGAAGGAAAAGGAGCTCAGCCCAGTTGCCAGTTGATAATAGATGTTTAATGATCGATAGTCCTGTAATCTATTTGAAGCATGTCCCATTCATCTGGAATTAAGATGATAGTTGTAATAAGTGGATGCAAATCAAACTTAAAAGTCTAATTTAACTTGCAAAAACACATGAACATCTTTTAAAATATTTTTGAATCAAGCCTGCCCTTTTCACAGCCTGTCCCATTATTTCCTAGTTGTTGACTGGCCAATTCTTTCCTTATTTGCTACCAGTTCTGGAGTGAGCTTGTCTGTCTGCTTAGCTGTTTGTCATTGTAGAGACTCTCAAGAGTATGGTCTTGGGGACTCTGGTATCCAAAGACCCTTTCAGGGGCTCTGAGTTACAAACTATTTTCAAAATAGTACCAGGGCACTGTTTGCATTTTTTCAGTCTTATTTTCTCATAAATATGTAGTGCGATTTTCCAGAGATTCATGATATGTGATGGTGTCATTTTCTGGGAAAGTTTTCAGTTTTAATTTCTGTTACAGCCAATATCAAATACAAGCCACTTTCAACCAATAACAAAACTCTTTGGGGTCTTCTAATATTTTAAAATTTTAAAGGGGTTCTCACCAAAATGCTTGAGAACCATTGCTTTTCACACCAGGCCACCTCACATGAGGGTCACTGACCAGCCACAGTGGGGGCTGTCCATTCGGGGAGAAGACCACCAGGCTGTTTCTCCCACGACTCCCATGCCCTGTGCAGACTGCTCGGCCCACCCCTTTCCTTTACACACAGGAACATTTTATTTTCATAGATGCAATGGTTACAGCTCGTTTTCTCCAAGGCATAGCATCTTTTTCTTCTTGATATGTGTAATTTCTGTTAAAGCATAAAGAGGCTGAAACCAAAGGGCTAGATAGAGTATATAGTGGCGTTGGATCCCTTCTGGCAGCTGTTTCAAAGGGTTGTTTTCAGAATGAAAATAAATTAAGAATGGAGAAGCTAGCAATTTTCTTAAGAATTCAGCAATACATCCGTGAGATGAAATGTTGGACCTTGCAGTTTTTCTGTGATTTTCATCATAGAACTTCAGAATTATCCCTTTGTGTGATCTGTCTCAGTCTCTGTGGCAGAATTTTAATGGCACCAACTGCGTTTCCATCCCTCTTGCCTTTTTTCCTGCTTCCTCTCAGTGGCTTACTGGGAGATCACCCCTTCACCCCTTCTTTCTGGTCTGAAATTCTTTCTCTGACAAATATCAGTGATGCAGACCACAGAGGAGGGCAGTGCTAGGTGTCAGCCTCCAGCTGATGAGGGGATGTAACAATTCCCACTCTTTCTCTGGCAGCTTATGATTTTTTTTTTTTAATATCCCTCACCCTGTGATCTAGTTTGGTGAGACCAAGGATGCTCGTAGCTATGCTGAAGGCACACATCAAGACACCAGCATCCTCCGTTTTCATTGCTGATTCTTGGGCCTGCCAATGTCTAGACTAAAAGTAGACTAAAATCTCCATCAGAGCTATGTCTTGCTGGTTTTCTATTTCTATGGGTTAGGAAGTACCTATTTCAAGAGTGTGTGTGGCTCATTAAATATTCGTTGAAGGAACACATCATTTATTCACTAGCCTCCAAGTGAGAGTCTGCCCGAGACTGGAGGAGCCCCCCAGAGTGATGTATTCATTCAGCAGCTGGGACCTGAGAGGTGTCTGCCAGGTCTCCATCTCCCTCTCTGGTGCCTTGCAGTTCTGCTCTGGCCCCAGACGTGCATATCTCCCTCAGACAACAAGGGCCCTGCTGGTGGCTGGGCTTACATTTCTTGGAGAAGACAGTTTAGTGATGTTTGTTGTTAATCTGACATACCCCTTGGAGCTGCCACCATCGTACACTGAGAAGTGGTCACTGTATTCCTCCCAGCTACATTTGAATTCCTTCAAGGAGAATACTCAGCTATATTTTCCTCCGTGGAGTTGCTTTACAAGTGCTCCATTTTCATTTGTGCCCTCACACGGGGCCTGCTGGCATACCCGTGCTCTGGGCCAGTCCCAAATAGTTAACGCGGGCCTCTACACATGGCGGTGTCTGTTTCTGCACCTGAGTTTCTGTACCTGAGTTGCTTGAGAGCACTGGCTGGTGTCCAGACTTTCTTATTCGCACATTAACTATTAGCACATTGATTTGATGAGCTGTGTCCACCTTGGGGAGACCTTGTCCCTGAATACAAGAGAAAGAACAGAGCAGGGTCTGTAGCAGCTCTTGTTTCTGGATGATTCTTGAGGAAGGAGCAGGTCCCAGATCTCATCCCCCAGGGGCTTGGGCCAGCATATCTAAAGAAGGAAGAACGATATTTTTGTATTTCAGTCGTCCATTCCCACTTTTGCAAGTTAGTCGGGATATCAGTCTCGCTCTCTTCTTGTCTCTTTTCTCATCCTGGTCGCCTCGTGGGTAGTTACTGTCCATGCCAACTAACGAGTAAATGCTGGAACCTGCTCAGTCAGACACCTTTAGTGTGAGAGTTGGAGCTGGAACTTGAACTCCCCCCACCTGCCCCTCGGCTTGGTTACCCCTGGACTGAAAGCCTGAGGGAGCGCCCACCGCTGGTACCTGTTGGCTCCAGTGAATCATTTCCCTGGAGCTGGCCTTGTGAGTGGCATTCATGTTTAGTTGCTGGTTGCTTCTATGTGGGTGATTTTCTTTTTTCTCCCTTAGAAGAATATAATTGTTTTATTTATTTGTTTTTAAGAGGCAGTGATTTCATGTTAGAAACATTGTGAACTTTTCCTGTTCTGGTGCCAAATTGTGAGCTTTGATAAACAGACAAGCTGTGTGTTTTATGTTTACATTGACTGTTAAAAAAAAAGAAACATTGATAACATTTTTCTTTTTAAAAAAAAAAATATTTTTTATTTATATCTTTTACATCATTCTGTCTTCGCCTTAAAGTCCCACCACCAATTCACCCGTGAACCTTCACCGTAGTCCCTTGTGCTCTTTTCTCCCCTGTTTTTCAAGCCACCTACCGGACACCTTGGAAGTCCCTATAGCAAGAGGGCCTCTCTCCCCAATAGTTCATTTATTGCATTATTAAAATTAGTTGAGTACTACTTAATTTTTGATGTCTTATTGAAGGCTGGTTTGCCAGTAGAAGCAGCTTGACAGGGAAGAGATCCTTTTGTACCTCTTGCTGGACCCAGACCACTGCGCACTGTCCCCTACAGGCCCAGAATGTTCTCAGAGTCCTTGGTAAGCTTGTGTTTTGCTGAAGTTCCAGCTATTTTCTTATGGGGAGATGTGAGGAGATTTTTGCCTTTAGCTGGAACCTTTTGATGGAGAAATCATTCCTCTTAAATGTTCTCTGGTGGTTTCATACCATTTTAGCTATTCTTTTAGGGCTAATGTCTGTCCAGTTTGGGTGCAGAGTAAATTATCCCTTTCTGGCTACCTGGTGAGTAAATGCTGGGACCTTCTTTTACTGAAAATGCAAATGAGTATTCTCTTCCCCTCATGTGGTAACCAGTATTGAAATGAGGACTATCAAAAGTGTGGTGTTTCCCCTTGGGCTTCATCATGTTCCCGCTGAATCAAAAATTAAGAGTGCTGGGTCCTTCTGTGGAGTGGCAGAATGGGTGCTGACCCCGTTCACCCGGCCTCACCGCTCTTCCTCTTAAATACTGTAGGTGAACGTCATGCATTTAAGTTTCTTGGGGTTTTTTGCCTTGTCTTTACATATCTTGCTTTGAATGGGTTTCATAGACCTAGGCTGCTGTTTTACAGACTGTACATACACATCACCTGGGGAGTTTATAAAATGCTGCTTTTGACAGCAGGTTTTAGATAGGGCCCGGTATCTGCATTTCTAACAAACTCTCAGGCAGTGCTGATGCTGGTGTGCGGGCCGCGCAATGAATAGCAAGGATGAGAAGCTTTGATCCACTGCCTTACACACACACACACACACACACACACTCTCTCGCACTCACACACACACACACACACACACAAGCCCTTGTTTAACTTTGCTGCCTTCTCTGCTGTCGTTGTTAATTGTGCGTTAGGAATCTTTGCCCTGGATCAATTGATCTTTCATTCCATCAGTAAGCGTCGATCTTGGATCGTGTGAGCGGAAGGCCTGGTTGTTTGCAGAGGGCTGTTTCTGAGGCTGCTTTGTGCATCATTTTAATCCCAGGTGTCTGTCTCTGGTGGACAGTCATCTGATAGCATCTGGAGGCGAGCAGTCCCTGTCACATGCAGCTTGCCTCCACCCCGGGCTTCCATTCCCATATCTCACCTGGAAATCTCATTTCCCAGTCATCATAACTCATTTTCATTAAGATGCCTGGAGTTTGCCCTGGGTGGTGGTGGTGGTGGTTATTGTTTTAATCATCCTGAACTCTTATTGCAAATCACTGGACTGACTCAGCAGTGTCATAAATGAAATAGTTTCCGTGACAATTTTACTGATTACTTATTTAGGCTCACGCTTGCAGAGTAGTCCGTCCCGAGTTGTTCCCAGGGCTTTCTCATGAGCTGCGTTTCCCTGGTGGACCCCTGCCTCCCTGGCCGGAGAGCCCCCGGAGTCACATGGAGTGGGACAGTCAGATGAAGTATGAAGCAGACACCCCAGGAGCAGGGCGACTCTTCTCCTTTCTCACCCATGAGAAGCAAGGTCTCCGGCTAGAATCCGCTCCCTGCACTTTCTTCTCTTTTTCCACTAAGGTGGTTGTGCACTCTCCAGACACTGTTGGTTCTGGCTTGCTCAGTGTCTTTCCCTCTTTCAGTAGATGTGAACAGGTGATTCTTTTTCACTTTGCCAGTTCTGAGTAGAAGTGTGACCGACCAGGGTTTGAACCTGAGGGCCCTGGACTTGGATCCTGGCCATGTTGCTCACTGTTGTTGACTAAACCTCTCTGTGCATCAAGTTTCTTGGCACTTTGGGTTCCCCATCTGTAAAATAGGGTTCAAATACTGACCTCGTTGAGTGATAGTGAGGATGAAATGAATGAATGAATTCAGATGCCTGGTGGAGGGTCTGGTGGGTGGTAGGTGTGCAGATAGTTATTGGTCATTGTCATGGTGATGACAATGAGCAGTGTCCCCAAAGGGAGAGAAAGGGAACGCAGACTTGGGGAGGGTAACAGTTACATTAAGGGAGGAAGTAATGGCAGGAAGTGTGCTTTAGCTCTCTGAACCCCAGTTCTCTCTGAAGGGAGGAGAGAATAAATCAGCCATCTTTATGCTTCCTTCGTCGGTGACAAAGCAGTGTGACCAAAGAAACATTGGGAATAACGAGTGTGAGCACCGGGCGGTAGTCAAGGAGAGGAGAGAGGCTGAGAGGGAGGTGTGAAGGTCTGTACCTGGCTGGTCCTAAAGGGAAAGGTTATGATAAAAGTGCTTTGTTAGTGAGGCGATTGTTCTTAATCGCATTGCTCTTTCATTATTATCTGGAGAGGTGTTGGTGCTTGAGAAAGATGTCCAATTTTTCCAGAGTCTGAAAAAGGATTTTTGTTGACATTGTAGTATGAAAAGCACTCTGATACGGTCCGGGGCTGCCAGCAGTGTGAAAGGAACAGGAAATCACTCCACACATGAAATATAATAGATCTTTCATTCATGTTGTGTTTTGTTTCCTCTGAATTGTTAAATAAACATTTGTTTTGGTCACATGCTATATAGCTTGAAGTAATTTTTAAGCTGTCACGGTGGTACTGAAATAATATCAAGATAACTTCACTTGCTTTATGAAGTTCTGTTCAAATTTGGTTACTTGTCTTCAAGTTTTAAAGTATAAAGCAGACAGTTCTACTTTGTCTCCTGAACTCTAGCTGAATTTGAGTAGCGTGCGGGAAGAGGTTTTGGGAGACGGAGGTTTGTAGCAGAATTGGGCTGTAAATAAAGTGCCGCGCTGCAGTTTTATGACCGCATTTCACCATGCGTTTTTCTTTTTCCAGTACCCTGGAAGCGGGCTTGATACACCCAGTTTTTGTTACCTGGAGGTGAAGGTGTAACTCTTGAGTGAGCCCTGGGGGCCCTGCGTGGCTTATGGAGTGGTGTCCGTTCTCTTTAGCAGCCAAACCCAGGCAGGGCCTGCCGCCTCCTCACCCTCCTTTCCCAAAGGAGCAGAAGCAGCTTGCAGGCTTCTTGCTGCCTCACGTCTCCTGCCCTCCTCTCTGCCAGAGGGGTCCTACTCTCTGTGTGCACTGACTCAGATGTCCCTTCCTTAAGAAGACCTCTCCAGTGTGCGTTCTTCTGACTCCTGGCCAAGCTCCCAGGTGCCTCAGCATGTGCCCCTGAAGTCTTAGCTCCTGTGGGTCAGCGCCCTGCTCGTCACAGAGGACCCTCCAGAACACCACTGAAGGGATAAGTGCATCTAATCGTGGTAGTTTCGTTTTATCTACACCCTCAGCAAAAATACCAACCTTTTGATCTCATGACTATTGGATTGAAACCTTTCTGCTTCAAAAGTAGGAAATACCTTGTTGTAATTTAAAAAAACAATAGCCTGCCTGTTTATTGTAGCTATAACAAGAAAGTTTCAATCATCTGTAAAGATGATCAAAATTAACATTTTGGTGTGTAACTATTTGGAAATAACATTTTAATTAAAAAAAAAGTGTTTGCTATTAGTTCAGCCACATTCGGGCTGTATTTTCACTAGAAAGACAGGTGATGCAGTTCATTGGCTTGAGAGACCCCGTGATCCTGTCCTAGAACCAACCCTGTGTTCTGTGAACCCATTTTTTAAAAAAAAATTAATATTCTCTTTATCTCCACTATACTTATTTTCATTTAAGTTTTAAAGTAACATTTTCTTCTGAACGAACTAGTGAACATTTATATATAGCAGTTCACAAAGCCCGTTAGAACAGAAAATCTTCATTATTCATTTGTGTTTCCCCCCCGCCCCCCGCCTCCAAAAAAGACTAAAACACCCTTTTAAACAATCCAACTAGTTTGCATGGGGGAAGTGCTTAGGAGATAGGGATACATGGGATCACAGTCTAAAGGAGATGTGGAAATGTCATTTGCCCTTTGAGGTTTGAGAGCCACTTATGTAAAACAGAGCATGACATGGTTTGGCCTCCAAACAGAAGTTCGGTATGAAAGACTGAACCTTTTTCTGCTGATATCATTGGGAATGTTACTGTCTAATTCTTTAAGAAATGTGAATACATTTTCCTTAGACAAGTCTTTGCTTTATTATTTTGCCTTTAAAAGATCTCTTTCGCTACTGAGGATTTCTATGTAAAAATATTTTCTACAGCATTTTTATAAAAATGAAATGAAAATTGTCATGTTGTGTCTCGTGCTGTCACAAATGCCTTCAAGTTGTGAACAAATATTGGCATGTTTTAATGGGTTTCTCTATCCAGGTGGTGGGGGGATTCAGAAACATTACCCTTTTAATTGACAGAAGTGATAGGGAGGCAGAAAGGAAGAGTGAGAATAAGTAGGGAAGTAGGATTTTGCTTTTACTCTCAGCCCTTTAGAAGGAAGAAAGTTTTTTTAATAAGAAAAATTCTTTTGCATTCTGGAATACTTCCTAAAGCATTGCTCTTGATGATTCTGCGTTTGGAATCATGAAAATTTTTAAGTGTTGAAGTAAAATCGGATGTTCTTTGTATTACTTTTATTTGACAATGTACAGAAAAGTCATAAACTAAACTACCATTTCAATTACCATAAAAGTGGCTCTTTAATTTGATATGGTATTAAATAGTCAGAAAGTGCAGGTGAAATGGATGGGTTTACGGGTAAACTTGAGGGTTTTTTTTAAGCAGGGGAGAGGGAGCTATTATAGCCACTGCGAGTGGTCATGGACCTAACATGCAGTGTCCTCAGTGAAAGCGCTGTAAAAATGGAATGCATACCCGCTGCTCCCCTCAGCAGTGTATTTCAGTCCATCTGCCTGTTCTGTTCCCCACTCTGTCTCTGGTGAATCCTCTCATCCCCCACACCTTTGGCCTGTACCTCAGTTCTTGTATGCATAAATAAATAAATCTTTTTTTAAAAAATGGAGCGTGTAGATGCTGATTTAAAAGGCTGTACACCTGAAACCTATATGTTATAAACCAATGTTACTTCAATTAAAACATTTTTTTTAAATGCCAAGCAGAAGCAGGAAGTTTCACAAGAAACTGACCAACCCGATTGTCTCATCAAAGTTGATTGAAAAACTATACATACTGGTCTTGAATTTTTTACCCTATGACCCAAAACCAAGTAAACAGAAACCTCAAAGAGAGTGTTTTGCTCTTGGATTTGAAATAGCAGTTATAGTAGTATCTTCTGTTCTCTGTGTAAGCCTTTACTGTATCCCGTCACACTGTCTCTGGATTTGTTGTTTCTGAAAGCAAACCCTAAGACTTTGGTGCCTAGAAATCTTGAGGGGCCCGTTCTATAGTTCTCTGGCTTTGAACTTCTGTCTTCTACTTTCCAGCTTTTATGGATTCTGAAAGTTCTCCCCTCTTGATGGGCATTGTTTCTTGTGTCTAAGTGAAAGCCCTTCTGTATGTTAGTATGTATGTATGTTTATCTTGTTTATAACCAGTGTTGTTAATAAAAATGATCACTGCACAATCTTGTGGGTTTGGTGCCCCTTGACTAGTACAGTTACTGTGCTAAATTATTTGCATATTTCTCTCATACTTTCCTCGACATTATAGCCTGATGTGGGTGAGCATCCTATTCTTTTACAAATGAGGAAACTGAGGTTCAGAAATTACGTAACTTCCTTCACTAATAAAGACAGGAAGCAAGGTGGAGCTCATGTCTGCCAGGTCCTGCAGCTTGTGGCCTTAACCACCATGTTTGCCTGACTCCCTGAAACTTCAGTGTAAATTGAAGTTCTAGGGGTTCCTGACAAGTTGAGTATTGGGAGTCACTGGTTTGAGTCAGGCTTAGAATGCTAACTGACTGTGATTTTGGTTTCGTTATCGTCTAGGCCTTTTTTCTTCAGCTGATACCCAAGGAGGTGAGATAAACTAAGGGTGACATAGCAAGGATTGCTCAGAGCGTGTGTTCTTTCCTCTGTAGGCTGCTTCCCTGGAATCCTTGCTTCCATCTCGGACTGGGGTGGGTCTGAGAACAAGATGGCCTTGCAAGGTCAACTAAACTAGGATGTGGTCCAGGTGGTGATAAGGTCCTCCTTACCCTCTTCCATAACTTAACTAAACATCTCTCCTCTCTTCCCTAACACTGGAACCCACTCACTTAAATTTGAGATTAGCTGCCTCTGAACGTGCCTGCTAGGTTCTGTCTACTCTTTATATCCATTTCTGTGAATTACTCTTGCTCTCGTTGGCACCATGGTAAAGGAGCGTTGAAACGGCTGGCCTTGCCAGCATCACGGCTAGAAAATGGCAGGGGCAGATTTGAATCTTGCTCTTTCTGATGCCAGAGCCTGGTTTTCGGCACGCTGTACCACGCCACTGCTGAGAAGAGCCCTAAGCACGAAAGTGGAAGTTGGTCGTTTTGCACTTTCAGGAACATCCCATAGAGCTGTCGAGCTGATGTATTCAGGGCTTCCTGTTTAATTTGGGACACTTTTATAGGCTCAAAAATAATTAAATATAAAGATGGGCAGAAGTCTGAGAAGATGACAAAAAGGTAAACATGGATTGATTTGATAGGACCCTGTATTCTCAGCTGCCGCCACACAGACATCTGTACTCATTTCATGAAGTTCCCAACAGGGCAACTCGCTTGGGCAGGATCAGTCTTAAAGGCTTGGAAAGTCCCCACATCAGACTGAGTTCACGTATTTCATTTTGACCTTGTTTGAATACCTACTATGTGTGGATCTGCAGAAGGTGCTAAGGGGTAGGTGACAGAATGAATTAGACTTGATTCTGCCCACTGTGTATTCGCGGGTGAGTGGGGGAGGGTGCCAGGTTAACTGGGACATAGTGTGCTCTGGTCTGTGCTGGGATAGTTGAGAGCACAGGGAGGCCACTGCTCGTGCCATCCACAGGATTGTAGAAGGCCCTTTCAGATCTGCACCGTGAAGGATAGATGAGTAGAACATTCCAGGCAGAGGAGACCGTTCGAGCAAAGGTCCAAGGTGGCTGGACCGCTAGGTGACTTCCATTAGGGTGTAGGAGAGGTGATTATTTTCATGGCAATGGTATTTGCTTTATTTCATGCCTACCCAGTTGATTTGATGAAGCAATAAATCTCACTCTGTCTTTCTCTGTTAAATGCCTTTTATGTTTTATGTTTTGTTGGGGATGTGTGGGAGAGATTCATTTCCAGCTGGGTCCAGCTGCAGTGAAAATGTCCTATTTGACAAACTGAGGAATTAGATTACAACCATCTCCCTGAAAGCTAGGGCACTAGTTGTAACATCAACCATCCCTCCCTCTGGGGCCAGGACAGGAGGATTGGTGTGATTTAGGGTTGCTGGGTATGTTGACTAGAAAATAATACCAAAAAGTAGAACTGTGTTCTCATTGATTAATAAATACAACTCCTCCCTGAGCCATGTGAGTTTTCCCCAGGGAGAGCGTAGGGTGGGCCACATGAGCTGCCCAGCAGAGGAGTACTTACCGACAGAGTGAATCAGACATCTGCCTTTCTGTTTAGTCACATTTATTGCCTCCAAATCTCTGTTTCAGCGCGCTCCTTCTTAAGGACTCTCCTTTGTAAACACCTGGAGTTTTTATTTAGCTGCTCATATAATATGAGCCAGAAAACATAGCTGCCTGAAACTCTGGAGTCTAGGAGACCGGCCCCTTGTGAAACTTTGAGGGAGTCGTAGCCCCTATGCAGGTGACTTTCTACATCTGGAAGGTTTGGCCCAGTTGACCCACAGGGCCTCTGGCCCAGCAACCCCTGGGAAGTGGAGAGGGTAAGTCTGGAATCCTGGGTTCGTGGAGTACACTTGGCGAGGTAGCAGCAGAGCGGTTCTCACTGTCTTCAGTAAAAGGCACCAAGTCAGGTCTGTGGTGTCCTTAACAGAGGAGGTTCACAGGCACCCCTGCAGCACAACTGGATTGAGAGGAGTGATGGAGCTTAGCATGATCACAGAGCTGGAAGACATTTTGTGGCACTGGTTCAGAGAAGTAGTGATGGTGGCAGGAGGGGTGATGCCTTTGGACAGTTGGAGAGCCTCTGTGCCCTAATTACTGAGTTGGGTGTGAGGAAGAGCCACCCACCATCTGGTCTGAAGTAAGTGGGGCGCCTCCGCAGCGGGGGCCTCAGTGGAATGAGCTAAGCAGATGCCACGTTCCGACTATCAGAAATCTGAGCAAAGAAGGTATTGCCCTGGATTTTCAACTAGTCTAGGAGATCTTCCAGCTCTTCAGCACTTACGTTGAGTTGTGACATATTGGGTTGTCAGAAAAGTCATGACGCGTTTTTCTACGTTTTTCAAAATATGGCATGACTTTCCTGACAACCCAGTAATGGGTTTTTGTAGCTTTTTGTCTTAGCACTGCCCATCTCCCTTATGGGGACAGTTTCGTGCAGGGCTGTGTGGTCAGGGTGTTTGCAAGCAGGACCTCCCTGAGCAGGCAGATGCTTGAGCATCTTGCTGTCATTTGGCAAGATATTTTTTCCTTGGCAAATAACAAATACTTATGTCCCCCTAGTCCAAAAATCAACACAGGTTTATTGTAACAAAAGTAGCAAAAGGGGAGGTCATCTGTGCTTTCACTGCTTTGAACTCTGGTGGCCACTGTACAATACAGCTCAGAGGTTAAGCACATAGACTTTGGTCAGATGGCCCTAGTTTTGACTGTGCTGTGCTATCATTTACTAGTATGAACTTGGTCAAGGTGCTTTTCATTTCTGTACATCATGATAATTTCCTCCTGTATAATAGTACCACTCTCAGGCGTGTGTGTGCCAACAGATGAGTAATGCATGTAAAATGCTGGTCTCTGACCCAGAGTGGAAGTGCTCAGTCACTGTTACCCAGCAGCAGTAGTGAAGCTGGAAATAGAAGCAGAATTAGATTAGAAGCCTTTGAGTGTGTGTGTATGTAATTGTGTGTGTGGAGATAGATCTCTCTCTATATCTGCATAGATAGATAGATGTGTGTGTGTGTGTGTATCTTCTCCCCCTCCCACTGGCAAAAGTGGAGTCCTCTGCAATAATCCGTTTTAAAACCATTGTATTGGACATTTCTCTTCTAAAGTATCTTTTTCTATAACAACTTTATTGAGATATAATACACATACCTTACTTCACCTACTTGGAGTAAACATTTCAGTGGTTTTTACATTTCACAGCTGTACAATCCATTTTAGAACATTTTTTTTATCACCCTCCGCCCCCGCCAAAGACCTACACCCATTAGCAGCCACTCCCCATTTTTCTCCAGACCCCATTTCTGTTTTTTGTGAATTAGCTTATTCTGGACATTCCAAGCCATGTTTTTAATGACCGCACAGTATTTGTTAAGTAGATATGCTAATTTAGTAACCATTCCGCCGCTGGTAGACATTCCGGTTATTGTCTTGTTTTCTCTACCCTTTCCCGGCTTCCGGATGGACACTGTTAATTCAGATTGAACAGTGTTCAGTAAGTGGTAGCCCTTTTCAGGGGCAATGGAAATGCAAGTTGTTACAGCAGGAGCTCAGCTATATTCCCGACTACCACTCAGAGGCCTTCCTCTTAGCTACTAGTAAGGACCTTTTGTTTTTTCAAAAGGGGTGCTTTGGGCCCCCCCGGTGGTGCAGAGGTTGAGCGCTGGGTTGCGAAGCTGCCCGCAGCCTCTGCAGCGCCGGTTCGATCCCCGGCTGCTCCCTGGCCACTGGAGGAGGGTCCCACATGGCGTGCAGACCTCTCCTGCCGCCCGCTGCTCCCCTCAGCAGTGTCCTTCGGTCCTTCTGCGGGCTCTGCTCCCCGCTCTGGCTCTGGTGAATTCTCTCACCCTCCCGTGCTTCTGACTGTACTCAGTGCATGTATAAATAAATAAATCTTTAAAAAAAAATTTAAAAAAAGGGGGTGCTTTAAGGACTGAGTGCTTAAAATGTGGACTCCATGATGTTTGTTGCAAGATTCTTAAGCCTCTGGATGAAACAGATGAAGTTGTGAGTTCCACTGAAATTTCATAGCCCTATTCACATAGCGATAAAACTAGAGGTCTGCATTTTGACAGAATTTCTGCTCTGTTAGAAAATATGCTTCCCAAACTGTTGTTGAATTAAATAGCTGTAGTTAATTCTCCATGAATGCAGCTGAGTCATCCAGTACATGGATAGCCAACTCCTGGTTATTTGATTTCCTTGTTCTAACCGAGCAATTTCCCAAGGCAGTTCATCTCTGTGTGCCTCAGTTTCCTCTTCTAGAGAACAAAGAAAGGAGTCAGACTTAAATCATCTGTGAAGTCGTTTAACTATAGTTTTTTAAAAATTGCTTTTCTGCGTTAAGAGTCAGCTCTCCACTTCAATGGAGATTCAATCTTTTACTCCCCACTTGCTTCTAAGACAGCCTACATGCTCTCAACTTCTCTCCCAGACATGCTGTATGCTGATTCCTGATGCTTACCATCTCATTCCATTCTGGAAAAAAGAGAAGTGAACTCAATTTTTGTGGAAATGCAGAAGGTTAACCTTCAGCCTGAGAAGTGGGGTTGAGTCAGGATCCTGCATGGATTGGGATTCCCTGCCCAGCCAGCTAGCTCACCCTGATGAGATGCTCCAGGCCCTAACCTAGCTTGCAAGGCAGGATGGGGAGAGCTTTGCATGTTTTTGAGCCCCTGGAGGAATTGAGAGTAGCAGCGAGAGGCGCCTGGTAAGGAAATCACTGGCAGCTCTGGGAGTCCTGGGTGGGAAGGGAGGGGCTCTCCTGCATGTACTTTCCTGGATATTTATCCAGAGAAATAGTTTTTATGCCTGATATTCTGTTAAGTCATAGGATGTAAAATTAATGCACGCTCTCAAGGACCTCACAGACTAGAGGGAGGTAACGTCCATGTATCACATATATGCTGAGTCCCTGGCTATTGTGCTGGGTTTTTTATGTGTGTATGTCCGTCTAATGCTGTACATTGCATTAAGCAGTTCATAGATGGTGTCTGCAAAGATCTGTGGGAACGCAGAGGAGGGAGGGAAGCCTTCTGGCTAGAGCTGGAGAACAGGGGGACATGGACAGTAGAGGGAAGTGGGCGGAGTCGAACCTGACTGTTTAAATGAGGCAGATCTGAGCTCTGCCACAGGTGGCGTTGGAATGGTGGTCACTTTCTCACCCGCAGTACAGAGGATCAGTGAGTAGAAATCGAATATCTTGAGAAGGCTTGCATTTGAAAGAGCTAAGATGATTGAATGCTGCCATTCTCCTTGTCAATTAGTGTTGGTTCTAGGTTTTAAAGGCATACTTGGTTTTGTGTTTTGTGTTTGTTTATTTTTGTTTTTCAGAAAAGTAGAACCAAGTATATTTTCCCTTTTGTTTTTAAAAACACCGAGAATGCCCATCCATCTTTCACCACCCGTGTCCCTGAATGACTATCTGAAGTGGGCACCCACACACCCATTTGCTTCAGCACTGGGAGGCAGCCCTTGGGACACACAGTGCTGGGCCAGAACAGTGGGTGCTGCCCCACCCGGCAGAGCCACCAGTTGCAGCCTGTCTCTGTGCAGAAGTTGTGCTGCCGTCATTTGCAGAAGATGCATTGATACTTTCTTGGCATTGCCCATTCTGGTCTTAGTTTCTCTCACCCAGTTTGAGTCCACAGTGCATTCTGTGCCATGAAGCCTGGGATAACGGGCCCTATGGACATGTCTTCAGAAAACCCCAGAACCTGTGCTGCCTTCTCCTTGAACCTTTCTCAGTCTCCCTGGCCTAGAAATGCTCTTTCCCCACTTGTGTCCAATAGGCCATTGCAGCTTTCCTTTTTGCCCTATCACATTCTACCCTTCCTTGCTGGTTTATACGTGCATCCTTTGTCCCCTACCCGATTAACTCACCTTGGCAAGAACTGTGTGTTCTATACATTCTTCACAATCCCTGGCATGAAGATTTGCCATAATAAGCTTGTAATAAATATTAGTTGACTTGAACTGAATCCAGATAGCATTATTTATTTTGAGCTGAGTCCTCATTATTAAGTATACAAGGAATTGTTTTTTTGCAAAGTCAATAATATTCACTTTCCCTATCCAATTCCTTATCCCCTAGTTCTATATTTAGTTAGCTATTTCAGATACGTGTCCCATCTGCATCCTGAGGGATATGGCAGCCTAAAGATTACAATCAAGACAAAATGAGACAATTTGGAATAAGATCAATATAATACTTCTGTAAGAGGCAGCAGGGACTCAGATGCCTGAATTCAGCAGATTATAGTAACTCCATAATTTATCTGCATCTAAGACAAAGAAGGAATCATGGTTAGTTACAGCATTTTCATTTTTTTATCGCAGATGGTGTAAAACTCATCTGCAGAGAGACTACTTGGTACTGAACTTCAGTGTGAGTTTTTATCTTTCCGGCCCTTATGCAGCTTAGCACTGCACATACCTACCCAGTCCGGCTTCCTTTCTTTATCAGGTTGTTTCACTATCAGTTTTTGTTTGTGTGTATTTTATTTACTGCGTCATTGGTCTTCTCACCTCATTTTTATTAACAAGAAAATCGAGAGGTTAAGAACTGTCAGCTGTGACACCCTCAGCATGGTGTGATTTGTTCAGGGCTCTCTACTGCATGTTTTCAAGCAGGTTTCATTTGGTGAAGAAAATAGGTTGGTTGGATTCAAATGGAGCAAATGGTCAAATGTCTTTTGACCATCTGCTATAAGCCAGGCACTTCACATGCACGATCTCATTTCATCATAGAAAATTGTAACAGGGAAAAAATTGTTTGATTATTAAGAAACTTGCCTTGTCATACTTTTAGTGTGCAGACGGAGGGTTACCCCAAGCCCTTCAAACTTGCACACTCTCAGATGGGTTCTTCCAGCCACTGCACGAAATGGAAGCATACTCTTTCTGCGTGAGACCATCAGTAGAAAAGACCTTTAATAGAATCAGTGAGCAAAGAGAGAAGAGAAAGGATATAGTTTCCCAGTGAAATACATGAAAGTACCCATTCTCGTGGATAAATGTCCAGCCAAACAAGGTTGGCTCAAAGCAGGGCCACGGAGGCCCGAAAGCTTGCCACAAGTCTGAGGCATCTTCTGGCGGGGCCCCACAGGAAGGGGCAGAAGGGGCCAGGCACGTCTGGAAGGAAAGAAGCAAAGTCGAAGTACAAGTCAAGGTGACAAGTCAAGGCCAGTGTTAGCCTCTGCACGGGTCTCTCTCACCCACATCTTTTCCACATCCCTCAAGTCCCTGGTGCAAGTCCAAGACCAAGAAACAAGCATGGCCTCTTTTTCACATGTCTGTCCGTTCTAGGTATTTCCTCCAAGTCTTTTCTCCCAAGTCCTTTTTAGCTTCCCCCCACCCCCACACTCAGCTCCACCTTTCATTAGTTGGGGGTGGGGGCACCTGGAACCTCCCCCTTTTAGATCACACTGTTGTAGTTCCAGGGAATGTGTTTTCCTGGGGCTTCTGTGATAGAAGGCAAATGATGTTCTAGCACCAGATGTTGTGTTCTTCTAGAGCATCAGGTTTACTCAAAAATTGTGGGGGGACAGGAATGGATGTACTTAAGCAATTAAAATAATGGCTAATCATTTTATATGTAACGATCATGTCTATCTTAGAAGTATGTAAAATCCGTAGAGAAGAATGCAAAGTGTGCATGTTTGTTGGTGACAAAACAGGTTGATGTACTTAGAATAAGTGCTTTTGACTTCTAAGGGGTACTCTGTGGAAGAGTTGGAGAGAGACCCCCATCTTCCTTTCTGTAGCTGGAGAAACTAAGGTCCCAGAGTTCCCATCCCATTGCCTGAGGTGAGGTTTCAACTCCCAATGCTCTGGTTGTCCTTTTGACCCTGCTACGCTGCCTTGTCCCTCAGGAGCTTTGGTGCCAGAGCCGGCATCATGTCCTGGGGTAAGCTGGGTGGTCACATGGTGCTACATCAGCGGTGTTCACAGGTGACATAGTCTCACAGCAGACCAGACTGTGGAGTGGGTTGTCAGTGCCGGGCCTGCCTCTTTGTAGTCTCCAGCTTCCAAGGCTTTCCTTCATTCCACTATAATCCATGCATTTTTGTAGGAAATTATCTCCCCTTTGGAAGATTTAATTAGCTGCTCTTCTAGGACAATATGGCTTAATACACTAAAGATTAAATTTGTCTCTTGGCATCACAGACTTTCTAAGTTGAAAAGGGCCTTATGTCTCCTAGGCATAGCATCCTTATTTTAGGTATATATGGCATAGGACAACAAGATTTCCTTAAATTTCTAGGTTTTTTTTTGTTTGAAGATAGACAGGTGAGTAGTCTGTGAGTTGTTTACTTATCTTTCTTGTTCTGATGCCTTTAACTGCGTGTGTTACTCTCTCTGGTGCAGTGAACTAGGGCAATGGTATTGATGTCTGCTGACCTGATCTGGGTAGGTAATTTATTCTTTCCATAGGTAAGTTCCACTTTCAGAGTGGCATACTAGAAACTGTGAGAGGCTATGGATTTTCTCCCACTGTTTGGTTATCTGACACTGGAAGTCAGAAAGCTACTTGTCCCTGGTAGTGTGGACAGCTGGAACTAGGTTGCTTGTCGTTTTCTTTTTAACTCTCCTGCATCCTAAGTCCTGTTTTCTCAATGTTTTAATCTAGGTGTCCTCCCTTCTCCCCCCTGTCAGACTCTCTCACAATCACAAATCATTAAAACGTGACATATGTTCATTGATAGTCCATTTTGGCGGTGAAAATTGACTGCCTGATAGCAGGATAAATTTGGTTTTTGCATTAAAATATGTTGACTTTTCTGATTATAAAAGTAATGTCTTCTCATTATAAAAAATGGAAAAGAGACAATTGCATACCACAACTTTAAGAGTTCTAATAATTGCTAATTACTGACTAGACAGAAATATGCTGAAGCTTACTTTTCTATGTATTATGTAGTAACAGTTGGGATTCTATATAGGACATGTAAATAATCACTGTATAATGCAGTTAGTATACCGTATTGTAGATATAGCTTTATGTTCTGTTTTTTTCACTTACTAGATTTTCTTCCTCGTGTCATTAACACTTTTTACCCTCCATTTTATTTTTTAAGATTTATTTATTATTTATGCATAGAAGAACTGGGGTGCAGGCCAGAGGTACAGGGGGTGAGAGGATTCACCAGAGACAGAGTGGGGAGCAGAACAGGCATATCTACTGAAATACACTGCTGAGGGGAGCAGCAGGCGAGACAGGAGAGGTCTGCTGCGCCATGTGGGTCATCCCTCTGGCTGGGGATTGAACTCAGGCCATGGAAGTGGGCCTTTATGGTAACACTGACACTTAACTCCTAGGCCCTACCCTCCATTTTAATGGCCGCATGTTATTCCATTGTGTGGCTCTGTAACCACTTTATTGTTCCTATTCCCGTCACCGTTACTGATCTTGTTTCCCATTCTTGCAGTTATAGCTCACATATTGCCCTGCTCATCTTTGTTTGCTAGAGGTCTCAGTTGCTGGGTTAAGGCTTTTTTGACACATTGCCAGAGGCTTCCCAGAAATCAAGTGCTAGCATCAGCAAAGGCCCCCACCATCAGGGTACATGTGTCCCATCATGACCTGCAAAGTAGGCTCTGCCTCCCCATCCTTAGGGTGTGTAAATATTTGCTCTTTCTTGGGTGGCCTTGCCATCACCCTACACTGAGGAGAGCACCCTTCAGAGTATGGGGCGGTCACGTTGCCCTTTGATTTGGCTTCTTCCTCCCCATGTACTTTGTAGTCCTCATTCACCAAAAGCATAATCTGGGCAGGAAGTACCAGGGATTTTTCTCAGCATACTTTTCTTCCTTTTTTATTTTTCTTCCCTTTTTTTAAAGGACAGAAATGACTCTCTTAAAATTAGCAGCAGCTGGGGGCTGCTTCTGGCTACGTGATCCAACCCGACAGTGACTTAGAGGAGGTGCCGTGCTATTTCTGGTCATGCAGACTTCCTTGCCATCTTAGTGTTCTTCACCAAGGTGCTCTTCTCCCCTGCAATTTCTTCTCCAAGTAACCACGGTAGCTGCTATAGAGGAAGTGAGATTGTACATCACTTCAGAAGACTGACAGCCGAGCTGATTGTAGGAGTGACGGTTCTTCTAATAAATTGTGTTCCTTTTCTTGTAATTTCCATTCAGATGTAGCAGAAGCCTCAGCATTTTATTCTTTTTTGGGCTTTAGAGCTGCTGGTTTCTCCTCTTTCCAGTTCTGATTCCAGCATTGTTGCCAGGGGAGACCAGTGACCCCTGCAGGCCCCACATCTGTTCTGCCTACCTGTTCTCCAAGACCCGCTGTCCTCCCATTGGTGTGACTCAGTGTCTTATTTCCAGGGTGGAGGAAAAAGGTTTCTTCAAGCAATTGGGCCCTATTTGAAGTTAGAAGAACTTCAGCACGGGCTGAGCCTCAGCTCTTATCTCTTGTCATGTCTGCGAAAGGAAAATGACAGTGCCCCTCCCCGGGCTGTTGGCAGGATTAAAAGTACACAGTCACCAGTGGACACTTGAGTGCACTGTTAGGTTAGCAGCCCTGAGTTTGGCTATTTCACTGTGGGCTCCTCGCTTGCTATGAGGATGAAAAGAGGTGGTCGTGGAAATGCCTCGTGCATGCCTGGTATGTGGCAGTTCTCCTTAAGTCTCCCCCTCACCCCTCCCACACCCAGCCCCTCTAACCCCACATCACAGCACATCCTCATCAGAAAAACACCATCTGTTCCACGGCTTCCATCAAACCCTTAAGTGTTCTCCCTTATTGCTTGTCATAGAAACTCTTATCAGTGGGTGCTTTTGCACTCCCATTTGCAAACAACTTCCTGTTCCTCATTTTAGCTATTTCTGTAGAAGTGATAGTGTAGCAACCATTTCTTCACCCGAGCTTCCTCAGCATTCCCTTCCATTCCCTGCCCCCCTGGCTGTTGTGTCGTTAGGTGACCCATTTATTCTTTGGGGGAAGGTCTTCCTAGGTCATGTTCAGCTCTTCAGCCAGGGCCACCCATGTTGGCAGCAGGCACTGGCAGACAAATAGGTGATATCTGAGCACGAAGTGGGGGCTAAGATCTTGGGAGCAGGTATACAAAGAGCCCCTCTCCTCAAAACTCACAGACTCCATATGAAACCCTTTGGGTGCCTACCGGTGTTTTGTGTCTTTTCATTTGTGTAGCGCCTTGTGATTCACAGACATTCTTCACACCTTTTCCCCTCTGACCCTCCTAGTAAAACCTTCATATGATGGAGGCAGATGTCACTTATCTCTTGTTGTGGTCAGAAATCAGAGGTTATGCGGGCAGCTGGTACATGACCTGAGGTTGGAACCCAGGTTGTCTGTCCCTTGGCTGAGCGAGGAGATCCCGGCAAGCAAGTGAACGCTGAGTTCTCAGCCTGAAAAAAATCTTGTTAATCTGCTGTGGCTGAAACAGTTGTTTGCCTATCCCGACCACATCTAATCCAGTCTTCAATTGTTAGCCTTGGTATCGTCTGTGGCTCAGCCCCCTTCCTCTTACACACTTGAGTGTGTTGACGGTATTGCAGTTGCATCCTGCCCAGTGAAGCAGGTTCTGCGGTGCCAGCCTCAGGGGGCGGGAGGCATGCAGCATGTTGTAGTGCAGGGTGCCATAGGGCTCGTGTGGGGTTCTCACCTGGCATTAGCCCTGCCACCCTGGGCAGACCACTTAACATTTCTGGGCTTCTACTTCCGGGACCATTTGCTAGCTCTGAAAACCCCTATTCTCTCATCTATAAAAACAGGCATTTTGTACTTCGTTTGAGTTCATCACCGTGCCTAGCACACAGTTCAGCTGGTGCCTCACAGAGCTTCCACCTTCTCTCCCTCCTCCTCTACATCCTTCCACAGTGGTTGGAGGGCCTCATAAAAATGAGAAGGTTAGGAAATAAACTCAAGGATGTCGCCACCTGAACACTCTTCCCACTTGGTAGAATTAATGTGCAGCATGAGAGTGGGGGGAGCAAGATTGCCTTTTTGACCCAGAGTGAGACCCTTGCGAATGACTTCTGAAAAATGGTCTTTTCTGATCAACTTGGGGGTGCTGTTGAGGGTAACCCGGTCTAGCCTGTCATCGATACTGCTCATCTACATGCAGTATTTTATTTTCAAATTGACTTCCTGTCACACTGAGTTAGTGGTGGGTGGGCTGCACGGCAGTGTGTGAGGAAAGCCGTCTGCAGGGCTTTGCAGAGCAGGGGCGGGGAGGAAGAGCAAGGCCTGTAGAGCTAGTGAGGCAGCTTGGGCCACAGACAGGGAGCTGTTTTCACCTTGGAGGACTCCTGCTCTGCAAAGCCTGTGCAGTGGTCAGAACTGAGAGTATGAAACCATGAGTTTTTTAGTTCACCCAGAACGTGGACAGTCATAAATTCTAAAGATATTGGCACTTATGAGTTTAGTCAGTGAAGTAAATTTTGGTTGTTTTCACTGAAACCTCTGGCTTTCTATGAGCACACAGATTTTGCGCTCCGCCACCAAACCTAGTTTCCCGTTTGCAGCTCCGGGGTTGGGCAATAGAACTGTAATTTGAGAGTGGCACAAGCTTGTCTGCTGCTCTGCAGATAGCCCCGTTTACATTTGTCTAAAGGTGTATCTTTAACTTCTCTCACCCACTGTTGCAAAGAAAAATAGCAATTTCCTTTCTCGGACAAGAGGTTGAGAAGAAGGGCCAAATAGGAAAGTGGACCTTTTCTGTTTTTTCTTCTAAGGTTATTTTTGTTGAGGGTGGCAGTGGGTGGGTGTGAAGCCTGTGTTTTATTTTCTGGAACCCACCAGAATTAATCTGCACAGCGGAAGGTTGTCGCCCAGTCATCAACTTGGCACCGGACTGGTTCTCAGTCCTTCCTGCCTCCTCAGTTCTCTCCTTTGTTTAGTTGGTTATTCCGATACCAGGCCCATCCATTTGTAACTCAAACCTGGAAAGATCTTTTTTTCAAACAGATGGAATAAGCTAGTGGTTCTCAAACTGTTCAGTCTATAACAAAGGCAGGAGACCGAGGCTTATTTCCATGTATAGCTTGAGTTAGTTCTTGATGTATGATGTCATATTGTACTAGAATACGTGCCATTGCTCTCACACATGAGGGAGCATTATTATTTCAGGTTGGAGATGTGAAGATCATCTCATCACTCTCCAGGGCCCTGATTGGAGAAGGTGTGTCTCGAGTCCGCACGTTGAATGTGCGGGCAACGCTGGACTAGCCCACAGCTGTCCATGGTAATTAACACCTGACTATTCTTGACAAGGAAAAGGCACCTCCTTTCCATGGGGCCTACAAAGACCCTGGCATTTACTCAGAGCCCCAGTGGTCTAGCAGCAGTGGTTGCCTTCTTAAGCCACCTGAACTTGACCCATGCATTTGAGGAGTAAGCCACTTTGGCAAGTGAACTTCAGTGGTGTTGGCATTCCAGAAAATCTAAAAACAGAATAATAACCTTATGGTTCTTGAAAGCACAAAAAAAGAAGTCGACTTATCCCTGTCTTTCATCTCAAGATTGATGGCCAAGTCCCCTTCTCAAGCAAGACTGGAAAGAACTAGAGAAACCAAGTGATGTAAAACGAGTACTGGACAAGAATATGTACTTTTTATGTCAGCATTGCTGCTACATCCCCACTGCTGGGCCTTTGTCCCTTCATATATTAAACTATTGAATTAGGTTCATTGTTTAAGCTTTTTTATTTTGACCGAAGCTCTGTGACCTCTCCAGCCTCTCTCAAATCGTTTCTCATGTATGGAGACTGGACTGATTCTGTGGTGACATTCTGAAGCTGTTTCTGTCTCTCTCTGACGTGGAGGTGTTTGATAAGCCAAGTGTTTCTATACCACGCTGCCCCTTGGTTAATTCTTCATCTTTGGCTCTACGCTTTCTTATAACTGATAGTTTGGAGGTAAAAAAAAAAAAAAAAACACAAAACAAAACTGTGAAAATGGCTGTGAGCTAGAACATTTGTTTTATTGTGTTTTTTTTTTTTTCTTTTTCAGTAAGAGTGTGAGAAATAATCTGCAAACCATGAGGAAGGGATGATGCATTTGTTGGGACTGGAGGAGGCCCAATAAATAGCGCTATCCCCCTACTTAGGTTCTGGACTAAGTCGTGAAATGAGACCAAGGGGTGGGCAACTGAAAGCCAAGGAGACATCTTTATTGCTGTTGAAGCGTGTGCTGGGTGGTCTTGCCTGTGTCTGTGGGAAAGCAGACATCTACGCTGAGCTCTGGGATTGCTGCTCAGCAGTGTCAGAGGAACAGAACAGAAGGTGAGAGCTCACTCCCAGGAGGGAGGCAGCCACAAGGCATGCTCGGCGTTTCCTAACCTTGTCACTTACTTCCCCTTCTATAGGGTGGAGTGGTATGGCAGCAGGTGAGAGCCAGGGGAGTCACACCAGGCCGGTGCCCGCCAGTGGAAGGGGAGACATCTGGCCAGAGTGGGATAGAAGCCTGAGCTCCAGCAGCGTTTACTTAGAAAGATATGGTGTGGGGTCTCCCCCAGAGGCCTCCCTGGCTAGCCTGGCAGGTGACTTGGTTTCCATCCTATTACAGATCTGATTTTTCTAGTATACTTATTTTAAGTTCCCAGGGAGCAAGGCATCAAGGAGGCTTGCTGAGAGTAGCAGCTACCCTTTAGTGGGCATGTCCTTAGTGCTGCCACTGACCTAGCCATTTTGGCATATTCTCACTTAATCTTCACTCCAAATCAAGTAAATAGGTGCTGTTGTAGATGAGGAAACTGAGGCTTAGTGAGGTTGAGCAGATGGCCCAAGGATCACACAGCCAATGTCGATTATGACAGTTGTGCTTTTTATTCCATTCTATCAGTTGCTTGTGTTGTCCTGCTCCTGAATTCTGACGTCCAGTGGCTCCAGAGGGTAATTGGAATAGCATCATGGTGAAGAAAAAACTTTAAGAAAAGGGAATCATAGGAGATGCTTTGAGATGTCAGGTCCCTCAGGTGCGAGCCACAGGGCTGTTTTGGGTAGTCTGAGATACAGATATGGTGCAGGTACATACCTTCTTCCCTGTCCTGTTGGCACTGCTAGGTATCAGGACCAGTGCCAGGTGTTTTATGTGCGCTTTGAAACATTAACTCACTAACATTTTAAAGGGACTGGTGGATGTGTTAAGCCTTTTTCAAGGTCCTGTTTATCTTCCCTTAGGCCCCTGCATACACAGAAGCTGGGCCAATGCACCTGTTCATGTGCTCAATAAGACAACTAGTGTCTTAAGGCTGCAAAGGTCCCTATACAGAGCGTGTTCCCTGTCAGAGGGAGGACCCCCGGGAGTCGGTGCAGCTCCCAGTATTTATTTCCGTTTTCCTCTTCCTCTTAATGATGTCATTTTCTGGTTAAGCGTACTAGTAGATGTTTTGTTCTGGTCTGGGCAGTGTTGAAGCCCCCTTTCAAAGGCAGTCAGCGTCCACTGCCAGGGGCTCAGCTGTAGGGATCCTGTATCCCTGTTCTGGAACCTTCCATCTTTAGTGGGCAGGGTCTCTAAGAACCTAGTGAGATGAATGAGCAAGAATGTACACGCACATTCGGGTTCCAGGCTTAGATCTCCTCATTTAGAAGGAGTACCCTTAGCAGCAACTCCTCGTGGGTGATATTAGAATTATTACTTTCTAAAAATCTAGCAAATATTAACTGGAATATTTTTTAATAGATTTTTTAATCATCTGATTTGGCTCAGGATCCTTTGACCTAACAACCATTCTTTCTGTAATGATAGGTAACCTATTATATAGACTGCTTACTTTGTTCTTTTTAAATAAGGGCTTAACACATGAAAAAAGTGCATATTCATTGAAAAAAGACTAGGAAGAAAAAGAACACAGCATTAGTAGAAGTGGTTTCTGCACGATCGACTCAGTGCTTCTTCTTTAGTCAGATGTCTTCTATACTTTCCAAAATTTTGATCTGGGTGGATATATTTTCTTAATTTTACAAAATATGGGGGAAACTCAAAATGAGAGCAACATTTAAAAATCACCCGTGGCTGCGCCGCCAGGTCACCGCAGCTAGCATGGGGGATCGCATGCACTTGTGGCTGCTGCACTCCTGGCTGGACCTGTGATCACTCCTGTGCTCAGCTGCTGTCCATCTGCCCAGGGGTGTTTTCACAGAATCACTGACCTCCGCATAATGGGAGCCTCTGCTAAGCCTGACAGATGAGCTCCCTTACCGTGGATTTAGGCAGGAACCTCACCAGGGACACACGCCTCCCCCCCTCACACTTGGTCTTTAGCCCCAAAGTTAGTACAGTGTGTTCTCTAGTAAAATGTAAACTACACACTGTGAGTATTTATAGGAAAGCTCCAATGTATAGGGAAATTGGCACAGTATCTGCATTGAACCCATAAAGAAAAAATTTTCTGTTGCGTGTGGCCAAAACTTAAACGTTATTTCCTTATTTCCTTTAATGGGCATGAAGCAGCCCCGTTTCACGTGTCTGTTCAAGAAAATTTTCAGACTTTTTTTTTTTTTTTTAAAGTAATATGTGATTTGGTGGTAGAACCTATAAATAAAGTGACCCACTTTTAACTAGATTGCTGGTGTGCTTTTCAGTAGGACTTTGTGGTTTAGGTAATGAAATCTTTCAGAGGTGAGCCTCTGAACCTTTTGTCTAGTTGTATCACTGCTGCTGCTTTTATGACTTAATTGCCTTTGTGGTTTAATCCACTTTGTGACACATCCATCACCGTGAAGCTTGCACTGTTCACCCCTGTCTGTCCTTGTATTTGCTTGATGACTCCTGAGGTCAAGGAGAGGTTGAGAGGTGGTTTTATGCTATTAAAAATAAGTGGTTGCTTTGTATGGTCTAATATGTCTTGTTTAATTAAAACAGTCCTTTTAATTTTAATCGGTACATTGAAGCTACTTCCTCCTTCTGATAATTTTCTGTTCCAAAATACTATCAACTGAGCCTATAATACATTCTTTCTTTCATTGGAGGAGAATCAGGTTTTTAAGGTCCTTTCATACTTATTCTCTCATTTAATCACTTCTACATCCCCCCAGATTCCACTGTGAATGCTATCTTCATTTTGCAGATGAGGAAACTGAGGCAAAGAATTTATGGGGAGAGTATGCTGAGTCCTTGTGGCTAGACTGGGGCTGTTGATGTAGGAACAACTGGGCAGCTGGGGTGTTAAAATGTTGAAAACAGCTTCAGTTTCATTATTGCCTGCTCTTTGGGGGATTGCCCTAGTGTTAACATTCAAAAAATATGTTTAAAGGCCCATGCTGAGTTCTGGATTTTGAGAGGTTTTCAACTAAACCTAGGCTTGGTCACATCGTCCATCCTTGTGGACATGGCTCTCAGGTCACATGGTAGTACAGTTTGTGTTAAAAGTCTATGTATCAGTCTGTTCTTACCTGCTCTCTTTTAGAGCCAGTCTCTGTATTGCATTTTCCCGCTTCCCCCAGGCATCAGGAATTTCCACACACATCCCAGTGGAGGTCTTACTGACCACTGGGCTAGAGCGCTTGGGTGAGAGCCCCATGGTGAGAGCCACTGCTCTTGGCCCAGCTCCCCAGGCCCTGCTGGCTCAAACCCTATCTCTTGGCACCTGACTTACTTGCAGCTCATTCCCAGTGTTATACATATAGGGCACGCCATGTCCCAGGGCCTGGTATCTGCTCCTTCACCTCATTGATGCTGCTCACTGTGGGAATCAGTCTGAGTGTCCTGACACCCCAAGTCTTCCTGCCTCTCTCTCAATTTGGGCTGGGTTAACACTTTTCCCCTGTCATTTTATAGCAATGTGTACACCTCAAAATCAGTGTTGACTCTACTGACATGATTTGTTTACCTGTCTCTTTTTGCCCACCACCCACTGCCCTTGAGAATGATTTTTTTAAGTAGACATTATCCCAAAGCAAGTCCTATATGTTTTGAGTAGCAGGCACTTCAGGATTTGAAAATCCTAGTGCTTGTTTGTGGCCTTACTACCCCAAATGACCCCGCTGTCATTTGAAAATCCCAGTGCTTAACATGCTAACTCACATAGGTGCTTAAACATGTGTGCTGAAGGATGAAGTACTAGAAATCTATCAGTCCTCACCTGATAATTGTCTGCATGTAAGATACCCCAGTGTTCTGGGGTATCTGACAAATTGTGAGAGCCAGTTATCTCCCTTTCCTTGGATAGCCAGTTAGCTATCTAATGCCTTGTTGACTCTTTGCAAAGCTCAATCTATATATTCACTCATCGTTAGCTGAGGGGATTGAAATTGTTTATGTCTGTCAAAACCATACATATTGAAAGAATGAAATCTGTTGCTGAAAAGACCACAAAAATGACCTTGTGAATAACCCATTTGGGATTTGCTTTCTCCCTTTCTTTCCTGATGCTAATCTTAATAAATAATAAAATAAAATGACTGCATAGTATTGTTTTAGCAAAAGATCTTGCACTTAGGAAAGAATTTTTGCTTAAGATCCAACAATAATTTTTAAAAGAACATTTGCAGCATGTTCCAAAAGGTTGAATTATTTGTGGTTACAGACATACATAGAGAACATAAATATTGAAATTGATTTTAGTCTGTTTTATTTACATTTCATTTCTTGTGTTGTTCACATTATCCCTTGGACCTCCCTATAGTCGGACTTCTTATTTTGGTCATACCAGGGGATTGGTTATTTTTGAGTTTAAGTTTGGAGTTGAAAAATCTGTTTATAATCCAATAGGAGAAAACACTCCATATCTTATATTTTGAATGAGGCAATTGTGTAAATGTTAGCTTGTGATATCTGTTTTTAAGTTAGGAGTAGAATGTAGAAGCTATGATTTATAAAACTTACTAAGATGGACAGTTATATGTATTTGGAATATTTCAGTAATAATTTAGGGAGCTTGAAATAGTGTTAAATTCAAGAGTATATCTCAAGGAGCAAATTGTTATGGATTTAAAATGTGAACATTTTCTAAATTAATTCTGTCAGGAAACAGACAACTTTAGAGGGAGGAAGCTGCTCACTGAATCAGTACAAACGTTATTTCTCTCAAGTGCATTTTAATACTAAAGTTTAAAAAAATCCATTATGTGTTTGGAAAACAACTTACTGTGGTAGGAGTACTTGTTTTGGAGCCAGGAATACCTACTTTCAAGTTCCAGTATCATCAGCTCATGACTTTGTGACTTTGGGCTAGTGTTTTTACTACTGTGAGCCTTTTGGTTTTTCGTCGTTAGCAGATCGGAACTTGAGGATGCATGTCCCTGTCCCACCTCCCAAAGCAAGTGAGGAGGAAGGGAAACATTTCAGCTGTGAGCACTGTATCCAAGCGTGTGGGTGTGTCCAGAGGCCAGTGACCCTGGACCCTTCCTTCCTTCCTTCCTTCCTTCCTTCCTTCCTTCCTTCCTTCCCTTTCATTTAGTTAATTAAATGTTATTAAATTATTTAGTTAATTAAATTTTATTTCCTGAACACATCTTATGTTCACTTATTGAAGAACTATTATATTGAGCATGTACTTTGTGGTAGTTATTGTTCTAGGTGCTAAGGACTGCGGCCGTGGCAAAAAGGCCAAATCCCTGTCTTCTCAGAGAGTACATTGTAGGGGGAACAGACAAAGCAAACAGATGTAAAGATAAGTTCGGACAGTGATTGCTATGAAGAAAAGAAATTGGGGGACTTAGAGCAGGGGCTGGGTGGACAGAGTCAGGCTTGCCCAGGGATACTCAGAGGAAGTGACGTCTGAGCTGCATCCTGAGGCCTGAGAAGAGGCTGTGTGGGAGACTGGAGAGTGCCAGCCTGCCAGAGCATCCACACAGAGACTCTGAACTAGGGCGGTTGGGTGCAGTGAACTACTCGCTTCTGGTTTTGGTCCTGAAAGACTTTAATGTTTGATTGGAGGAAGAAATGCTCCATGTAGATTAACAGGAGTGGAGAATGGAAATAAATGTTAAGTTACATGGTTGGTGCATTGTGAGTGCAGCAGATTCGTGTGTTTCGTTGGAATCTGCTTCATACCTTAAATACATGTGTGAAATACCGTTCCAGCTCCATTCTTTTTTTCTTTACATCTGCTGATTTAAACTGAGTTAGGAGCTGGGGGTTGTTCCTTCTCATACCCTAAGGTTATTGGCCTCTGTCCTACTCTAATCATACCTTTGACTTTTGCTCTTGTGAAACCTCATTGGTTTTATGCTAATGACAATGGATAAGGCGTTCTTTTTGCTTCTGAATTGATTTTTGTGATTTACCAAAAAGACCTTAATCAAAGGCTAAAAGCTTGTGAGTGCCGTAAGAGGGGCCTTAAAAAGAAGCCATTATTCAAATGACTGGTAGAAGGGAGTCATTTATGATCATCAAATCTTTGAGTGAGTGGATGACTTATTAAGTAATATTTATAATAAAAGCCAACACATACACAGTAGGCACTAGCACTGCCAGAAATACTGAGGCCTTTCTACACCTAATCTTCTGAGTTCTTCCAAGAACCCCTCATGGTTGGTATAGCATCATTGTTCTCGAGGTGAGAAACCTAAAGCTTAATTAGGTTAACCTCTTTGCCAAAGATCTTGTAGTTAAATCAGTTGGGGGCGAATGAAACTCAGACCAGAGTCCTACTTAATCATAACAAGTCATGTCTTCCCCTAGATAATGTCAGACTGTAAGCAGAGGACATTGCAGGAACGGTGTCCTGGGGTAAATATGAATAGGAGACCTATGTGAGCAAGCAGAACCCAAATAGCTAATAAAGTGCTTTGGAATAACTGGACAGGCTACTACTGGGTGTGAAATTCTTTGTGCTGGTCCGTTACCTCTCTTGGGATGTCCTGGGGGCCAGTGAAGCCTCTGGTAGTAAGTGTATTTGAATGGTGCAGTTTTGCAATTGCATAAGGTGCAAATCACTTGCTAATTGTAGCTCTAGGTTAGTGTGAGCTGTCTGGTCTTTAAGTTTCCTTAAGGACCAAAATCAAGTTTTCCCACTCATGAAGGCAGAATGATTCATTGTAAGAATCCATCCATCATCATTTCTAAAAAAAAAAAAAAATTATTTACTTATTTACTTACTTACTTACTTATTTATTTATTTATTTATTTATTTATTTATTTATTTATTTATTTATTTATACAAGAGCTGGGGTACAAGCCAAAGGTGCAGGAGGGCGAGAGAATTCACCAGAGACAGAGCTGGGAGCAGAACAGGCAGAACGACCAAAAACACTGCTGAGGGGAGCAGCGGGCGAGACAGGAGAGGTCTGCCGCACCATGTGGGTTTCTCCCCAGCCAGCCGGGAATCAAACCTGCGCTGCAGAGGCTGTGGATAGCTTCACAGCGCTGCACTCAACCCACTGCGCCACCGGGGAGGCCCTCCACCCATCATTATTGAGTGCCTGCAAGTGACAGGAGTTTTTAAGCACTGTAGATAGAGCAATGAAAACCAGGCCAAGGAGTGCACGCACTTAGCCTGTTTCCTCATCAGAACACATAGTCAAGAAATAAGCAATTAAATATACCTTTTATGAGGTAGTAATAGGTGCTTTGAGAGGCAAAGAAGTGGGAAAAAGACTAATGGAGGTGCAGGAGCAGGAAGGTAGTCTTCATGACAGTGACTGGAAGGCTAGGACGCAGCTAGCTTGTGAATGGGGTAGGGGAAGGGCAGTACAAAGGCAATCAGGTAGGACCCTGCCTGGCTTATTCTAGAAACATTAGGGAGATCACAAGGCCCAGGATCAAGTGGGAGGAGGACAGTAGAGAGGTGTCACATGCCAGATCATGTTGGGCTTTGATGCTATTGGGATTTTGCCTTTTATGCTGAGTGAAGTTTGAGTAGGACAGAGGACCTGGATTGACAGGTTTAAAAAGGATAGTGACTCTGGCCTTTTGGAAAATAGACTATAGGGATGCATACAGGATAGAAAGAGCTAGCCCGGCTAGGAGACCTAGGAGTAATTCAGTGTGGTTCTCATCCAGCTGAGGATCTACCCCTGCATTAAACTGAAAATGTTTGCAAACATTTGAACAGAGTGGAGGTAGATGCAAGACTGCTGCGTGGAGCCACGGGGATGGGCAGGTACTTCACAGACCTTGAGATTGTGAATATCACCTGCACAGCATGACTCAGGGAAGCCTGGGCTGTGAAGGATACTTTGACCCTGCTGTAACTTTACATGACACTGTTGTGAGTCTTCTAGATATTGGCATTACAACAGCAGACTTAAAGAAGAATTGTTGGGGGGAAATGATGTTCTTGTTAGGGTCAGTGTGTCCAAATTTCAAAGATGACTTTTCCTCTGGACATTAGATGTTTGTTTCTGATGAGGATCGGAACTGATAAATAATAATGCAAGGTTCTCTTTCCTGAACACTGTAAAAGATTAATATAAAATCGGATATATCGTAAGACCTAAGGCTTTTATTTTGTCGTTGCAAAAAATAGGACTAGATCCTAAATCGGTGCTTTTCCGTGGTGGCGGTGATTTTGCTGGCAGGGAATATTTAGCAATGTCTGGAGATATTTTTTCTTTGTCCATAACTTTTTTTCTAATTGCAGATTTTTTAAAGAGCATTTTAGGCTTACAGAAACACTGAGCTGAAAGAACAGAGTTTCCACATATTTCCTCACTCCTCCCAGTTTCTCATTATTAACATTTTTCATTAGTTTTGTACATTTATTACCATCAGTGAACCAACTTTGCTACCTTACTGCCAAAGTCCATAGTCACAGTAGCACTCACTCTTGGTGTTGTATATACTGAGTTTTGGCAAATGTATCACTGTTAACTGTAGTATACAGAACCGTCTCCTCCTGCATAATCCCCACTGCTGCTCCTTTTCACCCGACCCTCTGTCCTCTTTATTTCCAGCAGCCTCAGATCTCTGTACTCTCTCCATAGCTTTGCCTTTTCCAGAAAATTATGCCACTGGAATTACCTTTTCTATTGTTTTAGTTAGCTGTGAGCATGTGAGGTGGCTCTGGTTTAATAGCTCATTTTTATCACTCGGTATGCCACAGCTGGCTTATCTATTCTGATGAGGGACATCTTGATTAGTTCTCTGATGATGTTTGTGGTTGTCCCCACCAGAAGAAGCTGGAGATGCTGTTAAACACCCTGCAATACACAGGACACCCCACAACAAAGAGTGGTGCAACTCAAAAGTGCTGAGGTTGAGACCCCCTGCTCCAAGTGCAGTATGGTTTTGCTGTGCTAAAGCACAATGTGAAAACCTCAGCCATACAGCACTGCTGGGAGCCGGGAGTACTGTAAATGCCGCTCTGGGCTGAAGAAACAGGCTGAGAGGTGGTAGCAGCATGCTCCCCGCCCCCACCCCTGTCCTGCTCGGAGGTGACTCAAATCTGGAGCTTCTGTCCTCTGCTTGCCCCCCAGGGTGTTAGAGGCTGCTGGGTCTTCCCCTGCTGCATTATGTGTGGGGTCTTATGTTTTAACCAAAATGCTCTTCCTTATTTTCCCTTGATGACTTAACACTTCCTGTCATTTTACCACTTCAGTTTAGTAAAATTTTGAGTACCCACCAGGGCCCTCAGTGCTGCAGGCGCATGAAGATAGAGAGACCTTGATCTCTGCTCCTGTCTCAGAACTTTCCATCAGGCGGTCTTCTGTTTCCTTATTTCTTCCTATTTTTCTCCCCTTTGATGTGTTTGCCGCAGAAGAGGAAGATCCAGTGAGTGATACCGTCTCTCTGGTGCCTCAATGCTTTTGTCCCAGAAGCTATAACTTCTTTTCGTCTCTCTCCAGGACTTGGCTGCCATGTCTGGTCTTTTTCCTGGGAGCCACGAATCTCTTCTCCAGGCAGATGGCAGCTGAGCTGGATAAAGACGTTGGTTGTTCTTTTCAGTGCCCATTAGAGGCCTGCCCTCTCGAGCTGTTCTCCTAGTTGCTGTGTAGAACAGCTGGCAGTGTTGGTTGAAAAGCCAGAATTTTATTTGTTTGGCCTTTTTGCTTTCTCTCTGATCTCTTTCAGCCTTGGAGATAGCTGTTTGTATTCTGTGTCTGGAGAAAATGCATCCCCCTGCACCCCAACGATCCTACATGCACACCTAACCTACTCCCTCTGAAATACTTATTATTTTAGTAGGCCTGACTACTTTCCATAGGTTCGTTTAATCTTTACAAAATTTTGTTATAGAAGGCCGCATAATGCCTTTTTGTTGGTTAAGGTGACCAGGGTGTATGTGGTTTTTGAAATCTTTTGTGCAACTGAGTAAGTCTGGCAGCCCGGGCTTGCATGCACATGCCATGCACAGAGTTAGAACACAGTCCTGCCGGGTTATTTATTTACATGTCTTTTTCTCCTTTTGGAGCTTGGGAGCACAGAAGTTTTAAGTATTTGAGGACTTAATGACGTAACAGAACTGTAGGTTTTTGGGAAACCTGTGCCTTCCTGGAGGTTACCATCTTATTACATTTCTGACCCTGTCATTCTTCTTCCGTGAATTTTATTCCTTGTGAAGGCTTTGTTTAGCATCACAAAACACACCCTCACGGACCAGTGTGAGTGAAATCTGTGAATGTGGAATGGGATACTACAGAAGGCCATACTGCAAAGGCGTATCCAGTAACAGAGGAAGATAGCCCCACAATGTTAAGCGAAGAACAGCAGGTAATGAAGAACACAGGAAGGAAGGATAATAAAGAAAAAATTGAAAAATAAACTAAAAAATTGAGAAAAATAAACTAAAAGTTTAGCATTAGTTATATCTTGATATTGGCGTTGAAGGGTGATTCCCCACCCCACCCCCCTATGATGAACATGTAATACAGGTGTCATGAAATAAAGAGCTCAAGAAAAGCCTTCGTGCAGGTACTCCTGTGCAGAAGGAGCTGGAAGCGGCGGTGACTGTTAAGTTGAGCAGATGCTTTGTGTTCCTTCAGCAGGACTATCCTAGGAGCTCAGATACCAGCTGTGAACCCAGTAGACCAGGCCCTTATCTTCTCAGAGCATCATTCTAGAACAAAAGTTGTATTTATTTCTGTTTAAGGAAGCGCTGCTCGGGAAGAAATAGCGATGTCTATGCATTAAGAGTTTCTTTTGTTTTGCAGAACACACTGTTTTGTCTGTGGAGGGAATAAAGGAAGCCATGTTCAGTAGACATTGAAAGAAGGAGGTACTTCCAGCTATGAAGTGGAGGAAGGTAGCCTAATTAGTGATGCAAGGCACTTATCATTAGGATAGTCTGGATAAAATATAAGGTACTATATCTTGTCATGTCCTCTGTTATGCTGGTTCCCCTTACACTCGTCCGAACTAATGGACTTTTTGGCATCATCTCCTTAAATGCATCATAGGGAATGCATTTCTCCACTAAGAAACCCCATTAAAGCGTTGTCAGGCAGGGTTTTGATTTAATGATAGCATACTGCTCTCCAGACACAGGATGGCCAGGAGGGAGGGCTCCTGTCAGTCCTTAAGTGCTGGCAACCGCCCTTCAGAGATTAATCATCACTCTCTGACAGCTGATCTTCCACTGAAATCTGGCCAGACAGGAGGTAAAGACTTGGTTGGTGTCTCCTCCACCTTATCTTGGCCAAAGGGGCCAGGAAGTGGGGGGCTTTTATTTTAAGAATCCAGTTGTTTAGAAAGGGGATAAATAAAGCAGGAAAAGGTGATTTCTTTTTAGAAATTATAGTGAGGCTTTCTAATGGAACAGTTAAGTTCAACTTCATTCATTACCTGTTCCAGAAATTGAGAACTTGCCATCCTAGTCTAGGAAATGACACGACTCTGGTTCTCTACCTTGTCTGCATATCAGAATCAGGCTGGGAACTATTAAAAATCCCCGGCCACACCCCGGACCAATTAAATGAGAAATTCTAGGGGAGGGGTATAGGTGGCAGAGTGTTTAAAGCTCTCCCAGGTGATCCCCGTGTCCTTCCCAGGCTGAGAATTGCAATGTGGTTATGCCAGCTACCTACAAGAAAAAGGGGCCTACATACCTTCTGAAAATTAGGAAATAGAGATAATTTTGAAATTTCATCCTCCCCTTAGAGCAGAAACACATGACAGGGTGGGTCCGCTTAGACGGCCTAACTTGGCTTGATTTTAACTCCAGCATTTAATTAAGGCTGAAAGCCACATCTGCTGCTCGCCTGTTTCCATGGCCTGATGACTTGGGGATTCTGGGCACTTGTAACCCCTTTGTATTGATTTTGCACTCTCGTGTGTGTGTGTGTGTGTGTGTGTGTGTGTGTGTCTAAATTTTTCTATTTCTTCTTATTTGGCCAAGAAACTCTATGTGTTATAGCTTGTTTGTCTTTCATTCTTTGTTTTGGCTAAATTGTTTTTCAAGGACCTGCCCAACTCCTCATTTGATTAACTTCCATGTCCTGCATATGTGGCTCATGTCACAATCCACCCTGTCCTTCCGTGGCTTTCTATTCCACTGGCAAAGATTTGTATGAAAAATATATTCATGGGGCCTCCCCTGGTGGCACAGCGGTTGAGCACTGGGCTGCGAAGCTGCCCGTAGCCTCTGCAGCGCGGTTCATTCCCCGGCCACCGGCAAGGGTCCCACAATATATATATATCTCTATATATCTATATATAGCGAGATATATATAGATATATATATATATACATGCTCTTTGTTTTTCTCAAGTATGTTATTTCTGATCTTGAAATGCAGTGCTCTAAAGTATGTTTCTTAATAGAATTTATTCTTCTCCTCTGAACTGCCTTTGTTGTTGCTGGTGTATTTTCTTCTGATTTTGGACTTAATTTAACTCTGGAAAGTTCCTGCTGAGTTTCCATGTTCTTGGTGACCAGCTTTTTGAATCCTAAATCATTTTTCAGTTTTACTCACTGTTGAAGTGTCCCACTAGGCTGCCTTTTCTATCTCTTCACACTTATGGGGAGGGGCAGCAGTGTTTATTTAAATTTAAGTATAGCCACCAAACCCATATATTGTTTTCTAGCAGACAGCCGGTCTGGAATGTACATCCTTTATAAAGAGGGGGCAGGCAGCAGGGAATGGCATGTGATAGAGAGGGTGGCAGGCACCATTAGATAGTGGTGTCCAGTTCCTTCCTAGCATGACTGTGTTTATTTGTGACCTACGTTTACATCATTGACCCCTGTGCATACGTGCAGCACTCAAAAGAATGTTCTCATTGCCAGCACTCTGATGGGAAGAAAGGTAACCGGTTTTCAGTGCCCCAGGTGCCAGTGTAGAGCCAACACATCTGCATGTAGGTGGAGCACAGCTTGCCCTTGAACGCTTGGCAGCCTCTGTCACTGCCACTGCATCCGCTCATGTTCTTGCCCAGCCTCTGGGCAGCCTTGCAGAGCACAGACAGAGCCCCTCGGGCACCCAGCCACCCCCACCCCAGCCACTCTCTTTAATCTTCCCTTTAGCTCTTTCTCCATCTTCAGGAGGCCGTTCATTCTGTCAACAAAAATTTTTGCTTGTTCGTTTACTTCCAAGGTTTATGCGGTGTACTAGTCCCTCTACTAGGTGCTGAGATGTGACTGAGCGTGGGACAGACGTGGTTTCTACCCCCGTAACACCTGTGGTCTGGTGGGGGAGATAGTGACATAAACAGGAATTTACAGTGAGGTGTGGTCAGTGCTGTGATGAAGAGGCATTCCAGTTCTGGGGGGAGTTCAGGGCAGGGGATCCACCTGGTCCATCAAAGGAGGATTTCCAGAAGTGACTTCAGCTTGGTCCTAACAGATGGACGAGAGAGAACCTACCACTTTTGAGGAAGTAAAACATGTGATCGCCAGAACGTGGTGGGGAGAGGGGCTGCTGATGGAGCTGGGAAGGCCGCAGGCTCATGCTGAGCAACAGGAAAGCCCGTAGGGATTGTGAGAAGGGCCACTGTGGAGCTTGTGGAGAGGCAGGTATAACTGAGGGGCAGTGAGTGGGTGTAGACGGTGGAGTTGACCCGGGAGAACTGTAGGTGGCCTGGCCTAAGGAGGGGAAAGTAGGTGGAGAAGGCTGGGGAGGGAGGGACTCCTGAAATATATAACCCGTGTCAGAAGTGATGCTGGACCCCCAAGAATGAGGGCTTGACTTGCTGCCTGTCATGCTGGGTCTTCATCTGTGTTCTACTTCATGTTGAAAAGGTGCACGCTGGCTTCCCTCTAATGACAGCTTCACAGACGCAGCCGCGTTTACAGGTCCACCACCCTCCACTAGCTTTCCAGACTGCTGGGTTAAGTTATTCTCTTGGCTGTGCACCCTCCATACTCATGAGCTAGCTTTTTGTCAGAATTCTGGAGTCCAAGAATACTAGAGCAGAATGATCTTTAAAGTTCCCCCATCCGCGCCCCTCTGTCTAGTGATGAATACTTGGTTGCCCCAAGAAGGGAAGTGACTTGCTCAGACTCCTACAGAGAAGTGACACTGGAGGCCAGATATTTCCACTCCCACTCAGGTGACTCTTTGGGCTGAACAGCTTCTTCTCCGGCCACTCTATTTGCAAGAATTTCTCTTTTCACACTTGACAGCTGCAGTGGGCTGGTCTGAAAATGTCAGGCAGGTAAATAAACCAAGAATAATCTTGGGTGTTTCCATCCTCCAAGTCCTGGGCCTTCTCCAGAGGTGACAGCGTGTGTCCTCTGCTGCCTCTGACTTTCCATTTATTTTTTTCTCCCTGTTTTCTTCTCTGACAGCAGTGAACTCAGATCTTTGGTCCCCCCCTTTGAAGTCCTAGGGGGTGGCAGGGAGCAGTAGAACTCTGGGGGCTTCCTTAGGACCTTGTTGTGCAGAAAGGAGGTTAGCTGTGCTTCCATAGATCACAGTCTGGTAAGTAGGAACCAGGCTTGGGAGTCAGACTGGGTTTGATGCCAGTTCTGCCACTGGCCCTGCCAGCAAGTTGCTTATCATGTAGGGCTTGTGGGACTTAGTCAATGAGACTGTGGATTTTGAACGATAATATATATTAAGAAATCCTGTACAGTCTCTGGCACATAGTTGGTAATAAATGGTAACTATGTTTGTGATAGATTATTCCTCGGTGTCACTTTACTCCATTTTCCCAAACCATAAATTTAACCACCACACACCGGTCCACTACCTATTGCCCTCCTTTGGGTTCCTTGATGGGATTTCTACTCTTCAGAGAGTGAGACATGTGAACTCTTACCTCTTTCACCCTCCCTGAACCGTGTCAGTTATGCTGGAAGGTTTCCAAACCCAGGCCCTGAAATAGGAACCCTAGGGCAGGGAGGAAGGGGCCTCAGCTTTAGTTACAAGAGCTGGAAGCAGAGGGGCAGATGGGACATGCAGGGGAGCAAGTTTTCCCTGCCTTTGGAAGCTTGCTGAATTTTTAAATTTTCTTTGAAACTTTTTATGTTGCCTTTTGTGCTCTGAAGAGAGAGACATGAATGATTACTAAGAAAGGGCTAGGAGAAAAATAGGAAGAAATGAATTCTATAGCGCAGAGCCACGAATCCCTCCTAGGTGATACAGGCAGGATCTGAGCATGGCAGGTGGTTGATACTGGATGTCAGAACTGCAAATGTAAAGAGTGATCAGCCTCTAGCTTCTTACTGAGCTTCAACATGAGCTTAGGAAAAGAAGAGGAAAGCGAAGATGGAGATAATTTAAGTCATGGAGGCAGTCCTGCTGACTTTGCCCCCAGAGGCTCTCCCTGGGCTGAGCACGCCCTGTGGTGGGCAGATTTCAGAGCCATGGGTGACTCATGCCCAGGGGCACCTGACTTTCCCACAGAGAAGGCCCAGATGCAGGCATCATCTTGAGCTGGTATCCCACCAGGGGACTTCAGCCTAGTGAGAAGCACTGTCCATAGAAGGGAGGGCATCTTGTCCTTTGAGAACTCGGTGCCTGGAGCAAGACTGCATACAGAGAAAGAAGGCTGGGTTGTAAGGTGTCTGAGAATCGACTGAGAAGAGATGCACTGGCAGCTCCCAGAAAGCTTCTGGGCTGGGGCTTCAGAGGCCATGTCCTTGGCCCTTTTATTCATTAGAGGAGAAGCTAGCTGTCCCTTTGGTGGTATTTTGGAAGTAAAAAGAAGGGCTTTGAGAAGCAAAGATGGGACAGGAAGAAAATGTGGGTTTGTTTTTTTTTTTCTCCATCTATTTAATATAACCCAACTCCTAAACTCATTATATTTAACTTTGGAAGCGCCACAGCTAGAATCTTGTCCAAAATGTTCCTGAAATGTCCACGAAGCCTGGTTAGACTGATTAAACAGATCTTCTTGTGTCGCAGCTTCATGATATTTTTAGGGACCTTTCTGAAACCAATGGCAGCACGTTTGCCCCATGTCATGCGCCACCTGCTTTGCAGCTGATTCCAAAAGCCACCTTCCCTTTCTGTGGCCTTCCAGGGAGAGTCCTGTGTAACGAACAGATGTGTTCATCCCCTAATTCACATACGTGTTGTAAACCAGTGTTACCTGGATAAATGAAACAAACAGCCGCATACATTGTATACTTACTTTTTTGTGTTCATTATCTGATTTATTTATTTATTTTTTTTTTTTAAAATTTTTATTTATTTTATAGAGGCATGCTTTTATTTATTTATTTGTTTGTTTGTTTGTTTGTTTTTGTTTATACAAGCACTGGGTACAGTCAGAAGTGAGGGAGGGTGAGAGAATTCACCAGAGCCAGAGCGGGGAGCAGAGCAGGCAGAAGGACCGAAGTACACTGCTGAGGGGAGCAGCGGGCAGCAGGAGAGGTCTGCTCGCCATGTGGGACCCTCCTCTGGTGGCCTGGGAGCAGCCGGGGATCGAACCGGTGCCGCAGAGGCTGCGGGCAGCTTCGCAACCCAGAGCTCAACAGCTGCGCCACCGGGGAGGCCTCATTATCTGATTTAAACTTCACAGTTACTACAGCAAGTACCGTTATTCCTGGTTTACTGAGCAAGGTAGGGCTGAGTATCTTTTTGTAACTTGCCCAGGATCATGCCTCTTGTGCCAGAACTTACAGTAACCAGTTCTGTCCGAATTAGGACCCATTGGTTTCCCCACAGTAGTTCCTGGGGAATCAGAGTAGTTCAGTCCTTGCAAAAAATATGAGTTGGCTACAGGGCTTTAAGCCCAACTAGGAGAAAATTTAGGACATTTTTATTCCCTTCTCCGTCATGTATTGTCTGCATTCCTGTGAATTGACTTTATTTTTTTACTTCCAGATATGTTAATTTTAAAAAGAAGACAGCTCGTCTTTTTAATTATTTCTGTTCTTTTCCAAGTTAAACCAGAGTCACTTGTAATTTGCTTCAGTAATTGGACTGTGACTTGAAATGTATGCTGGAGCTGGCCTTTTGCTGATTTGACTTGTGTTAGAGTAATGCTCTATTCTCATTAGCCAGATGAGGGCCTGTGACTCTCGGTGCTCTTTCCACTGCAGAAGCAGCACAGGCTTCGCCGAGAGGAGAGCCAGGTTTGTGGGAAGTCCTCTGGGGCCCCGGACACTTACACACATGCACACACTCGAAATACATTGTCTTGTGTCCTCTTTCTGCAGCTCATGGAGATGCTGGTGCTGTTCCAAGGCCCAGGCAGCTGGTCCTGGGGATTTGGGATTCAAACCCAGCTCCTCTCATTTACCACATCCCATTTGTGTGTGATGGGCTGGGGTGGCTTGGAGGCAAGGCTTCTGGGGTGTGGAGGGAATGAGATTGGTGGAACAGTACAGACTTTCTGGGCTCTGTTTCTCCACTCTCTTTGAGGACCCACGCCCCACTGTTCCATGTCAGCACTGTGCTACCCTGGAGAGTAGGTAGGGATTAGTTCCTAGGCAGAGGACTGCATAATAGGCAGAGGCAGTTCATTTGGGGAACAGTACAAATTTATGACGATAACCCACATCTCTTTACATGGCGGATTGTTTGTATTGCCGCCTTTCCTCCTCTGCAGCGTGTGGACATCAGTACCTGTTGTGAGGATGGGGGTGATGACGTAAGTACCAGCAGCATGCCCAGCCCTCACATGGTGTTAGTGGGCAGGGTGTAGCTCACTCCTTGTGCTTCCTCAGCACTGGGCCACTGCCAGGCGCATCCGTGGTGCGCATTCACACAATGCTGGTGAACTGTTGATCTGTTTCCCCCCTTTGCTTACTCACAGGTATTTGAGTACCCCTCCTTGTCCCAGATGGGAGGACGAGGGCGCAGGCCACCCTGGAGGCTTTCATGGTGTCCTGACATACCGATCCATTACCACAAGAATCCAGTGACTCAGGTGGTGACAGCCCTTGAGGTTGCGGCAAAGCCATCCCAGCTCTGGTGTGATGTCTGAGGTGGGGTGTCCAGGTTGGACCACGTGCGACTAAGCTGGGGTGGGTCTGAGAACGCCTGGTCACCACTGACTGAAGGATGATTTCAAGTGTCACAGGATATTTGGTTTCAGGAATGATGGCTGACCGCGCCAGAGAGGAGTTAGGAAAGAGGCAGAAATTACAGTGCGACTGCATGTGCGCTTTCTGCACGGGCGGCCTCTCACTGATTTGAAAGCTCTTGATGACCACCTTAGTTACTTGCCGCTCACAGACGGGTCTGTGGGGACCAGCACCATCAGCTGGGAGCTTTTAGAAATGCTGAATGAGTCTCCACTCTAAAACTATTGGATCAGAATCTGGATTTTAACAAGATTCCTAGGTACTTCTGTATCATGTGAAGCAAACTTGGGAGAGGAAGGGCAGTTCCATAGCTGGGATGCCTCGGCACAAGGGCATGGGCCTGGCATCAGTGGCTGTCTGTCTTAGAGCTGGGCTACCAATTAGGTCTAATTTTTCTAATTTTTTAATACTATATTTTGAGCAACAGAATTCCAAACAGAGCTGCTAACTGCATAAAGGTGGCATGATTGGTGATGAAATCAATGTTACATTGGAGCTAAATTTTATATACATCCTCTCCTCTGATCCCACGGCACACTTGTGAGATAGTCTCGTTTCTGCTTTAAAAATAAAACTGAGGGCCTCCCCAGTGGTGCAGCGGGTTGAGTGCCGCACTGTGAAGCTGTCCACGGCCTCTGCAGTGCGGGTTCGATTCCTGGCTGGTCAGGGAGATACCTACATGGTGCAGCAGACCTTTCCTGCCTCACCCGCTGCTCCCCTCAGCAGTGTCTTTGGTCCATTCTGCCTGTTCTGCTCCCTGCTCTGTGTCTGGTGAATTCTCTCACCCTCCTGTGCCTCTGACCTGTACCCCAGTTCTTGTATAAATACATAAATCTTTAAAAAAAAAGACATCACGATTTAAAAAAAAAGTCTTATAAAAAATAAAACTGAAAAAGATTTTGTAACATGCCCAGTGTCACACAGTAAAATCAGTAGCAATGAACTGAGCCCGTAAAACTCCAAATTCTGAGCTTGCTTATTTTTTTAATCATTTAACATTTCCATGTGAAATGTATCACAAATTCTCCATCAAAGCCATTGCTTTTGTGCACACGGAGGACATGAGTGGAGGCATAGGAGTGGAGGAGACAGGAACGGAATTCTCCGTGAATCAGCTTCAGGAAGATTTGTGGCTGTTTCTGATGGAGAGTCTGGAGCAGCAAGCCACTTGCCCCCTACCCCTTGGCTTACCATTCACCTCCAGCTCTTTTGCTCTGCCATCCTTGGGGTGGGGATGGGGGAACAGAGTTGGCTGTTTCATTAGTGTTTCATTCATGCTTCTGCTGCAAAGCTGATCACTACATCTTGGCTCTCTGTCTTATCCGTCTATCCAGACAGCCTGTAATCATCCTGAGATCCAAGAACCCCAGAGCCTGGCTTACTTTGGCCCCCTGTCCATGTAAATGTAAGCATGCATGCATGTTCCAGACTTTGTGGTTTTGCCCATTCCCCCCATTGTTTGCTTTTCATGGATTTTTAATAGCACATCATAACGGAGGGAGGAGGGGGCAGGGAGTATAAGGGTGAGAGATAAAACTCAAATTTTTAGTTTGGCTCCTCTTCAACAAATTTTGGGAAAGCATTTTAAGGAAGAGAGCCATCTGGTCCAGCAAAGTTCTGACTGAGCCTGAACAGCACTGCAGGTTATTTGGCCTGTGCCTCTACATCCTCTTTCCTCATGGCCCCTGGTCAGCAGTGCAGTGGGGTGAGTGACATTCTGGAAAGCCCAGGAGTTATCAGGCTTCCCCACAGATTGGAGAACTTATGTTGGCCTGGTATGGAGTGAATTCATCTGCACATAAAATTGGGAGTGAGGCTTGCCTCCTGCTAGGTAAATGCGAGCTTTGACAGCATTTACTTAGTTGTAGGCATGAATGAGACATATTCATTTGTTTTTCCACTAATCACACCATTCATTTAGCCCTTTACTCTCTCACTCACTTGTCAGACTTCCTTGCCTCTTTTTCCCCCGATTCTGCTATCTCCTTCCTCTTCTCTGTTCTCGCTGGGACCCTCTGGGAGATGAGAGGCGGAAAACAGGTATTTTGGTTGTGTGGCCAATCCTGTTTTACACCTTCCATTTTTTCGGTCTTGAGGCCATGGGGAAAGTGGCAGGAAGGACTTTCCACAGACCTTTTCTCAATGAGATGTGCGGAGGCAGCAATTGCGGGGTGGGTGGGGTGCGCAGATGAATAGGAAACTGTTTGGCCTCTGTCTTATATAATTATTTTTCCTGGAATTAATCCACTTGGAATATATATTCTAGCAGTTGTCTATTTCTGGCTCGAGCGTTTTTCTTTGGGTGTCAATCCTAGTCTCATCCCTGCATTTTTTCAATAGGAGAATTTGACATTCACATTCTAAGAGTGTTCTGTAATGTTTTCATTTACATACCAGTTTCCCTTGTTTTTGGCTGAAGGGGTATGTGAAATATATGGGAATCTGAGGTTCATTTTTAGCTGCTGCAGAGGCAAGCCCTAGGGGAAAAGTCAGGATAACTGGATTCCTGAAATGGTAACTTGGCAACTCATCCTTCTGTTTCTTAGCCTGCAAAACGTTCTTTGGTTTTAGAAGTAGCTCCTGCTTGTGAAGGTCTCTCTTGGAATGACGCAGTGAATGCATCAAGAGCCCTTAGAATTCCACTTCCTTTAAGCCAAGTCACATGTCAGCAGCTTGAAAGTCTGTCAGAGCAAGAGGTGTGGGAAGGATATTTTATAGGGCATTAAAAATTTGTCCTGCCCTCCTCACACAAGGAAGGGAAGAAGAAACAGCATCCCGTGTGTTAAACTACAAGATTTTATGGTGGTGCAGAGAGCCTGCAAGGGAGTAGGCACCATCCCCATGTAAACATCAGCTGCTGGAACTGGCTGGGCATTTTGAAAGGCCTCAGAAAAGGTGCCCACAGACTGGTGGAATGACCAGCATTGAAATGAGGGATAGCAGAAGTACTTCAGGGCTTCTTTATGAAGCCAGACACACAGCCCTGTGTGGACTGGGCTAGGCTAGGGCATCCTGTAACTCTGGCTCAGATATGCTCCTCTTTCCAGAAGGCTTCCCGGGCTGGGAAGGAAGAAGAGTCCTTGATCTTTAGGTGAAGGTGGTCAAAGGCAAATTTGCTGAATTGATATGCAGAGCAGACTTCCATTGTCCCTCTCCCCCTTGATCCTAGAGCCTGTGTAAGCGCTGGCTGAACCTGCAGGCACCGCAGCTCCATGTAACACAGTTCCTGATAAGCATTAGCAAGAATGCACACAGGTCACACGGACTCTGCGTCCTCTCAAAACTATTCTTTTTTTATTATGTTGTTTCAAATGGGTTTTTTTTTATTTTTTTCCCCTGTAGCAACCACTGCCAAAAAATGGAATCATTCCAAGGGATAACTTCTAGGGAGCTCAATGGAGGGCTGGTGCTCTTTAAGTCAAGTACTAGAACCAAAAAGGTTAGAATGAGATATAAATTCCCAGATTTATCAGAAGAAGGCCACAGACGTAAAGTCTCAAGCAATTTTCAGGGGCCGGAAGAGGTAAGCGTCTCATATTTGCATTAATTAGTGGGAGAGCTATTTAGCTCTGATTGAGCTGTCTGTGTGACTGCAGCTCAGCAAAGGGAGAGGGTTCCATGGCTGATTAGGAGGATGGGAGCAGAGCTCAGAAGTGCACTTTGGGGCACCTCTCCTGCTGGTGCTTGATTGCACACAGAATTCTGGGGAGAGGAAGCTGAAGGGGGAATTACTGCAGGGACCTGGTTACCACAGAGCATGTGTTTAAAATTTTGGAGAAACATGAGGTCAGTTTATCAAGCCTTCCCTCCGACCCTGCTCTATGGTAGACCAAGTGCGAAGGAGTAGGAGTACAATGTTGATGAAACACAGACAGGCCCCACCATGTTCATTTATTAAAGGACACAAAAAGGCATTAGTGCTGTGTACCCTGGGTCACAGTTACGACCCTTGACATGGTCTAACTCTGATAGTTCATTCAACCTTGTGAGATAGGCCTTATTCCTAGTTTGCTGATGAGAAACTCAAATGCTAATGGTTTGGTGGATTTGCTTACAGAACTGGGATTCAGTCCTGGCCCTCAAGAGTTTATATTCCCACCCTGGCATCCAGTTGTATTTCCTTTAGGCTGCAGCAATTAGCCTAACCAGGCCTCACACCCTCTACCCACCTGGCATACACAGTTTACCTTGATTCTCAAAAATAAGCCAGAATGCTCAGCTATGTACCTCAGGGCGTGACTGAGTACATGTCCTCTGTGTTGGTCCATGTTCCATTTGTTCAAGAACTTCCTAATCTGAAGTGACCTGTCTTCCCTCTTCAATAACAGAAGGAATAATAATCTATTATTCCCTCCTTATTATCCTTATTCTTTAAACTAGCCTTCTATCCCCTCTTAATTTCCACCATCTAGTCAGTATTTCCTGTCAAGGCTCTGTGCCATGGGCAGGGAACATACAAAGGTGTACAAGGCCAGGTCCCTGACCTCTGGGTGCCCTGCAGCCAGCTTGGTTTGAATCAAATAATTCTGCTTACCAGAATTATTGCCAGCCTGACCTGCACTTCACTCCTTTCGTTCCTGGAGGCGCATTCCCAGCACTGTGTTCCTGCCCTGCTCCCAACAGGGCCTGCCTCGGGCTGGCCTGCAGTGAAACCTTCTCTCTTGTGGTGACTGTTCCTTTTTCCTGCTGCCGCCCTTCTGTCCTCTTGGGCAGATGACCTGGTTACCAGGTGTGCTCTCAAGCTGCTCCCTAGTGCTGGCTGTCCTGTCTTGCTAATAAATGTTCCCCGGGGGCACGCACTCTTGCCTCCAGTGTCATTTCCTGAGGATGAGCCCATAGTCAGGCTGTTTGCTGCCCTGTGTATTGTTTGACAGACACTTCTATGCTCAGTAAATATGTCGAATGCTCAGAGTCTGGTCATCCACCTCAGCTCTGGTATAAATGTGACATAAGGTGATGGCAGCTAGCCCTGCCAAGTACTCACTGTGGCTCAGTCAGTGCTCTTAGTGAAACAGGATAGGACTGTAGCAGGTCTCTAGCCTCAAAGGACAGTGCCCAGTGGACGACAGGTCACTGACTGTGGGTTCTCACCTGGTGTGCACAATTGCAAGACCACTCAGGTTCAGGAACAATGGGGTTTATTTAAGTCCCCGAGTGGCCAGCTACCTTACCCCAGAGAGTGTCCACAGTGTCCAGAAGTCCCAAACAAAGACCACTTATCCAAGATGGTGCTGTCTCGCCAACAAGGGGCATGCCAGCAAGCAGCAGGCTGGGATCCAAGTCACAGTAGCTGGAGGTGCAGCTCACAGCTTGCGGCCACAGTCTGAAGGTCGGGATGGACAGCACCAAATGTTAGACCAGACAGCAGTGGAGGCAGTAGCACTGGGAGGTGGTGCTGTATGATCAGGAGCGGGTAACAGCTCTCAGATGTGACCCACACCCTGACTGCTGGTCACCCATCAACAGTGCTAGGTAGCACTGGCCAGGAGCGCCGGTCAGCACCAGTCATTAGGAGGCAGTGTCAGAAATACCAGCATTAAATTCTTTGGGAGTTGTTGGCCCACACTGAAAGCAAACAACTCTTTGAGACCCCAGGCCCAGGGCCCTTCGGGCTCCTCTCAGGTGATGTCAGAGGCAGACTGCAGGTACACCTGGCCTGCCCCTGAGCAGCTCTTCAATGTTGGTCTCTGAAAAGCTTTTGAGGTTTCTCTTCTTCCTTCACGCGTTGACTGCTGGATGATTCTTTTTGCTTTCTTCAGAGGCCAGGAACAGAATGAGAGTCCAAGTCACCCAAGCTGGGCCCTGCCCTGCCTTATATCCTCTTTCAGAAACCCCCCATCTACAAATTTGATCGGACCTTTTCAATCTTGTGGTTGATTGGGCCGTTTAGCACCCATCAGTCTTTATTTAGCTCACGCCTCATCAGTTCGTTCTCCAATCCAGGCACCAAATACAAAAGGGAGAACTTGGTGCTCATACAAAACCGGTCTGGCCTGGAGTAAGGGCAGGCTCAGGGACTGGTGTGGCTCGGAGGAGCCGCAGCCAGAGCCAGCTCAGCGGGACCAGAGGCTCACACCAGGTCGCCCCTCAGTGGGGCGGGTGTAACGGTGTAAAGGGAGGCAGCCTGCGGCAGCACTCGAGTAGATTGTGCTGGAGCCCGCCACTTGCGCCTGGGACTCCACGGACCTTTCTGCTGCCTTCACCTGGAGGGCACCACAGCCTGGAGCTGGTTCAGTGGTGCCCCATGCTCCCTGCCTCCCTGAGCCAAGGGCTGCCTGTCTTGGAGTGGTGTGGTAGAAACCCAGTGCTGCCCACCATCACTGCTGACCTCTGCCTGCAGCTTGAAGCCCCACTGGGGCCACTGGTGGCAGGTGGTGAAATGTCGGTCACTCGCTGCTGCTTGCACTGCCCACAGGCAGCTTCTGGGGCCAGGAGGAAACTGCTATCGCTTTCCAACAGCTCCCCCCACCTAACCAGTAGTGGAAAAGAGCCAGTCTTGCCCTGGAGCCTGTGGGGCCCATTTCATTAGTACTTTAACTCTTTCAGCCCCCCCTCTTCTCACAGTGGGAACTGACACAATGTTAAGAATCTTGCTCAAGCAGAATAAAAACCTCAGAAAGTCTGGCCTCTGGACACCCTCCATCACCACAATACCATCAGTACCTGGAACAAATAATTCTACCTGCTGTGATGCTGGCATTTTGTGAATGGTGTTTTTCTACAAATCAAACTAAGTGATGGACTAAAGCTGTGAACAGAGTTGGAATCTCATAGAGGAGACGAGATAAACATCAGCGAGATGAATGCCAGCTTCATTTTTTTTTTTTTTTTTTTTTTTTTTAGTTAATTGAGAATAACTGTCAATGCATTTCGTACCAGCTTTTTTTATTGTGGCCCCGTCTTTACCATGCGCGCTGTTAGTGCTGGGTGAGGTGCTGGGCCAGACCTCGGTGGTCCTGGTTTCAGAAACTTGCTCTGCCCTTTAATATTGAGAGACCTGGAGCAAATGACTATGCCTCTCTGAGCCTTGTTTTCCTAATCTGGAAAATAGAGATCGTACTTCTGCCTGGCAAATTTGCTGTGTGGATGGAGGGAGATAATGTGTTAGTTAGCAGGCAGTGATTTTTTAATTTAGAAAAGGCACTGAATTATTTATAATAGCTCTGCCACGAAGGCCATAGCTGCTGATTTTGTTTGTTTTCCATCGGTATTTGCAGCACTGCTGGTACTTTTCTCAACAGGGACATAAAACACCATGAAGTTAGAGCAGAACCCAGAGGCAGCAAACCTTCCCTTGACACTGCGCGTAAACAAACGCTCCGTGTTTTTAAAGAAAGTCTGGCTATTGCCTATGGAACACAAAACCGATAGCAGCTTTACTACAACTAAATTTGAAACCAGATTGACAGTGATCATGGATGCTTTCCCAGAGTATTCAGAGAAACAAAACCAACCTGTTGTATTTGTTTAAATTTCCAAAGATGTCAGGGTTTCAATTGGTTGGGTGTTGTACCCACTACACATATGACAACTTTATTCCTTTCAGTAATTTAAATTTTCACAAGATGGCTCTTGAATAGATAATATGATTATAATTATGTTTTCCTTGGTTTTTAGTTAGACCACCAAAAAATGATTCTAGTGATAAGATCCATTTTGTCTTGGCAGACATTTATAAAATCCTTGTCATTCATGAGGTGCACGCTCACTGGTACCCGCAGGTTGGCATCAGGTCCCTTGTTTTTCCTTAATGGTTCAAAACTTCTTGAATATTCCATTTTTATTGGTGTGTGTTTTTGGAAGTTCTACAAGGAAGGTAAACTGTTCAGAGCCAGCACGGGTAGGTCTCAGTATTTATTTTGCTAATCCTTTCCCTTTGTGCTTCCTGTAGGAAAGCAAGTGTGGCTCGCCAGGCCTTCCTTGTCTTTTTGGTCTAGTGTTCTCTGGAGTGTTTCACATCTGCTGGACAAGGTAGAGTCACACGTTAAGGAACCACTAGGATCGTGTAGTGCCAGCAAGCACAGGGCAGATTCACTATCGATTTATCCAGATGGATAAAGGGAGTCCAGGAGCCCTCGGTGGATTTTATAGGCTTCAGTGCTCTCTTGGGCAACCAGGCAGGGAGTCTGGCATACAAGGTGGAAGGCCAGACAGGGGTTGCTGGGAGGCAGGCAGGCAGCTGAGCCTCCCAGCCCCCATGAATCTTTACACACTTTCCCTGGGCTCTCTCTGGCGTTCTCTCTTTCCCCTCATCCTGTGGTCCTGCCTCTTCTGTAGTCACCAGCTCGTCCTTTGGTACCCGCCCTTCCATGCCTGGCCTCTAGGCTCAGGTGTGCACACATGCACATGCCCACACACCCAAGGCTGCAGGCAATAGCCACAGAGGCTAGTGACGTAAAAAGCCTGAATAATTTATTTTCCCTGAGATCATCATTGCAGAGACCAGTCTTCATTTTCTTGGGTCTGGAGTAGAGTTCAGCATCAGGAGGTTTTCCACTTCCTCTTTCACAGGTGTTAGGGCCAATCTTTCTGGGTAGACACCCACTTAGGAAGAGTAGGTAGAGGGAAAGGAAAGGAAAGATCAGTTTCTTCACCCTAAGGAAAAAATGTTTTCTTTGGAAGGTGGAGGGAACATCAGGAAACTTGTTTGATTCTTTCCAAAGCTGGCTCACTCTGGCTGCAGTTGCCGAGACATTTGCAGCTGCTTTACAGAGACGCCCTTCCTCCCTCTGGCTGCATCTCACAGCATCTCTGTGTGTGCTCACCATGGCTAGTTGTCGCTGGTTCCCAAACATAACCAAAGGCCTGGTCTTGTTGAGTGGTGACGCTTGTCTTCATAAAACTAGCTCTCCCCTGCCTCATCCCCTTCCTCTTTGTCCTGGGCCCGGCCTCCGTACCGCTCCTTCCGGAAGCATGAGACACAGCTCACCCTCCCCTGCCTGCGATTTGTCTTGGGTTCCCCATCACTCTCATGGAGTTTAGTTAACGCAACTTGGCTCATGTTTTTGCCTTTCTGGCCTGCAGCTGAGCCTCACATCCTGGTTACACTATAATCAGCGATTATGTATACAGTTTTGGGGGTTTATCTATTTTTAGGATTTTTACCCAGTTTTCGTTTTTCACTTGTATTGTTTTGAGATCTTGCGTCATGATCGATAAAATTCTAAGTTTTATGTATAGACGTTTTTTTTTTTTAAGGCACTCTTTAGGGTCCAGAAACGTTCAAGAGACACTGCAATTTGATTGGCCTACCCAGGAACTGTTCATGACGACCTCTGCCCGCTGTGTCGGGGAGCAGGGAGTTTGAGGAGGATGTGATGGTGGTGAGTCTAACCGCTACCCCATCATACTCCCCAGGAGGTGGTTGTTGATGTTGTCAAAGAGACACTTGTGGGGCTGTGCTTCTGGTGATTTCCCACGTCAGATGAGTCTCCGAGTGCTTGTAGTGAAACTGCTCAGACTAATGTGCCCAGGAGAACTTTACCTTCCACTTGAACATAGGTTTCTCTTGAGACATGGCACCATTTCTTTAGACCCTTAGTCATGGAAGTTTATCTTGACTTTTCCGTTTAGGCAGCTACCCAAAGTGATTCTCCTCTGCCTGACAAACTAGACTGGAATCCTCTGCCTGCTTTTAAGGCCCCCTACTATCTGACTCTTCCTCACACTTCCTGTCTCAGCTGACTCTCAGCGACCTCTCTTCTTTCAGGCCAGTCTCCTGTTTGTCCTCCCAAACACTGTTCCTATACCTCCTGGTCTTGGCTTGGCCTCTCTTCTTGGCTAGATCCTCTAGCATCTTGTAAAGCAAATCCTGCATCCCCTACTGCAAAATGGCCCCTACAACTCCAGGGTGCGTGGATGTCATTTCTTCTCTTCATGGTCTTTACTGCCAAACTCACAACTGCAGCCCCACAGATACTTTGGTGTTCCACGAGTCAGCCTAGTTGTTGCCATTAACATTTTGGGATATGCCACACGAGTACTAGATTTCTGGCTTGTTTTGAAAAATTAAGACAGTCTGTCAACACTGAACTCTCTTTGCTTAATGGCAAAATCCAGCTGCTGCTTTTCTTAACTGGTGAATGTTTTTCATTTTGCCAGTCGCCCCCTCTTCCTGTTAAAATTGACCAAACTTGATTCTTATTGACTTTCTTCCTGGCTCCAGTGCGAGCATTTGCATTGACATTCCTTGGTTTCTTCTTTGTATCATCCTTTACCCCTGCCCTCTGTATTTTTAAATCATTATACACGTGATTCTTGCAAGGATATGGAGGGCAGCCTTGTTTTTATGAGTATAATTTCCCCAGGAGTGTTGGTACTCCAGGGGTGGCTACTAAATCAGTCATTGCTTTACCCCTTTTAGCTTGACTACCCTGGGTGAGAGACACATGACAGGACTTTGCCCCTCTGTTTAACCTTTCTGACATGGTAGCCCTGGAAAGCCTCACCTGGACACTGCCACTATCTGAACAAATTCCACACAGTGTATCTCACTCAGTATCTCTGGGGGCAGGCCAGAGCACGGAGCTCTGGAGGATGCGCCTCAGCTGGCAGGGAGAGTGCTGGAGAGAGAGGGAGGGAGAGAGACCTAGACCTCTCTTCTTTGGTCTTAAACCTCGGTGTTGGCATGGAACTTCTCCTGGATCTTCTCTGGTGTCATTTAGGTGCATCCCTGTTGCACACCCATGGCATCTTGGCCGCTTCCTTTTTCTCATCCAAAGTGCTTTTATGTCCGGTACTTCCTTTAATCATTGCAACAAACCTGTGAGCTAGCAACTCATCCTCTTGTACAGATGTGGAAACTGAGGCTAGAACCATAGCAGTTAAGTTCCCAGGTGAGGGTTGCATCCAGATTTGTCCTAATTCCAAAACCCGAGGCTCGGACCAGCCGTCTGCGCCAGCTCCTGCAGCATCCCCTCTGCCCTGAGGTGAGCGCTGCTAGGCGCTTCCTTTCCTGCCTCTGAACCGACTGAGGTCAGGCCATGTTTACTTATTTTTTTATTCTTAGCACCTAAAATGAGACAGGCACTCAGGAAATGTTTGATAAAGGAAGTATGTGTGAGTGTGTTTCATTATTCCCCCAGTTTGTTTGTAAATCTTTGTTTTGTTTTTTTTTGTTTGTTTGTTTGTTTTTTGTTTTTTTTTGGCCTCTTTAATTAAATTCTCGGGTAATCATATTGGGAGTGGACTTTTCTCTTTGGGGCAGCCACCTATGGAAAATAAAAGGCACTTAAAATATTTAATGTCTCAGTTTGCCAAAAGGGGACTTACTAAGTTCCAGAGCGTGCTCAAGGCAGGGCTGTAGGGCTGTCCGTGAGGGTACAGGCATGACATCTTTTACTGCAGTTGGTAGATTGCAAGCAGTTTCAGATGAGATTTTTAAAAGATTTTGATTCAATTGTTGTTGCAAATGGACTGGTAATAAATAAGGCATTTTTCAAAAAGGAGGAATTAATGTAAAACTACAAATGAAAACTATAGTTTTCACTAAGACACCTAAAAACATGTAGTTACAGTATCATTGTTTTTGGTTCTTACATTTTCCTGTTGTAAAATGAGTAGAAAATGATTATTTGCCATATAGATTATCGAATCCCTGGAATGCAGGACCTTCACTACTTCTGTGTTGTGGGTGTGATCATAGCTAATCAGTACTGCAAAGCGTAGCACAGACATGAGATGCAGCTGCTCTTGGAGATACGTGAGCTGACATGTGCTAAGGTTGTGTCTCTTGAGTCTTGGGTTCCCCTCATATCCTAGAAATGTGTCTCAGATTAGAGTTAATTGAGTTGCATTTTTTAAAACAACCTATTTTTAAAGTTTTTGATGAACTTTATAGTCTGAAAAACTGAACCAGTACATGATTATATATTCCCTATCCCCAAACTGTAGAGATAGAGGCCCTTGTTCTTAGAAAGCTCTGGCATTATTTAGGGTCAAGAACAAGAGTTTTCTCCTACCATAGTAGTAAACCTAAAAATCCAGTTAATAAGCATATGTCAGTCTTTCCATGAAAAAAATCCAGAAACATTGATGGGGTTGACCATAAAAAGATTTATAAAAATGTAAAAGCAGGAAGAAAAGCCATAAATGGTAGGGGGAGACACTGGGTTGTTTTGTTTTTTAATCTGCAGATCTCTAATAGGAGTAGCAACCTTTTATTGCATTGTAGTCTTATTTATTCCTTCCAACAACCCTTTGGGGGGTACAGCTCATTCTCAGTTTTACCAGGAAGGTTGTTGTGTCCGCTGAGATAAAATAAACAACCCAATGTCACGCAGTTTCAGGTTTTCTGACCTGAAATCTCTGTTCTCTTCAGTCCAATGCTGCCACCAAATATAATGTATTTTCTGTGTGTGAATATATACATGCACACATAATCTATTTGTTGTTTGGAAAAATGACACCTCTGTTACATGTTTGGAAAAAATAATTCTGTGTAATGCACACACCCTTTCTTAGGCAAACCATTGTCTTGTTATGCTGTGTGTATTCTGGGTTTCTTCCCGTGGAATGATCCTGCTGCTGCCTAAGAATAGCAGACTAATAAATTTGGACTTCCTTGTTTATCTTTAAATTTCAATAAAAATGGAAATGTGATTGGATTTTTGTATTCTCCCCAGCTCCTAATAATTGTTCGGAATTTTAAGTAAGTGGGTAATTTTATTATTTTATTACAAATTTTCATTCTTAAATAGAATTTTTGATGAATATTTATGTACCTCTTTTTAGTTTCCTATTGCCTTTTATGGGCTGGATAGATAACTGTATGGCCTAAAGCTGAAAAAGTTCACGTCCAATGAATAATTCCATCACATGAGTAATAGTCCAAGAATAATTTCAGTATAGACACAGAGAACGTTGGCACCATTGACTCCAACACTCATGGTAAATGTATGTTGAGAACTCCTTCTGGTAATAGTGCCAATATGTGCAGAATTGCTTGCCAGAAGATGCCATCACCATCATCAGAGTATCCACGACTGCCCAGGATTGTTCAGAAATAGAATATATAGCCTACTCCTTTTCATAACTTGTGTTCTAGGACAGGTGTCAACTCCCAGTGTTACGCTGATGGATTCTTATGATATCCATAGCCAACGCGTTGGGAAGATATAAAAAAGGGAAAACAGGGAACTAGAAAGAGCACGAGCAAGATTTCTCTTTTTAAGTCCAGCTACATTCTCACTGGATTTTCACCTTTGTATGACTGCTTGATTCCTCTGCACCTTGGTTTTTCATCAGCAAAATGGAGGCAAGAACATCTACTCTGCCTGCCTCTCTTCAATGACCAAATAAAATAATGGACATAAAGTGCCAGTTTGAGATATTTTATAACTGCAAAGTTACTGAATGAGACAAGGACTTAAGTTTCTAATCTGGTACCCAGTTGACATTCACTAGGGATGGGTTCCAGCTCCTTTTTTAAGCTGTAGATTTTATTTTGGGCATCAGGTCAAGGGGGCAATAGGTTCCACAGAGAATTGGGTCACCCTGAGGGACAGGTGCCCCAAACTCTCTGTGGACCAGCTTACCACTTAGCAACATCTGCCCTTCTTTCCTGCCTTCGCTTCTCTTTCTCTTTCTACTGCTTCTCTCTCTCTCTCTCTCTCTCTCTCTCTCTCTCTCTCTCTCTCTATCTATCTCTCTCTCTCTCCCCCCCCCCGCTTATCAAAATTATTGAATATTTTTAGATTTGAGAGAGATCTATCTAGAAATCTAGTCAAGTCTGTTTATTGCATAGGTACGCTCACAGCTAATAAGCAGCCAAGCTGGTGAACCCCATATGTGCCATTTCAAAAGCAGGTCTGTTTTCACTGCACCATGCTGCTTTTAAAATTTTGTTCCTGTGGAATGGGGACTCCCTCACCCCCACTTTAAAATATGGTGAAAAGAGAAAGCCTAATGTTCTCTGCAGCAGTAGATTTCTAGCAACTGCCATAAATGTTGACTGTGGTCTGAAAAGGGGCTCGCTTCCCCTGCTTGCTGTGCACCAGGCCCATGGGGGATGCTGCTCTATCTTGCAGAGAAGCAGATCGTGGCAAAAGCTGGCTGCATCTCCAGAACCCCTGACATTGGGGGTGTGATTCAGACCTGATGTGAGAAAAAGAGTAATTTCCTTTGCCTCCCCCACATACTTCTGGGCTAACGTAACCACAACGTTCAGAGAAAGGTGTAGGAATTGTGTTCTATTCATTTCTTTCCTCTCCAGCTCATGTGAATCACATACTGGAAGTTTGGGGCTTTTGCTTTTACCTGACATGCAAATGGAGAGCCAGAAACTTGGATCTGTACCATTCCTTATCAGCTGTGTGATCTCAGTTCCCCTCGCTTCAGCTTTCTCATCTGTGAAATGGGTTTGAGGGTTCCTGCCTAGCTTGTCTCAAAGGGTTGTTTTGAATCAACCAATTGATGAAGAATGGCTTTGTTACCATGCCAAAGACTCTCTGATTGCAACTTTTATGAAGAGATGTTAAAGGATGAGGTAAAGGCCTGCATTTGAGCTCTGGTTCTGCCCCTGGCGTGGTTATTGGTTGGGGTGAATGGATTACAGGGAGGCCCAGGAGCAAAAGCTGCCTCTCTGGCATTCCACCACGAGTGCTTATATTTAGCAAAGATTCTTAATGCACATGTATTAAATATCCCGGGAATCATTTGGGGGTGTTTTTGTCCTTTGTTTCTCGTCTCCTCTATGATGCTTTTGTCTCAGTCTTATGTATCTACTTCTTAGCTACGGAACAGGATGGCATGTATGAGGGAAAATAGGAACACTGATTTGCATCGACGACTTCTGCAAAGAAAGAAGAATGTTTTCTTATTGGCAGATACTGTCTTCATGTGTTTTTAATGAAACAGAAGCCAGTGGGCCTCTGGTTTGTTTCTGTGTTTCCACTCTGACATTGTTGATGTCAGCAAAAAAATGTAGTCTGTTTTCTGGACAGGGGCATTTTTTTCTCTTTCCATTTAGCATAGAAATGGTGGGGTCTACCTGCCACACCCTCTCAAATAATAAAATATGTCTAGAATATTTTCAGCTCTCTGTGCTTGCTTAGATCCATCCTAAAGATCCGGGCTCAGGAAATTCAACACTCCGTCGGTCTCTTCTGATGGCACAGGGAAATGAATGTTCCCTTCATTGCCAAGAGAACAAGCCCCCAGTTGAGCTTCCACCCAGCCTGCAGTGGGGGGAGTGTCCTGCCACTCCACACCTCTGTGAAGGCCATCGGCAGCCTGAACCGTCCTGCCGAGTTGAGAGCGATGGGCCCACAGATGCCCTGCAGTCTCAGGCAGTAGACACAATATGAGCCAGAAGACATTTATGTAATCTAGGGACAGATTTGGAAACTGCAGTGAGAAGTCTCACAGAAATCATTTCCAAACTTGAGCTAATGGCTGCCTGTTAGCGGTGTCTCCTCCAGCATTTCGAAGCCATTTCTGTATCTGTACTTCTTGATTCCCACCCGTCAGACTGCTTTTTGGTGCTGTGATGTCAGATTTTGAGTACTACACCCCAGTTGTGGGGTTTTAGCCCGAGAACACTCCGTGTCGTGTCGCTTGCTTTGCGTGTATATCTTTTTGGTTTTTAACATTTTTGTTTTTGCTTACATTGTTCTAAGTGGGATTGTCTGAACATTTTTCCATGTGGCAAAAGATGGAATTTGAATTTGCTTTTACCATGTTTGGTGAATTTTCTGGGTCTTTCACCTCAATTTTAACAACTTTATCTTTTTCTTAGCCTCATTGGAGGTAGAGAACAAGCATGGCTTAGTGTCACTGGCATTTTCTCTTGTTGTGCCGACATGATTTCCTTCCATCAATACGGCCTTGATACAAAATGGCCATTATGGAGAACCACCTTGAAGGTGAGTGGCCAGGCTGCATGAGACAGAGGCAGTTTGGTTTCTCTTGTTCTCTCATCCTGTTTGGCAACTGCTTCCTTTCTCCTCAGTCTTGAGTTACAATGATCTGCAATTCTTAGCCAGAGCATATATCATACTCATTGGAGAATCTGATCTGGAATGTGTGGTGTGGGATCCTGGTATCTGTTTTCAAGTACTCACACAGGTGGTTCTGACGTGGAGTGGGCGGGGAGGGGCCAAGGAAGGCAAGACTGGACCTGCCTTTAGCCAGGAGGCCTCCTGTAGATAAAGGCGCAGCTGAGGGCGTGGGAGGATTCACTTCCACCCCAGGGACTGGCCTCTGTGAGCAGCAGCCCTTCCATCCTTTGCCCTTGGGATATTCGTTCTCTCAGCCTCTGTTGCTTCTGACGCTGTCTGTCTGCTGCCCTACCTGTCCCTCTACTCTGCCCCTGTCCTCTGCCTATCAGCGAGGGGCGCTCACATCGTTGCAGAACTCTTTCATGTGAGTGTGTTTCCAGTTTGGGCTCAGAAATCAAGTGACACTGTCATTATTTTTACCAGTTCACGTTGTGCCTGCAAGTCACAGTCAGTCCTTTTCAGTCAGATGTAGGTTGGGTGCTCACCCCAGACACTCACGCACTGGGCGGGGTACTGCCCCAGACCTGTGGTGCACCTGTCACCCACTCACGCAGGTCTTTCTCTTTCTCAGGGTGCCTGTCAGTAGCATAGACCTCCGACGCCACAGCCACCCCCCTCTTTCCTTGATGACTGTTTAGAATTGCTGCTCTCAGAGCCTCCGCAAGGTCCAGATGGGACGCAGACATCACAGGGTAGTATTACCTATGTCCCGTCCCAGTTCTGGTGCTCTAGTCTCCACGAAAACTATAAACACTTTCTGTGTGCTCTCTCCTTTACAGAGTTAAAACAGAAAAGCAAACATAATAGATCTTTCTAGTGTCCGATAGGATTTCTTCAGTGACTGTTTTGCTTCTCTGTGAATTCCCCTGTTTCTGAAGTGCTTTCTAGCTCTGGTGCTGGCCTTGAGAAGAGCTTTGGCACCAGGCAGCAGGCTTGCCTCAGGAGACTGGTAATTGCGAGAGGGGCGTTGACCCTGAGGTCGCCTGTCTGAATGAGCCTAAGTGGGTAACAGCCCAAAGCCATTATTGCTGCCTTCCAGGAATGCTTGATAAATGAATTAGTGGGCTTTTTTGGAGCTCTTGACCTGTAGGAAGCCCTGTACAGGCTCCATTTGTCCACCCATTTACTGCCTTCTGCTGGGGGCAGGAATATCATTCCCCGTGCAGAAACCTCCCAGTTCTGGGTTTCAAAGCACTTGGAAGAGAAGGAGCTGCCATTGGTTGACTATCTTCGGAGGGCCGAGAGCTTTGTATACTCTCTAGACGGTTTCAGTTATCCCTTCCTCTTTGTAGCTGTAGTGACAGAGCCTAAGAAACTTGAAAAACTAGCCTAAGGTCACCCACCCGGTGTTTTAATAAGATGCTGTACCATCTCAGGAATGTGTGCTCCTCGGCCTCCCCAAATGGTCGCTGCTCCAAAATAAGGGTCAGGGATGGGGGAGAAGAGAAACAGGTTCATCTCCTATTTCTTCCTGTAAGTATGGGGGAAACAAGATTTCCAGTAGGCACAGCTTAGGCCTAGTGATGCCCTGCACCGACAGCGTCGAGGGGCCTTCACAAGGAGCAATATATTCCTTCAGTTCTCTCCAGCACGCATCTGCTCTGTGCCTGGTACTCTGCTGTGGGAGAGGAGATTAAATCACCATCATTCCTCATACTTCCAAGGAAATGGGCTCATGTTGATCAGAATTGGGTGAAACAAAATAGCATAGCATCAGATGTTATTAATGACCAAGGTACATCCCTGAGGTAGTGAGAAGAGAGAAGTGGCCTCTGATTGACATTCTTGGGCATGACTAGGAGGCTAAGCACCCCTCCCCTGTTTTCCATTTGAGAAATGTGACATGCTTTAGGTGACTGATGGTTCCAGGTAGGTTGAGTGACTGGGTACAAGGGTCAAACCAGAAACCACAGCCTCTGATTATTAAGCCTGGCTCTCTGCCAAATAGCTGTTACCCTTTCTCTGCCAAAGAAGAGGACATAACCTCCCCGTCTATGCACTAGCAGCAACCCTAGGAATTAAAACAGCTTGCCTCATGAACAGTGAATACAAAGACTTGGCCTCTCTGAAAAGCCCTCAGAAAATAGCAAGGCCCCTCTTCCATGCTTTGGAGAGTAGCATGCCACTCCCTCTGTCCTCATAGTAACACCGACCTGCCATCCCCTGTGACCTCAAGACCTGCCATTCTTCCCAAGGGAAAGCAGTGCTCACAGAAAGACACCACTGGTTGGAGAAGGATGAAAATATGATCATGTTTAAGGTTTTGTGAAAGACAGAATTCTGTGCCCTGAAGGAATTTTACTGCAACCATTCCCTTTTTACAAATAGATAGAATAGATAAAGGCCTGCTAAGATCTCAAGGCCAATTAGTGAGTCAAGATAAGAAATCAGGTCTGTCCACTCTGAGGCCCAAGTTCTGCATACCTCCCCCCTTGGAGGGTGCTGGGGCTAAACAGGAGTATCAGCTGTTCTTGGGGGATAAGTGTAATGTGCTTTGTGATCACAGCAAACAAGATCAGTAAGCTTCATCTGGGTACCACTGAACCCATACAGGACAGTGCTCAGCCCGGCTGAGTGCACTCAACCCAGTGCACTCTGGAATCACGTGGGGAGCTTTAAATATGCACCTGGGCCCATCACAGACCAGGGGAGATGTCCGTCATCTGCTCTGATTGTCATCTTAGGCATGGCACCGCAAGGTTTTCTCCAGATGTGGTCTGTGGACAACCTCCATGACGGTTCCCAGGGTGCGGGTTGCGCAGATTCCAAGGGTTGGTCTGTTATACTCCCCAGGGGTCAGGACTCAGGCTTCCGCATTAAGGCAAGTTCACAGGTAATTCTGATACAAACACCTACTGTTCTGGACATAGTTTGACCTCCCCTACAGTCCCTTGCTTGACTCCTCCCACCACTCTGCTCTGCCCCTTCCCCTTCTGCAGAGCCAGCCCAAAACAGGCCGCTGAACTTCAATGCTATAGATTGCTTTAGATGTTTTTTCTCCTCCTTCAAAATGAAAAGAGATGAGAACACAGGCTCTCTTCGTATTATTTGGAAAGTGATGAGTGATGACCATGCTACTGAAGTGAACCTTTTTTAAGAAAAGCTATTGATCCACATTGGCCTGTTGGTTAGTAAGTGGTAGGGTTGTATCTTTCTCATTAGCCCATCCTTTAAAAACAACAACAACAATTTGTGAAGTTGCCCTTTGCAGCATCCCTGGAAATTGTGATATTGGCAGGTGGCAGCACTGTACGCAACGTATCAGAAAAAGTGTTTCCTTTTTTCCCCACCACATATGCAGGGATCCAGCAAAGCAGCCATACTAGAGAAATGAACTACCAGTTACTTGCAGTATTCTCAGAAATGAGAAATTACATTCATTTCCCCCCTTCTGTGTGTTTTCATTTTTGGTACTTTTTAAAAAATATTTATTTATTTATGCATACAAGAGCTGGGGTACAGGCCAGAGATGCGGGGGGTGAGAGGATTCACCAGAGACAGAGTGGGAACAGAACAGGCAGACTGACTGAAATACACTGCTGAGGGGAGCAGCGGGCAAGACAGGAGAGGTCTGCTGCGCCATGTGGGTTTGATCCCTGGCTGGCCGGGGATCGAACTCGTGCTGCAGAGGCTGTGGATTGCTTTATAGTGCATTGCTTAACCCCTTGCGCCACCAGGGAGGCCCCATTTTTGGTACATTTAAACTTCATTGGGCTGACTTTTTTTCTGTCTGGTTCTTGAATTTCATATTGTATTTTTTATGAAACATTGTGTAATCATTTTTCACATATAAAATAATTTAAATGAATAGGCTAATAACATCCCCCAGGAAGATACAATTGCAAAATGCATTTTCATGTGAGTTCTTTTGATTTAAAATTTTCACATTTCAAGGAAAAACTCATTTCCCACTCTTCTTATTTATCCCTTTAGATGCAAGGATTCCTTTAGTGTTTGCAGGTCTCTTTTGTGTATTCCCTGTATTTTGCCTTCACATCATTAATCTGTGAAAGATACTAAGCTAAGGAAGTCCTAGAGAGTTTTAGTTTAGGGAGACAATTTTTAGAGCTATGGGCTTTGGGGGATTCCACTTGCCAACTCTCCCACCATGTACAATCTCATGGCTTTAAATATAAGTGTGATCTAGTTTTGGTATTTCAGTTCTGTCTTACTTTGCTCTGGTACTGTATAAAGGTTTTGTGATACCGATTTTAAAGTCTGCAATATTGAAAAACAAGCAGATTTGTTATAGCAGTTTACAATGGAAGCCATAGTTTAGTTGTACTTGCTTTGTCAGAGACTGAAGGAAACTTGAACAGCCCTAATAACTAATGGAAAAGTGGTATTTGAATTTGCAGATGACTTTTGAGCAAGTTACTTAATCTGTCTAGCTGTTTCTTCACTGAAAAACTAATCTAGCATTACTTCACAGGTAGAACTACTTAGGGATCAAGAATATTCTTGTAAAGTGCTGAGATCTTACATTTGAGGGCTCATACATTTGAGGGGAGAGTAAGAAGATGGGGTGAGCTTTACAAATCTTGGTTGAGTATGAATCACCATCTGGAATGAACTCTACAGCTTTCTGACAATGATCATTCTGTGACCAACGGTCTGAATCTGTGCTTTGGGAGGAACTGTCTTCTTGTAGATTTTATGAAATAAATCAAGTCCTTGCATAATGTACGTTTAAATGAAAAAGAGAATATCCCAGACAAAGAGGAACACAACTGTAAATTGGAGACAGGAGAATGAGAAACTAAATTGGTAATCCAGCATGGAGATAACCACATGAAAATAATCTAGTTTTACCAGAGACTATTTCTTGATGATATGACATCCCATTAGTGAAAACAAATTTTAACTCCATGAGTGATCAGCCTTACCGTTTTTAGTATTAACATTGAGTGCCATTGTAAAAAATCTTAGGTTTTTATCATATTTGTAAAGAAAGCACAAAGAAAAGACCACGAAATAACAGAGATGTGATTTGTAAGTGTCGGAAGCTAAATATCAAAGTTAGGTGAATAGCTTGAGCACCACTGCTCAGCAACTAGGAATGAAGAAATGCTGCTGGTTTTGGTTTCCTCTCCTTTCTCCTTCAGTTTTCCCAAAACTTATGTAAGGTGTACTTTCTTGGTCAACGACCCTTGGAATCATGTCACATACAAGTGACACAGTGTTTCGCCACGCATCATCGTCATTAGTATTTTACATTTAAAAAAAAAACTGCAACTGAAGCTACACATGGAATAAACTGCCCCTTTACCATGGCTGTAGGGCCCCTTTCACCTGTGAAAAACTCTGCGGCTCTGGGTGGTAGGTAGCACAGCCACAAGAGCAGCCCCATTCCTGGTTGGAGGAATGAGAAGTTGGGGCCAGGAGGACTTGCAGCTGGCAGAGCAGGTGAGACATGTCCCACCTCCCAATACCTGGCTTTCCTGGCCCCGAGGGCCTTGCCTGGGGCCAGCGAAGTCAGTCTTGCTCACAGCTAGGGTGAGCCCAGTACTCCAGGCCCACTAGGGCTTAGGGAAGAAACAGCAGCCTGGAGCCCTTGTTTTTAGTACTGGCGACTCATCTGATAACATGAGATGAATGACTCCTTGAGCATTTGTTTCAAACAAGGGAAATTAATGTGATTTGCTAGGAAAATTTAATTTGAGCAGAGCTGGGAAATGACTTTCAAAGGTAGGAGAGACCTTGGAGTAAGAGCTGTAACCCTGGCTTACGCATTCGTTGTATTTACCCCCAGCAGTTTGCCCTTACTGGACAAAATTTGCCTTCCTGCAATGACTGTTTTAGAGGGGTGTTGTTTGTTTGTTTCTTTAACTTGTATGGTAGTACCAAATTGCTTTCCCCCAAAGAAATATACAGGATGAAAATCTGCCCCAGTTTGCCCAATTTTTATGTCCTTATTCATGTTTGAACTGAAAGAGTATTTTTATCCACAACAAGCAAAATAGCAGAATTTTTTTAAAAGATTTATTTATTTATTTATACAAGCACTGGGTACAGTCAGAAGCGCGGGAGTGTGAGAGAATTCACCAGAGCCAGTGCAGGGAACAGAACAGGCAGACCAACAAAATACACGGCTGAGGGGAGCAGCGGGCACGGCAGGAGAGGTCTACGCACCATGTGGTACCCTTGCCTGTGGCCGGGGACTGAATAGGTGCTGCAGAGGCTGCAGGTAGCTTCGCAGCCCAGCACTCAACCGCTGCACCACCGGGGAGGCCCAAAATATCAGAATATTTTTATCCACAACAAGCAAGAACTCTGATTATATAAGAAACTTTTCTGTGCAACTAGTTACCCAGTCAACCTTTTTTAACAAGGTAAGGCATTTGTACTTTGACTCACAGAGTTGTTTCTGTGATAGAGATGATGATGACAGTACTGCAAGAATGGTAGAATCCAGCACCATCAACGGTGCCAGGGCCGGAAACATTCCAGTCAAAGTGCAGGTGGCGGCACATTGATGGACATGAAACGAATTAGTGTGAGCCTTACCCCAGAAACAGGTGATCTAATTGGAGGGGGAGGCTGAGGTTCAAATTCGAGAGAGGCTGAGCCTTTTGTCTTAGATGCTGATAGCTTCTGAGACTTTGAAGTATTGCCTCCAAATACTGATTTGGGGGTTGTTGGAACACGTACAAGGTTTGCTTACCTACCAGATAACACAGCACTCAAGCATAACTACTTGGCATGAGTGCAGAGGCCTTTACTTTTATACACCTTTCAACTTTCTCAAGACAGTGGCCCAACTCATAGTGACCTGAGGCTGCCGCTGTTCTCTGCGTGGGGAAGTAGCTTTAGGAAACATGTTCCTGGTGCACAGGGGAAGAGCCAGGCACACAGAATGATCGTCTGTTGGAGCTGCAGGGATCCCCATATGTAGATGAGACTTGCAGGAGAGGGGACTTTGAGGTGTGAGGTTGCCTGAGTTGCCATCTAGCATGTTGGCACACCTATTAACATTCTTGCTCCTTTCCTGCTGTTGACCCTCAAATGTGTAAACAGCCATTTGCACGGTCACTACCTGTATTCCCAGGACATCCTGTTGACACATTTTTGTCCATTCCTTTTGCAGCTTGAAAGAGACTCAAGGTCACACAATGTCTATTTTATTTGGAAACCATATCACAGAAATCCGCATTGGAGTTCTATCTCTGACTGTGTGGGTAATTCAGAAAACCTCAGATTTTACTTTCAAATTAATCCACAGCTAAACCAAACTGTGCCTTTTTCCAAGTCTGAAGAATGCATCCCAGACAAAAGGCCAATTTCACTTGACCTTAATTCTCCCTCTGTGGCATTCCTTTAGTTCTGTGTGTTTGAAATTCAAGGCCTGTTCTGGTTTCAAATACACTTTTTTTTAAAAGTCTAAAACAGAAATGTATTATTGGACTGATAATACTGCACGGAGGCCAATAATGGTTTTATGTACAAGCCACAGTACTTTTTTGTTGGTGGTTTAAGTGCCTTTGACTGTTCCTTCTCCTCCCCCAGGTTTCTTGAATCATGCTAAGTAACTTGATATTGCTCTTGTCCTGCATAATGTAAGAGCACTGGAAAATTGTTGGAGGAGTGCTTCGCAGAAAAGAATTTAGTTTAACAAACAGTAGTATAATTTTGTGGAGACTGCACATGATCCTTGAACTGAGAGTTATCTAAAAGCTGAATCCCCCCTTTTTTTTTTTAAATTTAGTATACCATGCAACAATAATGAATTTTTTAAATATTTGGCCCACACTTCCTACCATCCTAACCCAACTATGTTTAGTTATTATTCTTTGGGCCTGGTTGGTTGCATATATTGTTTGAAATAGTTGCCACTTTGAACTTTGCTTTTTTACTTAATCCAATAGCACAAATGTTGCCCCATATTCATAATTTTAAGTGCCACATAATACTATAATGTAGATGTCCCTTAATTTACTAAGCCATTTGTGGTATTGTGTCTCAAGAGATTGCCTGCATTTGGCTGAGACTATCAATGAGTAATTCACTTCTTTGTGTCATTAGCCGTTTTCCCCCTCGTGAGTGATGTCCTTGGGATGCTTTTCCAGAAATTAGATTTGTGAACGAAGGGGATGGAGCTCCATCTTTTGGAACCTGGAGCTGCTATATTGCTTTGTCAAAGTGTCATGTAGCCCTCCTGGCCCCAAAGAAGACTCATTGTTTTGGAAAGCCTACTCTTTCAGCCGCTCTGGCCAGCTCAGAGGTGATAGATTACTTGTTTCTCTGTAGAAAGAGGGCCTTTCCCAAAGAGAAAATATGATGGTCACTTCTGAGTTTACTGCTTGTGAGGGAAAGTATCCTAACCTGAAGAGTGTGGGACCGCTCTCGTGTCAGGATGGGGTTGAGGAGTTCTCCAGTACACAGTTTACTTACTAGTTACTAAGTAGATTTCCATGGATGGAGAGGGGCTTCTGTTCTGCATCACATGGTTAACAGCCTACTTGTAGAGTTCAGTTGTTTGGGTTTGACCTCCCTCCCCCGCCCCATCCCCTTAACTGTTCTGTGACTCTGGCAAGGCTCCCAGCCTTCCTCATCTGTAAAATCACCATCATCATCACCTAACTATCCCAGTCTCACTGGATCATTGGAGGGTTTAATCTGATCCATCATCCAAAGTGATCCACACAGTGTCTTGTGCAGACTGCCTTAGGGTATCAGTGTCTTATCATGGCACACCACCTGTTCCTCAGGGTCCATGAACTGCGTAGGCACTGTAGCTCTTGTAGGTCGTTCTGTCTTTGAATTCCAGTAGCCTTAGGAGCTGGTATTAGGTGTAACTGTCAACTTTCAACAATAGACTCTCCTACTCTACTGGCTTTACAAAGGCTTCCCAGCTGAAGTGTGCAGGAAAGGGGCTGGCTGTCCTTTGTGTCCGATAACGGCTACCATAATTTTGGGTACTGATAGGAGATACTTAAGAAATGGTTAAGTGATATAGTCTGAGAAGCTCATGGAATGACTTTCCTAGGCTTCTTCACTTACCCTGCTATTCTTGTCCTCTATTTTTTCCTTCTGGAACTTTATTAAATTCGCATTTGGATCTTTTGATTCTCTCAGCAGTGTCTCCTTTGTGCATCTGTGCGTTTCCATTTCCCTCACTTTCCTACCAGGCCCGGACTTGCCTCTGTTTGGACTTTTCTCGACTGCATAGTCAGTGTGTGTTTATTCACGAGAGCTTACATGCCTGCTCCATCATTGCCCCTGCTCTGATGCACATTCCTGAGAGAGAGGCATTGGATTGGGCCGGCTCACCTTTTCTCCCATCACATCATGGGTTGCTGGGACGCCTAGGGATAAAGCTACCTTCCCTGGTCCATTTAGCATATGCTCCTTGCTACAAAACAGCTGTTTCTTACGTGGTGTTTGAGTTGGGACATCTTGAAGGTAGAAGCAGTTATTAGCACACAAAATTAGATACTCTGTGCCAAATAACTGGTAAATGTCCATATTAGTAAACAAGTATGGGGGGCGTGTTTTCTGATTATGGGGGCGTGTTTTCTGTTTGTGTGTGACACAAGAGCAGAACTATTTCAACACAAGGGGTTAAGGATGGCCTTGGTGTCCGGGAGCTGTTTCTTCTCTCTTGATGCATGGCAGCTCTTTGGTTGGAATGTAGCAAACTCTGGTGCAGTGAGTCAAGACTTCCACTGGTTTGCATTTTTCACTTGTGTGTCATTCAAGGAAATCCTGACTGGAGGGTCATGGAACAGGCCTCTGTGTTTATCCTTCTCCAGAAGTAAAAAATTTGAAGCATGTAATAATCCATCTGAAGATAAACTTGAATTTGAGATCTGGTCTTCCGTAGTTGGGGGGGATGGATTTTTATAAATATTTTATAAATATTTTGAACATTTTGTCATGTCCCATATCATACCATAGGTCATAGAAAGCGAGGGGTTCTTACAGTCTAAGTATTAGTTAAAGGCATTTAAGGAAGTAGGAATCCAAACTGACAAAGACTACTTTCTTCATACTTAAAAAATTATTTTTCATCCCAAGCAAATCTCCTGTCTAACCTGTCTAAACCCCACATTTACTTTGTTTTAGCAGCGCTGGGAACATGCAGGCAATCTGTGAAATACATTCTCATATCTTGGTAGTTAGCACAGCCCTTTGTTGTCCACAGTTACTTTTAATTTTAGAGCATACAGTTTCAAGTTTCTGCAGCAGTTGTTCAAGCTCATTGTTTTTCCTGTTATATCTGTTGACTGTATTTATTTATTCATTCTGCAAGTGTTTTAGAGCCAGGATAGTTGTTGGGGGTCAACTATCAGTAGTCAGAACTAAGACAGAACAAAAGCTACAAGAGGGAGAGACCCTTGACTGTCATCCTATTCCTTCCGGGGCTTCCCTGGCCTCCTCCACAAGTATATTTGCATGAACTGCTGAGATCTGATTTTGTGTCAGAGTTGTACTCTACGGTAACTGATTGTCTCGGGGTACTTCCACTTGAGGGCTTCTCAGCCTTCAGTTTTTTCAGAACAAAGTGGATAGTAGACATCCCACCTCTGAGTAGCTAGAGAAGTGGGCAGATCAGCACAGAGAGATCCAGCAGGCCCCCTTCAAAGGCCTGCTTGACCCCTAGGGTCATCCCACCATCTTCTGTCACATCAGTGGGACTTGAGAGCTGTCCGTCACTGCCCACCTAGGGCCAGCCAGTTCAGAATTCTAGTTGCATCTTAGTGGAAGGGAAGCCCAAGAAGCAAGAAACAGACATGGGTTTAGTCCTGATATTAACCTGTCCTTTGTGAGCATAGGGAAGTCACTTACACTCTCAGAGTTCTTTTCCTTTTGTTTTAAAAATAAAAGGTGGCAATTTAGTCTCCCCAGCCCTACAGTTCAATGAAATGGGGTAAGCTTTCAGTTACTGTTAGAAATTGGGAAAATGGCTGAAATACTGTTAGCATAGAGACTAGTTGAACTGCAATGGAGGCAAGAAAAGTAAAGATCACCTCTTATTTACAGAAAGCTCACCAACACCCCTTGAGAACAATCAGAGTGGCAAGTGACTTGGCAGAAAGAGATTGGGGAGTACAGAATGCCCTGTGATGCAGCGTGCACACCCTGATTTTCCCAGCTTTGGTAAAATCCATGCAGTGGCCTTTACTGTCCCAGAAACAACCAAAAACATTAGGGATATCTACTGAATAGAAAGGAAAGGCCAGATTCTTGGGAGGAACACTAACTGGACAGTATATAACTGAACAATGTTGACTGGCCTTCTTTCACAAGAAAAAAAAAGGAATTATAATATATCCTCTATCCATTATCCCAAAAAAGCTTTGAAGAATCACTTAGGATGTTGTTCAGAATCTGCAGGACTCAATAACTCTTACATACATGCAATTCATTTGAAAGCATCAATATCTCTTAATTCTCACACATGAAATAGCCAAATAAACGCAATTTGGTTGTCTTCAAGTTCTTGGTTCATTGAACTCAGATCTGTAATTTCTTACTCAGGTGAAGACTTTGTAGAAATGCAAATACTTCCCACCTGCCCCCTCCACCTCCCTGTCCATCTTAAGACACTGAAAGGTATGGCAGTGTAGCATAGCTAATTAGTGAGCGAGCGTGACAAGATAATGACGGTTCATTAGGTTGGGTTTTAAGAACAGCATTTCTAATTTATGCTAATTCTGCTTGAAATTTTTGTGTAGTCATAACCTGCCCATAGAAGGCACTTGCTGGATCAGAGCCCTGCTTTCTTTGTTCTGCCCATCTATTCCTTGGATATTAACTTGAGAGAAAAGTCCAACAGCAGAGGGGGCCTTGCATCCAGGGCCATCTTAGTGGAGTCTCACAAAAGAGGTCTGGCAAGGGTTTAAGATGAATTTTAAGCATTTAAACATCCACTTTGAGGTTTCCTTTCATCGCAGTAACTTGTGAGAATTTACTTCAGTTATTAGCTAAAATGAAAGGAGACAAATTTAAAAGGGGTGGAAAATAAGAAAATGTTTGAAGCTTGTTGGGAACAAATAAAGGCTTTGGAAAAAATCCCAAGGGAGATTTCTCTGCTATTTAGTAATCCCATGGCAGGGAGGGAAAAACTCCAGCCCAGTTTAGTGAGTCATTACTTTATTTCTCTGAATTACAGGCAGATTGTTATTTCTACATCAACAAGTCAGGATTTTTTGTGAACCATATTCACAAAATGGGGAATTTCTTCCTTCTTCTTACCTCATATGTTCAAAACAAACAAAAAAAATCCATAAGTGAATGGACAGGTACCCTTTTAAAATTTATTTATTAAAATTTTTTTAAAAGATTTATTTATTTATACAAGAACTGGGGTACAGGCCAGATGTGCGGGAGGGTGAGAGGATTCAGCAGGGAACAGAACAGGCAGGCTGATGAAATATACTGCTGAGGGGAGCAGTGGGCGCGGTAGGAGAGGTCTGCCGCACCATGTGGGATCCTCCCTGGCCGGCCGGGATTGAACCGGTGCTGCAGAGGCTGCAGAAAGCTTCACAGCATGGCGCTTAACTGCCTGCGCCACCAGGGGAGGCCCTAAAATTTATTTTTTTAATTGATTGAACAAATAGGGGATAATTTCCCTTACTCCTTACTCCAAAATTAGAGAAAAATAACCATGAGAAGAGACAGAGACATTTCTTGAGGCATTTTTTTTTTTCTTTTCAAGTGAACAAACAAATCATTGAGTTAGTCAACAATCATATCTTGCGTGTCTACCCTGAGAATGCAAAATCTTTGCATTTGGAATGTTAGAACTATGAAAGAGATAATCATAATTGCATGGAGAACTGAAAATACTACTGTTCGTTGACTACCTCTGTATACCAAGCATTTGCTGCATCTCTGATTTCCCATTAGATCAGCGATAAAGGTCCTAAATCCAAGAGGGATTAGGGGACTTGCCCCAACTCACAATGCCAGCTAGAGGCAGAGTGCAAACTCAGTCTCAGGTCACCTAGACTCATAGACTCTGATTTCTGACTTGTGCCAACACACCCACATGGAACAATAAGAAAGTAGAGAAGGACATGCTCAAGTGCTAATGTGTGTCCGTGGGACTTGAGAGTAAGGATTTGAGTGATTATAGGGAGGTCTGGGAAGGCTTCTCAGATAATGTGACCATCTAAGTTATCCAGAATGGTTAAGAGCAAGGGTGGCTCTGTTACTCATTATGCCAGGGCAATGGGCGTAGACAGGAATTGTCCTTGACAAACTACTGGGTCATGTACTTCATCGTAGAGGCAGGCTGAGCGGATGAGATTGACACCGACTTTCTCCTCAATGTCCTAAACATGCTCTAACATCTTCCATCATGGAGCTGTTGCCCAAAACACAGGTAGAACCAGTGGGGTACCTTGTGGCAACTGGAGGACCTAAAAATGGCACCTCCTTCTAGATCCTTTGGTTGTAATTACAGGGCAAAGGTGAGATCAGCTCAACCAAGACAATTTATAGGGAAAGTTAGTGAATTTTTACTTTAAATTTCCCAAGTTTTAAGTGTTTGGAAGCTAAGTCAAAAACTTACAAAAGATATTTTGCATGCCATATTTAAAAAAAAAAAACTCATGTAGGTTGAATTTTGACTGTGAGCCACCCGTTTGCATTCTCTGATATAAATTAAAACAGATTTTCTGGAATATTATGATCCAAGTCTGTCTGATTCAAATTGTATAATTTAGAGCACTAGTTTGAGTTGTTGGTAGGCACTTCTAAAACAGGATCAAGGTGGGAAATGTGCTTTTGAGGCCAAATAAATGTAGGAAATACAATATTAAAGTTAAAAAGCTTTTTTTTAATTTCTACACAGGAACCTCATGGACTTTAAATGTTATAATAACTCCCTTTGAATCTTTGAAGAGAACATTTCCCAGACTTAAATTATACATCCCTTCCCACCTACCCCCCACCCCCACATTGTTATTGGACTAGTCGGGCAAGGAATTTGGGAGATACTGATGTTAGTTATTAGTTCTCAAATTTTAACATATTCCAAGTATGTGAAAGCTCTGAAATCCTGTGCTTTATGACACTTCTACCTGTCAAGTGAAGCTGATGGAAAGAAATATTCATTGCAAGGCGCTCCTCCTCAGGCTTCAATCTCCAGCGTCGTGCTGTGTGTAACATTAGCCAAACTGTTTACCAGGATGTGACCTGGACTGGGTTGAAACCATTCAACTGTTCATAGTGGGCCTTGTCGTTGGATGATGAGGGAACTGATGTCCACTTTTGAGAAGTAGAGTCAGTTGGAGGATCTCTGGGGTCTGTATTCAGTAAAATGTCACTTGATGTTGTATTGTGTGGCACTGTAGCAGTTAACATGTGTTTGAAGGGTGGAAAGCTTACCTCGAAATGTGTGTGTTATATAGTTACTGCACTGGCTCACCCAGGCTTATAGGGCCCATTGCACTAGGTGCTTTACTGAAGAATCAGCATGGACATTTGGGAAACAATTAGCTTAGTGTCCGTGAATTATCAATTGTGAGCTGGGGTGTTTTCTTAGAGCCTCTCATACTCCAGCTCCCAATTTTTAAAATGTCGGTATTTGAAATGGAAACCCCTTCTTTAACATTACTATCTCTTTAATTTTACCCCCAGTGGGTTTATTAAAACATCAGTCAAAGGAAATTTGTCCCCCCACCCCAGTCCACAAAATTTAAGTTTGTATGTATTTATCAAGAAGACTTTGAATTTTCTTTATCATTTCTGCCTTAAGGATATGCATTTTCTTAAATATTTTCTAAAATTTATCACATCTTATTAGCTTCTACGTAAAGTTATTATTGCCTTAGCAAACTTATCCCCAATGTCATATTAAAGGGAAGCTTTTATGTTTTAAAACATTTTGTACCCAAATATCTAATAAACGTGATTGAGGTAATCCATCGCCTCCGCTGAGGTAAGGGACCAGCTCTTCCTCCACTGTGATTATTGTTTCTATGGCATATTTGTAGATGAATGAATTCCCAGAAGTGGAGATTAGAGTTTTTCTCCAGATACTCTGGATGCACCCTCATTTTCAAGTAAGCCTGTATGCCCACAGTCTGGATATGAGAGTTGTCTTTTACATTGCCAAAGGACTCTCTCTGCTAAAATAATAAAACCTGATGCCTGTTGAGGAAAGCATCTCTGAAATGATCATGTGTATCTTTGAGAAAACAATATTTAATTTCAAAGGTTTGGTTTATAGAATGCTTCAACTTTTGTAAACAGGGAGACTAACCATTGTGGAAACAACACCCAGTGGAACGGATACTTATTTGTGCTTCAGAGCAGACTGGTACCTCATTCCTGTTTTCCTCAAGTACATTTAATCATTAGGTCCTGGGGTCTGAGAGCAGCCCCCTGCTGAGAAGCCTGTCTGGGTTGGCTTTCTGGGGTAGCTTTATTTGAAAGGCTGCATATTAAGGCCCAACTATTGTGTGTGTATTTGTGTGGGGGAGAAGGGGTTTCTGCATTAGCCATTGAACTCTTTTAAGATGCCTTTGGGTTAACCACTATCTTAAACTGTACTCTACTGTAATTTACAAGAGGGTTATTTAGAGCTTAGTAACATTTCTGGTATATAACTCAAAACTTAAGACCTTTTTCAGTGTTGTGACTTAGGGTATGCGAATTATTAGTCTACTAAGAGATATCATTAGTGCCTACTGGTACTTCATAGTCATGTTTAAAAACATATACAACTTAAAATTACCCTTATTAAAAGAAATATCATTATTTGACAACCAAGCTGAAAAGTAGCGCTTAGATAAATAACTGTATTTATGAAAGTGAGAAAACTGGCTATTAACTTTTAGCAACAGGAATGTACGGGAGCAGGTAACTCCCCGAGTGATGAAATGCTATATAGCTGAAGGGCTGGCTATGCCCACGCAGAGAAAATACAGTATTTGCAGTATCACAACAAGTAGGAAAAAAGATTCTGAATGTGTGTAAAGTACTGATACATAAACATAGATATTGTATACGTGAGCAGAGATAGAAGTCAAGAAAAAAGAAAATACTGTTTTAGAATTATGGAATTACGGATGAAATTTTTTAAATTTTGCTTGGTATTATGTTAAAAAAAAAAAGTTCTCCTTTTTTCAGTAAAGCTAAAGCTCCTGTCCTGAGTGTCTTTTGGTAGGAAACATCAAGGGGGCTGGAGGATATCTATTTTTTATTTGCTTTTATCAGTGTAGTAGCTTTACAGCTAAGAGGGCTGTTAGAGTGCAGACTGAGGGGTACCCCAGAGCTCTAAACTTGTATACTTTAAGTAGGTTCTGCCATCCACTACATAAGGACAAAATATACTGTCAGTGTGATAGACTTTTATAGAATTAGTCTTCTTAGAGAAGAAAGGTTAATAATTTCCTAATAAAACACCTTCAGTTGGCCATCCCCCTCGTGGGTAAATGCCAGACAAACAGGATTGGCCCAAAGTGGGGCCACTGAGACTCAAGAATTTGCCACAAGTATGAGACACCTTCTGGTGGGGAACCCTAGGAAAGGAGCAGAAGGCGCCAGGCAAGTTTGGAATGAAAGGAGTAAAATCAAAATACAAATTAAGGTAACAGCTGCTGTTTTCAGCCTCCCCGTGGATCTCTCACCCACGTCTCTTCCAAGTGTCTTTCCATGTCTCTGCTCTATGTGCATCTTCCCATGCCCCCCACGTTCCTGGTGCAAGTCCAAAGCCAGGAAGCAAGCAGGGCATCTTCACATCTCTCTGCTCCACATGGGTCCTCCTAGTCTTCCTCTCCAGTCTTCTCTCCTCGCTCAGCTCCACCCTTCCTTAGATGGGACAGGGAACCTGGAACTGTTTTACGGAGATTTCACTCTAACAGGCCCACTAGCTCAGGGGCTGCTAATCTCTTCACCAGCAAAAACAGTTCTGTTCTAGACACAGGGACCAATAGAACTGAATAGAAAATACAGAAATAAACCCACAGATTTACAGTCAACTAATCTTTGACAAAGGAGCAAAGAATATGCAAGGGAGCAAAGAAAGTTTGTTCAATAAATGGTGCTGGGAAAACTGGGTCGCTACATGCAAAAGAATGAAGCTTGACTACTACCTCACACCATGCACAAAAACCAACTCAAAATGAATTAAAGAACTAGACATAAGACCTGAAACCATAAAATATATAGAAGGAAATATAGGCAAAACACTACATGACATACACCTCAGTGATATCTTTAAAGACACATCACCCAAAGCAGTGATAGTGAAGGCAAAGATAAACAGCTGGGACTACATCAAATTAAAGAGCTTCTGCACAGCAACAGAGACAGTAGCCAAAACAAAGAGAAACCCCACCCACTGGGAGAAGATTTTTGCACACAACACTAATGATAAAGGACTGATCACAAAAACCTACAAAGAGCTGATGAGACTCAACAAAAATAAAGTAAATAATCCAGTCAAAAAATGGGCAGAAGAGCTAAAAAGGAACTTCTCTAAAGAAGAAATGCAAATGGCCAACAAGCATATGAAAAAATGTTCAGCATCACTTGTAATCAGGAAAATGCAAATCAAAACTACAATGAGATACCACCTGACAGTGTGAGAATGGCTCATATTAAAAAAAACTAGCAACAAATTTTGGCGAGGATGTGGAGAAAAAGGAACTCTCCTGCACTGCTGGTGGGAGTGCAGACTAGTCTAACCACTATGGAGAGCTGTGTGGAGATTCCTCAACCTGCTAAAGATGGAGCTTCCATATGATCTAGCAATTCCACTCCTAGGTATTTACCCAAAGGACACAGAATCATTAATTCAAAAGGGCACCTGCACCCAATAGTGCTGCACCCCTCTGTGTATAGCAGCACTATTTACAATAGCTAGGCTATGGAAACAACCCAAATGCCCCAAAATAGATGACTGGATCAAAAAGAGGTGGTACATATACACAATGGAATATTACTCAGCAATCAAGAAAGAAAAACTCATGCAATTTGCAGCAACATGCATGGGGGTAGAAGGGATCATGCTCAGCAAAATAAGCCGGAAAGAAAAAGAAAAATACTGGATGGTCTCACTCATAGCAGGAATTTAGAAAATAAGGGACCAGGAAAAAGACTAATTATAATAAAGTAAAAATCAACAAGCAACTATAAACCAGAGACACACTATGGCGGGGGGTGGGGTGCGGGGGGTGGGCGAGAAGGGAGTAGGATGAAACCAAAGGGGGGTGGGAATTGTATGGGGACTATAACCAAGATGAAAATGCGTACATTGTGCAAAAATGAAAAATAATGTAAAAATATATAAAATAAAATTTAAAAAATTTTAATTCTCATTATGTTGCTTAAAAAAAAAAAAAAACAGTTTTGTTCTGAGGTAGGATCCTGAAAAGATGTGACTCAGGAAACTTCTTTCTGGCCTCAGTTTTAATTCATTTAGGGAACTCTCATTGTGTTACAACACGGAAATGGTGTTTTCATGACTATTTTTTGGTCTTTAAGTACCTTGTTGTACCTATAATTATTATTTTCCCAAGAATGGAGCTGAAATCGCTTCGAGATGAAAGAGCCATGCTGCTGTGGGTGGTGAGCTGCTCCGAACTCGAGAGCTACAACAGAAATTAGAGGTTCACAAGGTAATTGCTGTGATTACAGTTTTCTCTTTGGCCCCAGACAGGAGCTCTTGAAACACAATATTCTTCTAATTTTTTAAATGTACAGTTTGCCAAGCAGCAAGGAAATGACTGAGCGTATGCACTATTTCTTCCTCGTTTCCTATGAAAGCGAGTATCTCGTTGGGTCTTTTGCAATTGCTGAGGGAAAGCCAGACGTTGACTTTATTACAGGACACTCTTCACAGGCTTAAAAATATCAAGTGTTCCATCAACCTTAGGCTATTGTGTGAGAAAATTATTTTAAAAGAAAAAATTTCCTCATCATAATAGTCCCACCTAGCAACAGCTTTTAAACATCTTTATGTATGTATTTAAACTTTACATTTCTAGATACTTCCAACTTGTAAATAAAATATGATTTTACATTCTAAATACTGGTATTTCTTTTTCTCTCCACCTCTTAGCCCCCAATAATGGTGTTTCTTAATATTTGCACACTACGCCCTTACATTGCACACATAAGCTTCAGTAACCATGTGAAAAGCCCTATTTGTTTGCTTTGTTGTTGGTTTTAGGTTATTTCTAGCTTTTTTTTTTTTTTAAAGATTTATTTATTTATTTATCTAAGTACTGGGTACAGTCAGAAGCGCGGGAGGGTGAGAGAATTCACCAGAGCCAGAGCGGGGAGCAGAGCAGGCAGAAGGACCGAAGTACACTGCTGAGGGGAGCAGCAGGCGCGGCAGGAGAGGTCTGCATGCCATGTGGGACCCTCGCCAGTGGCCGGGGATCGAACCGGCGCTGCAGAGGCTGCGGGCAGCTTCGCAACCCAGTGCTCAACCGCTGCACCATTGGGGAGGCCCTATTTCTAGCTTTTTATATTATAAAACCTGATAACATGTTTTATAGATCCCTTTCTTGCTTATTATTGACTCAGTGCTGGGACTTTTTTTTTTTTTTTTTTTTTGGGTGGGACCCTCGCTGGCGGCGGGGGAATGAACCGGCGCTGCAGAGGCTGCAGGCAACCTCGCAGCCCAGTGCTCAACCGCTCTGCCACCAGGGGAGGCCCAGTGCTGGGACTTTTAATGGTGATCCCTGAAACGGAATTGCTTGGGTCAAATGTAAGAGCAGTTTTGTAGCATGGAATGCAATTTGCACTTTAAACAGTGGATTTCCTTAAAATACATTAGCGCACAAAACTGTGAACATAAGCAAGTAATTCCAACTACACTGATATTTTTTAAAGTCTAAATAAAACGATACTGAGGTATCTTTTTATCCTTATAATTTATAAAAATAGACAAAGTGATAAAAACAACAAATAAAAATTAATTTTGTAAAAGATTAATAACTTCCATTTGTTGGAGTTAGGATTGGAAAGAAAAAAAGCACTACGGAGTAAAGAGAGATTCTTGCTCAGCTGGGAGGGGGAGGGTTTCACAGTACGATGATAAAAATCCAGTCTTATTGGTTGAGAATAAGTTTATTTAACTGTTAAGAAGATGTGGAGAAAAGGCAAAGGTAGAAGTGTTACTAGGAAAGCAAAGGTTCACAGCCACTGGCATAGCATCCTCAGAGTCTTAGGTGCTGGGAGAAGATTTGGTATATTGGGGCGCCGTTAATTTGGGTGCTAGGTAGAGAAAGTGAAGTCAGATTGAGAGAGAGAGAGAGAGAGAGAGAGAGAGAGAGAGAGAGAGAGAGGGGGGGGGGCATGCTGGGCTGCCAGGAGGAGTCTGTGAGCATAGTGGGAGTGAGCGGATGACTCATCAGCCACAGTCAGGTTTCATTCTAGGTTTTGAAGCAAGAGAGTGACATGAACACCCAAAAGGTTGCTCTGGCTCCAGTGTGGGGGGTGGACGGGAGAAGAGCTAGGAGGCTGCAAAAGGGTTTGGCTGGGGCATGATCAAGCCCTGCAGGTAGGAGCCCTTGCGATGGGTTTCAGAAATGTTGTAGCAGTAGGATTGGTAGCTCTTGACCTGCTGGGTGCAGAGGGTTAGGCCGAGGAATGTGACCTTGAGTTCCAGCTGGGCATCTTGATGCCATCCACTGATGTCTCTAAATGGGTTTGGAGGACACTGGTTTTTTTGGAAGAAGCCTTAAGATTGGGGTGTGGTCCCAGAGAGGAAGAGGATTGAGCCACATCAGAAGTACTTAAGGAACTTGTGCTTGTGAAATACCCAGCTTATTGGCTCTTCCCTTTTCAGTCTTGATCTTGCATATTTCATTCCCAAAGCATTAGCCAGAGCATTCTTCTGAAAGTCAAGACTAATCACCTCCTCCTTCTATACCCCCAAGTGGCTCCATCTTTAACCATTGCCTTCAGAATAAAACGCAAACTACTAGTCGTGGCTCCTCCTTTCTGCTTTGGGCCCATCCATCTCTTTAGTCTCCTCTTGCCCAGACTACCTGGTCTAGATGCTTCTAAACATCGAGCCTCTCTCTTCTCAGAAGTGTTGTCTTCTGTCCCCACCTAGAAGAACACCATTCTTGCCAGGTACCCCCAGATCTAGTGTGGATCCTGGCATGTGGGACAAGTCAGTATTTGTGGATGGATGAGCCGAGTCTGTGGGAGCCCCTCTCCACCCCCCTCACATTTCTCAGCACAGACCAACCCTTTGCGACTTTCCGAGGGCCAGCACTGGGTTAGAAATACCAGAGAGGGCAGTAATCCCTCTTTAAAACGAGCTCCTGTTTTCTTTGCTGACCCCAAGGACAAGCCAACCAATTCTTGGCATGGATTTTTCTACCAGTCACTCTCAGCAGTATTTTTCCAGTAGATCACTGATATTTTAAAATATGCCTAGAAGCCTCCACAAGCCTGTTTGTTTCCAGGCGTTGTTGCGATTAGCTACTCATCATGAGCCCGTTTTCTGCATGCAAGTGCACGTGCTGCAGTCAGTCCAAGTGAAATTGGTGCCTGCACTGAGGCTGCCGTCTCACACAGAGGAGTGGCAGTAGGCCTGAGCAGGGTGGATGGACCCATGAGTGGTTGATGGGCATCTGGGGGAGGGGGCACACCCCCCAGTGGGCTGTGGGTCAATGTCTTCCCACTTTGCTTCTTGTCTCCCTGCCGCCGCCACCCTCCCTCCCCCGCCCTTCCTTGCAGAGCTGTTTTGGGCTCCAGCAAAGTGCCACTCTCAATTCCTCTTGATTCCTTCATAGAGAATTGTTGGGATGGGAAGGAAAAGGTTTTTAGAAGTTATCTGTCTAGTGGCCTGATGACTAAGTCCTTGGCTGATTTTGTTTTTAAAGGTTCCTCCAATCTCTGGACCCTGCTGAGTCAGGCTGGAGAGCACCGTGTGTGCATTCAGACTGTGGGGCGGGAAGCTGGGTTTTTGGACTTGACGCAGTCTCTCACTAGCTGTGGGATGAGGGCACATTCTGCACGTCACTCTCCTTATCTCCAAAGTGTGGATAGTAGAAAGCTTATAGGTTACTGTGAGGATTAAATAAGATCATCTATAAAAATGCATTCATGGTATTTTTATCATTTCTATGGTGAAGGGAGGTGAGAATGAGCTAATATGAGAATCTGAAGACAGTTAGACATGGAAAGGAAGCACCTGTCTGTGCCAGGTGTTGTGTGTGGAAGGCAAGAGCGTCAGAGAGGGTGAGTGACGTAGCATCACATGAGCCAAGCAGGAGGTTCCTCACAGTCTGTGCTCATAGCCCTGGTGTCGGGCACCTTAACATGACTCCTGGCTCCACCACCTCATCCTGCTTCTTCCAAGTCCTGGGATAAACCCAAGACAAAAGCTGGACCTGGGCCTCCCCGGTGGCGCAGCGGTTGAGCGCTGGGTTGCGAAGCTGCCCGCAGCCTCTGCGGCGCCAGTTCAATCCCTGGCTGCTCCCCGGCCACCGAAGGAGGGTCCCACATGGCGCACAGACCTCTCCTGCCGCCCGCTGCTCCCCTCAGCAGTGTACTTCGTCAGTCTGCCTGTTCTGCTCTCCACTCAGGCTCTGGTGAATTCTCTCACCCTCCCTCGCTTCTGACTGTACCCAGTGCTTGTATGTATGTATGTATGTATGTATAAATGAATGAATGAATGAATGAATGAATGAATGAATGAATGAATAAATAAATCCTAAAAAAAAATCAAAAAAACTGGACCTGCCAGCGAGTGGTAGTTGAAAGCTAGTATATTGGTGACCACATGGTGCTGTGGGCACCCCTCGGTGGAGCTAGTGTCACATGGTATGGGGACAATAAGGCCTCTGGCCATCAAGTGCAGTGAATGATCTTTTCAAAGAAAAGCAAGACTCGGCTTAGCCTCAGAAATGCTCATGCAGCGTATGGAGCAGCTGTGCTCTTGGGTGATGATAGGGCTGGCTTTGAGGGTCTTGTGGGGCGTCTGTTCTACTTTTTCTATTCAAATTGCTGGGTTCTGACAAGGGTGTAAGAACGGGAATAGTATGATAAGATGAGTATTGAATAGGAAATGGAAGAGGCCTTCCCTGCCTTAGAGGACTGTTGTTTCCCTCTCTGGCCTGCTTTTCCCATCAGTAAAGGTGGGGACAGAGAAGGAGAGGGGCAGTGCTTCCCCCCATGCACCTTGCTGCATTACTTCATGGAATCTGGAGGGCTTCCCTTGCCACCTCAGTGGCTGAGCAGGTATGTTTCATCCGGGTCCTAGGCCTTCACAAGGAAAAGAAAATGATTTCATCATTGCTATCTCATTGATAAGACTGACTTTTGAAAGGCAGCATGCCCCCTGGGGAGATGTAGGAAATGAGTATTCTACATGCACCTCCCAGGTAAAAGGTACAGGCTGCAGAGTTTACCTTGGTTAAGAAGGGACTTCCTTCACCTGACTGGAATAAACACTTAAGTTTTTAAAGTGAATCGCACAGGAGAAATAAAGAGCAGTCTCCTATACACCTTTAATTCTAGATGGTTTTTGAACAGACACAGATGCATTTGGCTGAGAGGGATGGAGCTCCTACTCCAGGCCTAGCCGACACCATCCTTGCCCTTCCCCTGCATACACACCTAACAGGGAATGTCGGGGTGCACCGGAAAGTGGGCATGTGTGAGTTATGGTCAGAGGCACTACCTTTTCTTTGGTGGGGTATTTTTTCCATGGAATAGATCTCAGAAGCTTTGGGGCAGTATTGCTAAGAGTGGTAATTGAATCTTTGCTACAGATCTAAATGGTGAAGTTAACTTGTCAAGTGGGGCCCGAGTTCTTCATAGTTTAGCAACAGCTGATCTTGTTGTCTGTGGGCCAGATTCCGCCCCATGCAACCGTTGAGCTGAAGGTACGGTGAGAGGACAGTAAAAGTTTCTGATGAGATCTGTGCAAATGCAGGAGAATCTGAACCTTAAAGACACTTTCTGTTGTCTAAAATAGAAGAGAGAAACAGCATAAATCTCTATTAGTGGATGACCTATCCACTTTCCATTTTTTGGCTACATTATGTAAATAATTTTTTTTTTAGGTTCATCATTTCCTCTTGTGTAGCAGCCTCATTTAACTCATATTAATCTTGAAACTACCAAATGATAACATCTTCACCCCCTCCTTTCCTATAAGCTCTGCCACCCGCCCCTCTTCCTCTGCGTGCAGGTATTCTGAGCTCTGCCCCATGTTTGCACCTCGCAAACTGTGATATGCTGCTGTCACACAGGATAAGTCTCAGCAACCTAGACTAGCAACCTAGACTGGAACTGTGTTTCCAGCATTTGAGTGGAACACTGGGGAAAAAACAGAAGGGGCAGACCAGGCCTCGGTCCATATGGGGAAGAGTTTTGAGAGAAGGGTTTCAGCAGAAAGGTCAGCAATTGCTAAAGCTCTGAGGTGGGGACAAACGTGGGTTCAGAAAGATAGCAGTGCGGCTTAGACAGGAGCGATGAGGGTGTGGGAACTGGAGAAGTCAGAGCAGCACGGGCGGCCCACACAGGGCCTCTCAGGCAGGATAAGGACCTGGTTTTTATTCTCAGAACAGTGAATTCATTCATCCTTCATCCCTCCCTCCCTTCATGTGTGTATTGTGTGTGTGTGTGTGTGCGCGCGCGCTCATGCATTTTCAATTTTTCATTCAGTTCTGTAAACCCTCACTGAGCATCTTGTATGCGAAGCAACAAAAGTAAGTGTGAGCATGGTATTATCCTTACAGACCTTTTTGTTGATTGATCGGGGAGGAGGCACAAGTCCTAAACACCTCAGAGACTGGGCAAAGAGTGGGATGATACGGGAATCATCTCCATAGAAAGCCCAGGGCATTTTATAAGTGGTTTTCGTTGGTCTTATCAAAAGCAGCACCAGGCTTTCCGTGTTTTCTGGGGAAGGGCTGTTGTTTCTGGGACAGGTAGAAGTCGGAGGCATGTCACTGGAGAAACAGAAATAGAGGCCATGTTTGATTTTCATACTTAGGTGCTACCAGGGGGAGGGACTGATGAATAAGTAAGGAATGACACAAAACCCCCAAAAACCTCACTTGCATAATTTGCCTGACTCATCTCTTTTAAGGTAGGGAACATTTGCCATTGCCATTCTCTCTTCTGGCCCCTGTATTCACAGTGTTCTTTGTTATCACATTGGATTAACTTTCTGGACTCTTTCCTGATCACATTATTATTATACATCCTAGTATCTGAGGCCTTATGGCGCATAAATAAGTTACTGATTTGGCAGTGGGGCTGCAAGAGAATTTGTTTAACCCTCAGAGACTATATGCAAAAGCTGACCCCTGTGCCAGCCTCTCCCGTGCCCTGGATATGCAGCTTCCACGGCCCCCCGAGGTCACATGATTGCTCAACTAGCTGAAAGCTAATGCAGTCGGGGTCTCGACCCCATGAGACCAAAGTAGTCTTATCATGAGTCCCTTATTAAAAGAATCACGCATGGGGGCCTCCCTGTGGCGCAAGGGGTTAAGACACAACCTATGAAGCTATCAGCAGCCACTGCGGCACAAGTTCGATCCCTAGCCAGGGAGGAGACCCACATGGCACAACAGACCTCTCCTGATGCACCCACTGCTCCCCTCAGCAGTGTATTTCAGTACATCTGCCTGTTCTGTTCCCCACTCTGTCTCTGGTGAATTCTCTCACCCTCCACACCTCTGGCCTGTACCCCAGTTCTTGTATGCATAAATAAATAAATCTTTAAAAAAAGAATCATACAAAGAACATTTGCCTTGTGATTATGGCACAGAAGCATCTATTAAAATGCTGTTTTGAAACTGCCTTTCATTGCAGCTGTAAAGTAATAAAATGGAAACCCTTTTTTTTTTCCAAGTGGGTAAAAATTCTTTTCGTTGAAGAAACCACTTTCCACATAGGAGTGCTTGTTTCAGGGGTGTTTTGCTGTCACTGTCTCTGGTGTTTCAGGAATTTCTATCGTGGGAGCACCCGTGTGCCCGCTTTGTGCCGCCACTGCAGGGCTGGCGCTCTGAGCTCAGTGCCCCTGAGGCAGGTGTCTGTCAGCTTGGCATTGTCGCTAAGAAATTCTGTGCTGTTGTTTTATTGTCACCCGCTATTTCCTTTCTCTGTCAGTACCCTCATAAGATTTAACTCCAAAAACTTGTGCTTGCTTTGTAAATCACACCTACCCAAAATAAGAACAATTTCCCCCACTTGACTATATAGAAAAGGTGCCACATACCTAAAAAGTAGTTCTGAGGCAGAAAATCTTAGTAAAGCAATAGCACTGCTGTGAATAATTTAACATGTATACTTCAATAAAATGTTTTTCAAAGCTGCCAAATAACTACTGCGATGCCTCACTACTTTTAAACTGAGAGTGTATACCTTCTTTTGTCCTGTTAAACCTTTCCGCTCAGTACCGAGCGTCTCGTCTCTGACGCATGCGTGACTTTGCAGAGGGCCACGCCTCGTGAAACCAAAATTGACTCAGCCATTTTCTAGGCAGGTTGATGTGCATACTTGGCTGTTTGGCAGCGCCAAGGATACTGAGGACATCTTTTGGGATTTCTTATCATAAATGCGCATCTACTGCCTTTTGGGGCTGGGGGTGGAATTCAGCCATGACCATGGCACCCTGTCTCTGTCTGCAGAGCTTGCATTTCTTCTAGTGGAGGCAGATAAGCACCTCTCAAGTGAACACACCGCGAACAGGACCGTTCGGGCTGTGGCCCGTACTCGCAGGCAGTGGTGTGCTCTCATTTAGGTTGACCGTAGCCCGCTTGTGGGAAGGGACTTTGGACGTGAGGCCTGTGTCAGGAGAAAGAAGTGGAGAGCCACACAGCCCAGGGAAGAGAGTTCCAGGCAGAGGGAGCAGCTGGTGCACATCCCCTGGCTGAGAACAAGCGTGACTGGACTGGAGCGTCTCTGAGAACATCCGTTGTTCCCCTCCACCGTGACTGAGGGGCGCCGCCCAGCCTGGAGGGTCACATAAGGCTCCGTGCCCTACTCTGCACAGCCTGAGAAGTTTTCGTTGTGATGTCCGCCGCATATGACTTTCTGGCTCTTTCTGGTCACCCTCTCTCACCTAATGCTTCTCTAATGAGCAGCAGCCATACCTTCTCTGTGCATTCAGATGAACCAGACTCCCAGGAGGACGCATGAAATGATCATTAAACGTCTCCATATCGAGGGTGGATGTGCTCTTCTAGATGAACGCCCCCTCCTTAGCAGTATCGAGCATGTGAAGTTGCTGCAGTGCAGCATTTTATAGGGAAGGTGTTGGTCTATCATTGGTGATAAGCATATCCGCTTGAAATCCTTTATTTGTTAATTCATCCTCCTTGTCTTTCCCTCTTCCTCTCCCCCCACCCCACAATCTTTTGCGTTGTTCACTCCAGATGCATACTCAGAAATGCAGGCACACATTTTAAATATACTTTTAATGGGATGAGAGATAGAATTTTATCACCCATATTATCTGCCACTTTGCTCTTTGTCTTTATTTAATTTTACATGCATGACATTTCAAAGAATATCACTGCAGACGTTGCGTGTCTGGCAGTGCAGGAAATGGCACTTTGTAGCACAATGAGAAGACGTGTTATTTCTGGGAGGACCTGTCTCTGGGTCCCTTAAACATGGGCGACTTAAATGCATTTTACTTCACTTCTGACAGTGGCCAAATACTGGGGTGTAAAAAAAGAAGCGTCACCCAGACTCAACTGTGACTGGTACCGTCAGATGTGGATGTTATTAGTAACCTTTAAAAGTTTGTGAACTTTGCACCCTATCAGTTAATAGATAAGCTGGTAAAAATTTGACATAAATTCTGAGGCCTTTCCCAGAAAAATGTAGGGGGTGGGGTGGATGCTGATAGCTGGTCTCATAAAATGTTATGGTTGAAATCTTCCCCCTCTCTTTGCTCATTTGGAGTCATTAACTGTAAATGTGCACAGACATTAAAGCCCTCATTAATTTCTCGTTGAGGAGACCCATCCTTATGTGTTCGTCACTCCCCTAAACTGAAATGATAGGTTATTATCTTCCAGAAGCAGATCTTCTCTTACTCAAAAATAATTAAGAAATAAGAAGATGCAGGGGAGACATGGCTGTGCATCCTAAAGTAAATAGGGGGCCTGCTTGGAGAGGCACGAGCTGGTCTTCTCTTACCTAATGTGTGGCACTTGGCAAGCTCTTTCACTTCTAAAGTCCAGAATTTGTCATCAGAAAAAAAGATGGAGAGATAGATATGAAAGAAATGCAGTGTATATACATTATATAGATGAATATATAGAGAGATGTGGTCTATGTCCATAATACATATATAAATGGATATAGGTGCATTATAAAATAGGATTTTTCTTTAAAGCTCCATACCTCGAAGACAGTTTATCAAGGGGTAAACCCTCTGTATTCGTCTCTGAGAAAGTGCATATTTGCACTTCCGTGCATTTTCTTCTTTCCCTGCACACTCCAAGAACTAAATTATTGTCATTTCTTAGCTTGAATTTATCTCTGAAATGTGGTGCGTACTACCCCACTTAAGATGAGACTCTGGTTTACTGTCAGTTCATCACAGATGCCACTGCATGGAGAGCTGGGGCGTGGCTGCAAGAGCAGGTTCTTATGCTAAGACCTGGATTAAACCCCACTCTGCCATCCTGAGCACGTTAAACTTTTTAAGCCTGTGTCTCCTCATCTACAAAGGGAACTTAATAGTACTTGTTTCACAGGCCTTTTGTTTAGAATTAAGTGAGGTGATGTGCATCCTTGATGATTCATACTAAGTAGTTATTAAAATGTTAGTCATCTCCGCTTCTTTCTCTACAGTATAAACCTCAGAGCTTTGAAATAACTCAAAATGTATCTTTTCCCTGAGTAATAAAACTCTGTTTCCATACCTGTATTTCACGGTCTCCCTGATGGGATATGAGAGGATTTGAGGTACTACAGACATGAGCATTTTATTTCTTTAGAGAGATGTCGTAATTTTGGGGGGTGTCTTTTACTAATGATAAGTGACCCTAGTTTTCCATTGCTAGTAGCTCTTCATAGTATATTCAGGATAAAAAAAAATAGATGAATTAGATTTAAAGAAAAATGTTGATGAAACAGTGCAGGTGGGACAGAACTGTGGAGCTCAGTGGAAGGACAATGCTGGAAGGGCATTAAACATGCAGTGAGAAATCCCCGCTTTTACCCCCACGTGCTGTTAGACTGGGGGTGTGGTGTACATGAGTGTGAACTGTAACGTGAGTGCCTCTGGCTCTATGACTGGGCACATTAATCATTCATACCCTCCTTCCCTACAAGTATTTTCTGAAGACCCACCTTGTTTCCTTATCTGAAAAACAAAAGCAGCTGCTTCACTGGGTGTTTTAAAGCTGCAATAACAACAGATAAGATAGTGAAGTGCATGTATCTTATCTACATAGGCATGTCTTCTGTACCAAGCTTATGCCTGGTGTAGTAAGTGCTCAGTAAACTTTAGTTCTGTTATTTAGGACTTGGGATTGCACATGGTAGAATCCCAACTGGGACTAGCTCGGCACCAAAGGAATTCACGGTCTCATGTGCTCAGTCTCCGGGAAGGTGAGCCACAACATAGCTGGGGGGCTGTGCTGGATTATGCCTAGCCGGAAGCAAGGGCTCGGGGGCCAGTAGGCCCCTCTCCGCTCTAGTCTCCAGCTTTGTTAACATTATTTCTGGCCAGAGTCTTCCACAGAGCTCGCCGCAGAACCCCTCGCTGTGCCGAGGCTCAGTCACAAGAAAGATTTACTGCATATTGTGATCTCTCTTCCCAAACCCAGAATTGCTAGAAACAACCCTGAGCTCAGCTTAGCCAGCCCTGCCTGGACAGCCATTGGTGTCCACAGAATAGTGAACCACCTGTTTAGAGTGTCAGGAAAGGCCTGTTGCAGGGAAGCCCCTTTGCAGGGAAGCCCCTTTGCAGGGAAGCCCCTTTGAAGGGAAGCTGAGTGACATGTTTGCTGCCATGGCATTTACCCCCTTCAAGTCCCTGCAAGAGCTTCTGGGAAGGAAGGAAGTATTTGACTTGAGTGGGCTTTTGTTTTCTCATCTGAAGTTTTGAGGTTTAGAGGATGTAGTGGATGTGAGTGTACATTTAATGTTTTAAAATTTTATATATACAAGTTTATTGTTACTGCTTTTGTTGCTCATACCCTCCAAATCTTGACCACCATCGGGGATTCCCATTACCCTTAGGGAAGGTGGAGCTTGAAGTTATTTTAAGAAATTAAGCCAACATACATATGCATATCTCTGTTGAACAGACCCCATTTTAAACTGGCTTTTGAGCCATAATACACAAATAGAAAGAGCGCATATTCTAAGTGCACCCTTCAGAGTTTTCACAAACAAGACAATTGTCTATCCAAACTTGGAGTACGAATCAACAGTGACAGCCCCTGGGAGTCCCCTACTTCAGCACCAGTGGGTTGCTGTAGATGAGTTGATTCACTTGGAAAAAAAAAAAAAATTTAAAAGCATTAGCAGCATCACGGTAGCACTTTCATACTGTGCTTTTTAAATAACATTTTTAGATTTTAAAATACAGCTGGCATTATGTCAGGATGTTTTGTTGTTGTCCTTGCTGTTTGACGCTAAAAGGAATCCTTGAATTTAAAAGGGCTGTGAAGAGCTCTTCAAGTCACTCCTATTACTCCACTGAAATGCTTTCTTTTAGGTGACATTATCCTCAGGTGATATCCTCAGGTGGGTGGGTGTCCTGTGCTCCCTTCCCAGCGTGCGAACTCGGAAAGAAGGAAAGGAACCTGGCAGTTTCCCGGGTGCTCAGGCACAGTTAGCGTGTCGCTGACTCCCGCTTTGACCCTTCACTCAGCACTGCGCTTCTTTGCACAACTCCACACTGTTCCCAAAACACAACCGCTCAACCCTGCGTGCCTCCAGTCTCTCTGATACCTCAGTTTGCTGTTTCTGTGATACTCGGCTAAAGAAATGCAGGAGCAAGTGATTTTTTCTTATTGTTTAAATCTACCAGTTTCCAACATCTGTTTCCCTGTTTTCTCTTTCAGGCTCTAGACCAAGATAGAACAGCCTTACAAAAAGTGAAGAAGTCTGTCAAAGCAATATATAATTCCGGTCAAGGTAAGTGCTTGCCAAGGCAGATACATGAGTTATATATGAAGGCTGCAGGCTTTTCTCTGCTTATGTAAGATGCTAAGTTTATAAAAGACTTGATGCAAATGGAAAAATAGGCATGTCAAAGAAATGCCATTTTTCTGTTCCTGTTTCCAAAATAAGGAGAAAACATCAGTTATAGCAGGTTTTATTATACATTTACAAGTTCACTGTAGTTATAGGTGATAAACAACCGATTTAAAACGTCTGTAGTTGGTCCATCTGTAATTCTGTGACCTCAGTTAAATACATGAGGACCTGGTCCTTCTGAAGTGCATCTGTACGCACTGGAAATCCATGCTGGTCATAGGCATGAGGGAAAGGTTAACCTTGGACTTGACACACCTGCCAACTTTTCTCGTGGCTGCAGGGTGCCAGGTAACCTGCCCGACTAAATGTTTTACACTTGGTCCAGTGACTTTGTCATCTTGGAGACAAAAGTATGTTGTCCATGGAAAAGAAGAAACAAACTGAATTAAGATAAACAGTGGGTAACCACAGAAATGGTATTATAGTTCCAGCACCTCAGGGGGAAGAGTTGTTGGAGATGGCTTTCCAGGGCTCTGACTCACCTCTTTTGTTATCACTGTTGCAGTCAGCTCGCTTAGCCTGAGTCATGTCTCCACAAAACTAATTGTCTATAACCTAAGAGAAAACCTGGGAGGGGAAGCAACAGAATAGAATGGAAAGGGCATAGGCTTTGAGGTTGGAGCGATGCTATTTGCATCCTTGCTCTGCCCTTTCGTTTGATTGAACTGGTGGCCTCACTCTTTGAACCAGCCTCCATTTTCTCCTATAAAATGGTGATCGTGGTACAGTAGTAAGAGATTTAATGAGCTAATAACTCTTAAGGGCCTACCACTTAATGGAAGTTCAGTAAATGCTGTAAATGTATTTTTCATATAAATTTTATATCCTGTTTATATATACATGGATAATTGTCTTGAAATAATAGAGTTGAAAGGAACATTGAATAAGACAAACCTCAACCCTCAGATCCTTTATCAGAATAATCACTAGTCTCATTGCTAAACTGGAAACCTAATAGTTTCTGGTCCTCATTAGAGCCCCCAAGCGTAAGACACTCTATAGTCTTCATTGTTGACACATTGTGTACCCTGGTTCCTTGGTACCTCTCTCCCATATCCAGTAAACACGAACTTCTAATCAAGGAAGGTAGATGAGGGTTGTCAGGTACGTAGCACTCACTGCGAGTGTTGTTCTCAGTCTTGGTCTGAATTGTGTACCCAATTTATAACTTGTGCCTCAGCTTCATTTTAAGAAGACTCCAACCTTGTGATAGGTCCATGTAGGTGTCAGCTCTTTGAGGTGGAGAATGGGGAAAATAGATAGGAGGTGACCCGAGGAGGCTTCTGAGGAACAGTTACTATTCTAGTGCTTGATTTTGAGGGTGATGCATAGTTAAGTCTGCATTTTTGACAATTCATCAGCTATTACACTTAGGATTTGTATACTTTTCCAAGCATTTTATATGTTGTGTATACCAATAAAAGTATATTTAAAATTTATGTATAAGTAGGTTCATTGAAACATTGTGATTTGAAAAAAAGGGGGGGGAATGGGGATTTGTTGAGCAGTAATGTAGCCATATGACAACACAGTACATCACCTTTATAAAAAAAGGGATTTAAAAATGGGATTTTTGAGCTATGTTTGAATCCTAGCTTTGTCTCTCCTTGTTGAAATAGATAAATTATTTAACTTTAATGTATCTTTAATTGCTTCACCATAAAATGAGAAGAAAATATCTGATTTACAGAGTAACATGTGGACAAAATGAGGTGTGGCATTTATCAGACCCTGACACAATGCCTGCCACTCAGCAGGGCCGAGCACACAGTACAGGGGACAGTGGCAGCTCCTGAACAGCATGGGTGCCTTCTCCTTACTAATTCATCCTTCTGCAAATGACACGACCAGCCTGGCTTTCTAAAGAGCTTAATGAGCTGTTATCTGCCGCTGGGCTAGGTGTCAGTTCCCCATGATGTTTATGCTGAGGCTCCGGCCCTGAGCCTCCTAGCAAGCCCTGCTTGCTCTGCAGGGCCCCATGTAGCTCCCAGTATTTCCAAGTGTTCTCCTTGCTCAAGACACATTTCTTCCTTTGTCGCCATCACTTGGCGCTCACACAGGCTTTTACTTGGTGGGGACACATCTTGTCTTACTCTGAAGGCTCTCCTTGGTAACAGCCGTCCTGGATGTGGCAGGAGAGAGAGGTGGCCCCTGCATTTGTAAAGTGGGGCGTTCAAAGGGGGAATGCAGAGCTGGGCTGCCATTTCCTCCACCAGATTGTACTAGTCTGTGTGTAGAGGCCATGGCTGGCTGAGCATTGAACCCCCTTGCCTGGATTGAGGGTTCTGTGTACTTCCCCCTACATCTGTGCTATTTGTAGAGTAGCTAGAGTAGCTTCTAGGCACATAAACTTCAAATTTAAATTAATAAAGACAAAATTTTAAATTCAGGCCCTCGGTTACAATAGGCATATTTTGAGTGCTCAGTAGTGACTTCTGACGAGTGGCTCCAGTGCTGGGCAGTGCAGACACGCGCATCCCCACCGCTGCAGGAGTCTGCTGCTGCTGTAGGGAGGCACATGCCCCACGGGGAGTTCTCACTTCATACCAGTAGGTTCTTGTGACTTTAAGTGAAGTGGAGTAAAATGAAACCAGGTGCTTGTAGAGTGAGTGCTCGCTCAGGCAGCAAGTATACTAAAATCGAATCATGTCATTTTGTTCAGCAATGGCTCAGATTTGGGAGCGGGACAGAATGAGGCTGGTCTCAAACCATTTTATTGAGGGGCTTCCAGGGAGGATTGGGAGGGAAGGAGGACAAGATTCCACATCCTGGGACTAGTCACGATCTCCTCAGCTTTACAGTCGTAGACACTGAAATAATTTTTTTCTCATCTAGGTTATAATGAAGTGATAGTGTTCCAGGAACTGCTGTGCTATGGGTTTTGACTGGTCTCTTGCATTAGACCAGTGAGTCTTAACCCTGGTTGTTAGAATCACCTAAACAATCTTAAAACGCAAAACAGGGGTGCCACCCTTTAGGAAGTGATCCAAAGTAGGGCCCAGGTATTGGGATTAAAGTAAAATTTCTCCCCAGCTGATCTTAATGTGCCGCTGAAATGGCGAACTGCTGTCCCGGCCTAAACTCCTTGATGAGGGTGACTACTGAGTCATTTTTCATTGTGGTGCCTTTGTCAGCGTAGTTTATTAGTTCAGCAAAAACTTTTTGAGCACCTAATATTAGCTACTGTTGGGCATTAATTTGTGTTGGACAAATCAAACACAGTATCTGTCTCCATGAATTTTGCAGTCCCGTGGGAGAGAGATGTTAATCAGATGATCAAACCAGAAATAAAATTCAAAACTGGCAAGTGCTATAGAGGAGAACTTGCAAAGAGGAAAGTAACAAGGGGGATCTGATCCAGACTGAGCAGGGGGCTGCAGGGTCTGTCCCTCAGAGGATGTGACAGTCCTCGGTGTTCATGCTGTACCCGGCTAAGGCCCCAGACTTGCCTCCATTTTATAGATGATGAAGTGGTAGCTTGAAGAACCAGGCTAAGCAGTGCGAGTTGCGCATCTAGCCGGGAATGGAGCGAGAACTGGACAGCCGCTCTGCACTTGCCTCTGCACGCGCCGGGGCTCACCAAGTGTGGCATGAATGCTGCAGGTCACCGGGTGACCCCTGGGAAGCTCTTCTCAAGTGGCTGCTAAATATTCATAATAGTGAATGTCTGTGGCTGAATCGATGCAGTGGAACCTCCCAACAATGTCATCCCAGGGATGGCTTTGGTGGTTCTTGCCACATGAGGGGCCACATGAGGAATATTTTTGCTCATGGCGTAGAAATGGGGATGAACTCAAATCTCACAGGCTTTTGGGGTCTGATGGGGGCTCTATAGGCCCCAAAGAGTATAGCATCCCTGGTTTTTGGTCAGCTTGTGGGGCAGCATCAACATTTAATTCTTAAAAAGGACCTAGATGAGTAAACCAGTGGCGTGGCATGTCTTTCCATGAGACATGCTCAGTGGAATCCACACTATTCCCAGCCAAGGGCTTCTGGCCTCATCCAAAGAAGCCACAGGAGGCTGAAGCCTGGTGTCTATTTCCCAATGTGTTTTTCATAATTCTCTTGTTTTCTCACAGTGCTTAAGTGACATGAAACCCATCCGATGATACTCTTTAAAAATTTAAGACACATTTCTATACTTCTGGTTTGAAATTAACCAACCTCCCCATCCCCCAAAGTGATTTTTTAAAAGATTATTTATTTATTTATGCACACAAGAACTGGGGTATAGGCCAGAGGTATGGGGTAGGGGGTGAGAGGGTTCACTAAAGGCAGAGTGGGGAACAGAACAGGTGGATCTGCTGATACACACTGCTGAGGGGAGCAGTGGGTGACACAGGAGAGGCCTGCTGCACCATATGGGTCAGCTCCCTGGCCCAGCCTGATCGAACTCAGGCTGTAGTGGCTGGCAATAGCTTGATAGTGCTGAAACTTAACCCCTGTGCCACCAGGGATGCCCGTAAAAGATGGTTGAGAACAGTAAAGGGTCTAATTTTTACCCCAAAACTTTTTCAGTATTAATTCATAAACAGCACAGTAATCAACATTTTATTGAGAAGCCAAATTATCTCTCTGCAAGACCTTTAGTTTGAAAATTATGTTGGGAATTTTTTTCTTTCTCTTACTTGTCCCTGCTTTGTATGCGGACATTTTCAAAACAGAATACTAAATTCTGTGAACTGCTGGCATCAAGGGGAAAATTTCAGGCCGTTCAGTTTCCCTAGGCTGCATATATGTTTTGAAGTTGCTATTACAATAATCTGTGAGATATATTGCCTCAGTGTATGTGTGTCCCTTCTCCCTCGCTCTCAGCCCCCACTCCCTTCCCCTAATATATGTTTAAAATAGCTAGTAGTTCTTAGACATTGTGGAAGTTGTCACATATGTTGCAGTTCTTTGACACTTTTTCTTTCAAAAGATAGAGCCTGATTCTCTTCTCCTTGAATGCGTGCCAGGTTTAGTCACTCTCTTCTCATGAACAGATTATAATAGGACTGAAGCCATGTGATTCCCAAGGCCTGTTCATAAAGGAAGTAGCTTCCACTTGGTTTGGGAGGAAGCCGCCACCATGTTGTGAGGACCCTCAACCAGCCCCGTGGAGAGAGGTCTCCCATCAAAAGCCACCACTAAAGCAAATCTGCCAGGCCATCACACCTCTGGTGACTGCAGCGCTGGCTGACATCTTGGCCTCAGCCTTGTGAAACCCTGGGCCAGACATTTGAAGTGCAGACCATAGGACTCCAGCTTTGCAAGCGCGGACGTGGGTGCAGATAGTAGACCCTTTGTAAGTCAGGTGTGTCTTTTGAGGAAGAAGAGCTTACTCTGCTGCCAAAAAACAAAGTGATCACTCTATACTACAATGGAAGAGTCATGTGATTCACAGTAGGCAGAGGTCTATCAAGTTTGTTGTATCAAATGATGTAGTTGAGTTTAATTTGTTTATCTTTTTGAACAGATACAATGTCGTTACCTAAAATACCCCTACATACTTTGCCTTGAAAGGGAAGATCCAAAATATTCCTACTAATTTATCTTTTTCTGTGACTTTATATGAATATATTTTACATATATGTATTTGTACAAATCAAAATGTATTTTATTATTTTTATAGGGTGGCTTCTTTAAAATCTATACCAGGATATACTTGGAACAAAGTCTAGCTTTTTGGTACACATAGTGCCCTCTAGAAATCTATAACATTGATAATTTGGAAGTTGGAACTCGTAAATCTTTTAATTTTAGTGAACAAAAAGATAACATTGGTGTGTAAGTTGATGACAAGCATATGATATGGAAGTCTTATTCCAAAATACAGCTAGATTGTCCTAAGCAGATTCACTGCTTTTTCACTTAGAGAGCAAGCACACTTAGCTTTTGCTCATGGCCTCCATTCCCCCCCCACCTCCTTTTTTTCTGCTAGTTATGTAATTAATACTTTTTTGTGAGAACATTTGTGTTTTTTAATGCAGAATTTATGTGTAATACTCACCCCAAATTTTCATTTTGTTAATTTGCCTGTTTTCAAAATAGCCCGTAGCATATGATGAAATCTAAGATTTTAAAGGTAAATGGTAAATTCATCAGTGGATAGGAAGTAAGTGTTTTTGTATCTAAGCAACTTCATTTTAGCTACTTTTTTAGTTCATGCTTTCTCAAATTTGGAAGTCTAGTGTGAAGTGAATTGTAACTAGAGTAGGTAATTAGGTTTGGTGCCTTATATGATGTGTGTTGGTTATTTTTATTCTTGTGACTATCTTGGGGAGAAGAAAATTTTCTTAATAGGAGTAGATAAGAGAAAACATAGATTAGGATCTTAATAGAAGATGAAAGAGGAAAATGTCAAGAGGTATACAAAGAACCTCTGGTCTGTGTTTAGAAAATTTTCTTTTTGCTGATTTCCAAGTTTGCTGGTGGTAATTCTGATTTTTTAAAAATCTTTCTGAATTGAACGTGTTATAAAAACAATAATTCCAAGCTTGCTAAAAGAAGATTTTAGATAGAAAGCCTGGTGGTGGTGGTGATTTGAACAAAATCTAAACAGTAATTAGGGCCTTTGAGGTATCTTGGATTCTTGTGAGTCCCTCGTTAGTTCTTAAGAGGTGAAAACAAATTGATATCATGAGTTCTTCAGAGGGGTCAAGGAAAGAGACTTTTTCCAAAAGGAACTATAGGATGACTCCTCAGATTACATGGGGATAAAATTATAGTACTTTAAAAGAACATCCTTAGAAAATTGAAGTCTCTTTCCAGAATAATCTTTTAAGTCCAGACTCTTTAGGGAGTTCCAATTTTGTCTTTAAGCCATTGACTCAAATATTTTGTGACTTGAAGTCAGAAGCTTTCTGTCATGTGTGCTAAAATCATCAGCGGACTTAGTGTGGGTGTGTGAGAGGAAGAGAGAGAACCACTGTGTGTTAACGACCTCAGACTATGCCTTTTTATTTTGCTGACTGTGGGATGAGTACTCTGAATTTTGAAAGAAGGTTTTTGAAATGATGCATGCATGCATCTAATGGGATCATATATAGTGAGAAATCAACTTATTTTAAATAAAATGGGAGCACTCATTCCCCACAGTCGTGTGGGATTTTTATGTATTTATTTATTTAGTCTTTTTAATGACTGAAACAAAACAGCTCAATCACACCATCTGGAAGAACCATTTGTTCTTGCTGGTCTTGTACCTCTCCTCGAACTTGACTTTGGCCTCTCACCAGGCCTTGCATTTAAGAGCAGGACCTCTGAAGACATCCTTGCGGGAGGACAGTTTTGGCCAAGGACCTGTCTCCAGAGAGCCTTGTGGGTATGAGGTAATTGTAGTTTTATAAACTTCACAAAAGAATTCATGTTTGACCGTTTAGCAGTTTTCTTCTTGCCTGTGGCAGCTGTCACTTTTTGGGGTAGTGATCAATTCCAACCACCAGAGCGTGGCCGCAGGGGCAGTCTGAAGCATCCTTACTAGTGTTCTTCACAGTGACCGTACCTACAGCAGAAAGAAAGGACAGTTTGTATTTTTTTTAAGCCTCAACATATACAAAAATAATCTGTTAAAGGGACTATACAAACATGTTTCCTTGCTTTAAAGGTCTAATTTTGGTAGAAATAATGAAATTTTAGTAAACTATAGCCAACATTTGTTGAGTGCCTACTCTGTATGTACATACATGATGTCAGTTAATCTTCTCAACAGATATATTTGTTTGCATTTAGGGGTAAAGGAACCTGGTTTAAATTGCTTACACTGCCACTAAGTAGCTGCAAGGTTTGAAACTGTTCTTTATGACTCCAGAGCTTCTAATTAAAGGCTGAGTAGTCATCAGTGGTGATTATTGTAATGACAATTAATTGCAGAGATGTAATCAAAATATATAGGGAGTGGGGGGAAGGCTAGTAATTCTTCAAATTATTTATTCCTAAGTTTACATACTTATTCTTACATTCTCTTTTCATTCTGGATCTCCAGGTACATTGTGTTTAGACTAGCTGATATCCCACATCTCATAAGAATTTTAGTCTTTAAAACTCTTTGTACTTCAGTTTGAATAGTTTTTACTTACCTGTATTCAAGTTTTCTGTTCTGCAGTATCTAGTCTGTTGTTAGTCTCATCTAATTAATTTCAAATCCTGTATGTTTTAGTTCTTAGATTTCCATTTGGTCCTTTTTTTAAAAACAATTCATCTTTTTATCCATTTTACCCAATCTTGTATATATTTTAATACACTTGAAATATTTATCTTGAAGTTGTTGTATATTAAATCATCAATTCTGTTTTTCTTGAGTTTTTTTATTTTGATTTTTTTTTTTTACTTCCCCCCCCCCCCATGTGTGTCTAGTAATTTCTGTTTGCGTGGTAGACATTATGCATTATATGTTGTGGAGTCTAAATTCTGCTGTCTTCCTGTGAAGCATTATATGGCATGATCACCATCTCTTTGATCATATAAAAGATTTTCTCAGGGTGAGTTTATGTTAGTTCTGCTGGTAGTTATAGGATATAGACCATAGCCCTTTAATACATCCCATACATATAAGGCATGAGTCTGTAGTTTCAGCCCAGAGTGTTTTCCCAAACTCTGCTAACTTTGTGGGATTTGAATTCCAAACTCTCTCCTTAGCGATGGGAAAGTGCTGAAATGCTTCAGCTCTTTAGATATGGTTTTCTGCTGGACTCCTTAAAATGTCATCCATACATGCAGGGTTCACGGTCAGCCAAGGATTTGAAGGGGTATAGAGATAGATTTGAGGCCTCACCTTTTAGTGACGTCAATTTCCAGCTTCTAACACAGTGGCAAACTCTGACCTCAGCTCAGTAAGTGCTACTTTCTGTTTGAGTCCTATTCTTGCCTAGCATGGACTGAGGTCTGCCCTTATGAGAAAAGCCCAAGTAAGCCTGGACTTCCCCAGTTGGGTCCATTCCTTGAAGGATAAGTTCCCCTTCTGATTCTGCTTGGTTTTGTTTGCTCTCTACTGGATCAAGCAAGTTTTTTCCTTATTTTTCAATATTTTGTCCATCCTTTGTTATTGATAGGATGTCTTCAGCTCAGGTTAGTGGGTCACAAATACTTGACATGGGAAATTTTCATGGAACACAGAAAACTATTAAGTACCATCAAGATGACTAGCTAGCAGAATGAGCAAGATAAGCAACATTGTAAAAGAAAATGCATTTGCCTTATTTACAGTAACACTTTTGAGAAATTTTTAGGTTAGATTTTAAAGTTTGCATGTATGAGAAGTAACACATGGAGTCAAATAACCCTTGAAAATCTTTGGGTGGCCTATAAAGTACACTTAAAATAAAACTCATTTTGGTGTTTTTACAAAGTATTGGTATTCCTTTAGGAGCCCTGTTGTTTCTCACTCTCGCATGCTCTCTCTCTTTATCTCTCTGCCACTCACCCTTAGCCCAAAGAGAAGCCCCTTGTGAGTAGCTGAGGAGTAGACATTGGCCCTTCTCTTCCAAAACCCCGCCCACAGCTCACTGAGTGGTGCAGGATACCCAGTCGTTCTTGTTCTCTCCCTCCTCTTCCTCCTTCCCACTCTTTCTTTCACTCCCATTTAAATTAAATCTCATCATTTAAGGCATAGATGTGTGACACCATTGTGGTTTTTGATCCTTCTCAGCTAATCCTTTTACTGTTGACATGAAGACCCAGACTAGTCACTGTAGTTTTACTTAAAGACCACCCTTCTGCCTTGAACAGACCCTCCTTGACAATTCAAGATTCTGTGGGCTGCAGTCCAAATTACATTTTGACTACACTCTTGCTTGGTTTGTGTATCACCAAACTAGCATTGTTTTTTGCTTACATTGTAGCAGAGAATCTGGAGTAATGCCATCATCTTTGGTTTTATTTCTGAGTATGGTATTCTCCCTGGACTTGCTTAAATCCTCCCTCTCCTGTGCTTTCCTGACCACATGGAGTGTTACATGTGAAGCAAATCTGTTACAGTTTCTCACACAAGTCACCATCTTAAGGCAGCCATGCCCTGTGATAACCTCTGGAAAGTAGTCATGCATGCGTGAAATTGTGGTTTGGATGTAGATGTGAGTTTTAAAGTGTCAATTTCTAGTTCTGGAAGGATTCTCTAGTTGAGTCTTTACAAAAAGATAACTACTTACTGATTTTTCTCATGCCCTGTTTGGGTGTGGAAGTCAAGCTATTGATTGTGAAGTGTTTTTCATTGACAATCGATGCTGTGAGACAAACTGATTGGGCTTGAGGGAGGATGACTTTGCATGGTGAGTCTGTCTCTTACATTCTCAGACAACAGAAGGATAGCCTCAGATCTGCCATAGCTCAGATGATGGGTCAAGCATTATTTTTTCTTTATGGAGAGCTACAGAGGGCTTCGACTGTGAAACACTTGGGGTTGGGCTTTATTTTTTGTTTTAATGGAATTTTCTATTTTTCCTCATTGCCTATTAACATGTTTGCTATAGAAAATTCAGATGAGCCAGAAGACTACTAATCGGCCATACTTCTTTCTTGAGCTTGTTTGGTGTGTGTGTTTGTGTGTGTATGTGTGTGTGTTCTGAAATACAGGTGCACACACTTAGGGACACCCCATCACATTTGTAACTCTGTGGCCTTCATTCCCTTGCTTGACCACACAGAGGGTGATATAGAAATTCTGAGGTAGAGAGACTTGTCATGTTTGCGGGTGCTTTTTGTTGTTTACACAGTGAGGAGTAGGGGATGCCTGCTGAAAGGCAGGGGATCTCAGGCAAGAGACACAAGTGCCTGCTGCTCTGTCTAGAAGTAGCTGGGCTTTTCCCAGCAAGGCCCTTCATTTCTCAGTACTTCGGTTGTACTGTCTATGAAACAAATAAGCATCCCTACCCTGTCTATTTATGAAACAGGCAGTGATTATGATGAGTTAAAGATTCTTTTACAACCCAAAATGTACTAGTATATAATAAATGCATCACAGATATCTATATATGTAGCATTAGTGCTAATTAAATCATTAAATAAATAAGCACTGATTGGAAATGTATGCTTTAAAATGTTTTGCTGACAAGGATGTATGATCAAAATAGTCTAAACAACAGTCTAAAGCAATTTTTCCCGAGCCATGTCCTCTCCTGGGACCTCTTATCATCCACCAGGACAAGAACCCAGAGAGGTTTTATTTATTCTCAAATTGTTTTCCACATAATTTATAAATCAAGAAGCTAAAGCTCAGAAGGACTAACCTTTGTTTTCCAGTTTGGGTGTTGGATGAAACTTTGTGAACTAATAGTGAAAATGGGGGTCATGTTTTCAATTACACCTGTTTATAAGGCCTGCCTCCGTGGCATGATGATGGGTAGGCATTCTGTGTGAGGCTGGAGCAGGAGAAAATTGGTTGTCTCCTTTCTAGCTTTTCTTAAGCACCAGCTCTCAAAGCATTAAAATTACCTAGAGAACCATCAGCAATCCAAAGTGTGATGTGCATTTTATTTGGCAGTTAGGAAACCTGAGGATGGAGCCAGAAGAGAGAATATTTCTGCTTCTGCTGTAATGGAGCAGTGTTCAAGTGCTGTTTAAATGCTGAGTAATAGCCCTGTGGAACTCTGCAGGCATCTTTTCTCGGGGCTCTGGTAGTTAATGGATTTGTCAGTGCTGTCGAAATGGGAGCCTGCATGCTGAGTTTCCAGATAACACCCCAGGGGCTGGGGGAGATGCATGCAGAGGCCTGGCTAGAACTTGGCGAGAACAAATCCAAATTCAAAATGACCTTGAAAACTTAGAGGAATGAATCATCCAAAGTGGGATGGAAAAAGGCAATTTAAAAAATGTGCACAGGGCTTTTTGCCTCCAAGGATGTTGCTTTAATCTTAACAGTAGACCTGTGCAGTGAGTGGAGTGGAAAGAGATGAGAAACGGAGGCCTGGGAAGTGACTAATGTGCTCATAATCAAGTAAATGTTGTATCTAAACTAGTGAACATTACATCTAAGAAAATATAGAGCATGGACTCAGTCCAGCCCTCATCCCCGCACTGGCTTTGAAAAATTAAAACAGGTTGTTTTCAGGGTCACTGGATGGATGTTGCTGGTCTTATGGATTGGTGTGGCAGAAAAGATCTGAACCCTGATGTTACAATGAGTAGGAAAGCGAGTCAGTGCTTTTAAAACTTTCATCTTTCCAGTTTTAAACTAAATCCAGGAAGCTCTAGAGAGATGGGGGTCACCATATTGTGCCTCAATTACTCTGGCAACTCAAGCAAACACTTTCTTTACTTCTGGGTTCTAGGTGGTGCTTTTCGGTATGCTGTTTGTTACCTCTTACCTGGAATTTATCTTACCCTAAATCTACTTAACCAACTATTTATTCTTCAAGCTGCTCTCTGTTTCTTGTAAAACCTAACTGCTCCATCCAAGTGTTGTCCATGTTTTAATTTATTTATTAGATACTATGCCTAGGAAGACCATCTTAAGTAAACACTGTATTTTCATAGAGAGGAAAGAAAATAAAGTTGGAACTCGTCCTTGTGCCAGTGCTGATCGATTAAATACTTAAATATTAAAAAGAGAATAAAACTAAGTGGAAAGATTTGGTAACATATTTTAATAACACTAAAACCTTTTCTCATGGCATATAAATAAATTGCATTGGATTAAATATTTAAATGTTAAAAAAATGCTAAACTTTAGGAGGTTTAGGAATATAAGCAGGAAACTCTTTTGGGTAATTGTAGCAATATTTGACTACATTAAATGTAAGTTTCTTTGTGACAGTGGACACCATAGCAAAGTTAAAAGACAAATGGGAGAAAATATTTGCAATACAAATTGCAAAGGATTGCTGTCCCTTATGCAAGACAGTTTTATTACAAACTTAAGGGAAAAAGGCAAGCAATGGAGAACTAAGGCTAAGTGAGTAAACGGGCAGAAAATGCAATGGAGAATAAAATACAAAAAGATACTAACCCAGGCTTACTGTAATCAAGTTTTTCCACATCTGTAAGGCAAGAACAACAACAACAAAACCCACAGTGATCTGTCCGCAGGTGAGGCATGTGGAGAAATAGGCCTCACTGCCAGGATCTGAATTGCTACAGCCAACCTCTTTGGAAAGGAATATTGCAATATTAATTAAAATTTGAAATGTACACCTTTTACATTTACATTTTAAATTCCTCACAATAGTTCTGCTTTTATGAATCTGGGTTTCCAGAGATAAGGTAACAGCTTGTAAGACCTTTTGTATAAGAATATTTATTGTAGCATTGTTTTGGGGGGAAGCAAAAAACTGGAAGTCTCTCAGTAGAGACATAGTTAAATAAATTGTAGTAGAGTTTATTATAGAATATAGTCACTTTTAAAGTAATTAAGTTGATTTACTAGTGTTGAATGTCTTGATCTTTATTCAGTAGGGAAGAAAATAAACCATAGAATCTCATATATAGTACCCTGCTTGACTTTTTTAAGTAATTAAGGGGGGGGGGAACTCCTGTATTTGTATGCATGTCTGTTTTGAGCATGGAGAACATTTTGCTGAGCTATAGCCTGGTTACTTATTGCTTATCTCAAGGAGATGACATTAGAAAAGAGGAAATAACTTTTTTGTTGATACATCGCTATAGTAGTAGAAGACTTCTTTTTTATATTTGTAAAAACAAACTGCATTACATTTTGGAAGTGTGATTAGTGCTACAAAGTCTGTATAAGATACTATAAAAGAACTTATCACTTACCCCTCTGTGCCAGAGCTATGATTTATGACACAGATTTCAGAGTTTTATTATTGTCGTTGTAGCTCATTGTATTTTACATGTGACGACCCATGCTAAGTGGTTTTTGAGGAATAGAAAAAGACTTAATCTAGGAGAATTCTCTAAATGCAGTGAGTATTTACTGAGCACTGACTCTTTGCCTGACCCAACAGTGGGTACACAATAGCCTCTCAGGTGACACTGGGAACCTAGGCCTTGTAAGAGGCTGAGAGGATAGTAAATGACAAACTTGCCTGGGAGGTTACACTTCTTTTTGACCTTGTAAGAGGCAGACTAAGATGTGAATTTGTTTTGGAGAGTGGTGGGCTGAGGTGGTGGACTAGCTTCTGTGACTACAGTATGATGATGCATGTGTCCAAGCTGTCCGCCAGCAGGTTCTTCTTAGCTCATGAAGAGAAAATGATAACCACAAGTTGCTCTGGAGTCTTGGCACAGGAGATAACTTGCATAAAGACCCTGGAGAGAAGCTAGGCTCCCAGGAAGGAGTTTAGGAAGCTATGTTGCAGTGAGGGTTGGTACCTCAGATTTCACTGGGTGAAGCACTTTATAGACTGTTGTCATCCATTTTACTTAGTAACCCTATCAAACAGGTATCAGTGAAGTTAAGAAAGCAGAGTCAGAGATGATACATACACACTGTACTAGGTCAGCAGCCTGTACTGGAAGATCTAGAGTTGGGTCCATGGTTGTCTTTTGTATCCTGGAGCCACCCTCCTTCCCCTATACCATATTACTTAGATTATATCTGTATGTCCATTAACATGACAACTTCAACCTGTAGTCTCAGGGTGATTGGTAAAGGTAAAGATCTTTTTAGCCCCTTGCAGATGCCACCACCACCAGACATGCGCGTCAGGCATCCCGGTAAACCCTGCTCTCCGACGCTGCTGTAAACAGCAAGCCCTTGGCTGCATCCCCTTTAAGCTGTTTGTAGAGTTCAAAGACAGCAGAAAACTTTCCTGCTCTGAACCCTGGAGATAAAGGACTTGGTTATAAAGCTCCCTGCTTTCACAGAATTATTCCAGGATTTCTGTGCCCAGGCGGTGACTTCACACACTAGGAGGGCATTGGTGGGGGCAAGTGGGGGGGGAAATAAATTGTGGGGGGAAATCTGATGATGAGAATTTCATCCTGAAACATAAAGGTCCCTGAATCTTGTCCATGGCAAATGCTGGACCAAAACACCAATGGTTCCCAGTTCTTCATCTGCACAGCCAAGACTGGGTAGTTGGCTGGAAAGCATGTGGTCTTTGGCAGGATGAAGGAGGGCATGGCTATTGTGGAAGCCTTGGAGACTCTGGGTCCAGGAATGGAAGGCCAGCAGGAAGATCACCACTGATGACTATGGGCACATCTAGTAAATTTGACTTGTGTTATGTCTTAACCACCAGGTCATTCCTTCTGTAGCTCAGGACAGCGCCCCTTTATCCCCATCTGCTTGAAATACCTTACAGTCTTCATGCTTTCCCTATGGCTCTTTGGGTTCCATGTTTTCCTTACCTACTTCCAAATCTAGACAAATTGCTGAGTTAAATTTATTATTATGAAATAAACAATAACGAAAGAGGTTTTTTTAGAGTCTTGCCTTTACCACATTTCACATGGAAATCACGGTCCAGAAAAATTAAATTCCTTTTCCATGCCTGTCAGGACCAGAACAGGATTCAAACCCAAGTCTCTGCAACAATCAGGCCTATGTCCTCCACCCAGTGATACCTCAGTGAACATTAGGTTGTGTGAAGCCAACGTTGGGGATGCTTTTTTTGGATAGATTTTTATGAGTGCCCCGCAGCCCTTGTACTCAGGAAATAGAAATGACCCTTGTGGTTTCATAGTGTTCTCTGTTGTTGCTATTGCTGCTGTTTTCCCAAAGAGCATTCACATTAACTATGGTATCTTCACCTCTTAGCTGTCAGCCTCCAAGAGAAGACTGGGTAGGTATTATTAGAGGAAATTAAGGCCCCTGAGAGCCTTAGTCACCTGACCCAGGGTCACTTGACATCTAGCTCAATTAGAGAAGTTCTAGTGGTTCCTGTACTTAACCAAGTACACTGGTTAACAGCAAGGGCTCTGCGGGTGGTGCCTGTCGGTTCCACTTACTAGCTGAGTGACCTTGGGCAGCTTGTAATCTCTCTGAGCCAGTTTCTCGTTTATGCAAAAGGGTCAGTAATAAGCAAGTTACTGTATTGAAGGAGGTAATGCAGAAGAAATACTTAGCATAGTTCCTGGTGCATGAAGTAAACAAATTTTAACTGCAATTATTATAGCTGTTGTAATTACTATGGGATAGGAGGTCTTACTCTCTTTTTGTGGGTGGAGGAGGGATGTTTATCATCGCACCTTTCATATGGTAGGTTTCAAACAGATGTGAGCAGTACATTTTGTGGTGTCCAAGACCACCTTTCCTGGCTCAGTCAGTGGAAAGGATGGGATTTGGAGTTGAATGAAGCTGAGTTCTAATTTGACTTCCCAACTAAGTTTCACCATTCTTTGGCATAAAACAGTAGCCTGGACAGAGGTGTGGGGTAGTCACTGTGGCGGGGCCTGCTGTAGTCAGTGCTAAGTAAACTGCGGCCATAATCACAGCTGTGGCGGAGAACCGGAGGTTGACTTGGCAGCCAGTCTCAAGGTTTTGTGAAAGTCTCCCAGTTTGATGAGACCTGACACAAGGTGACACTAGGCACACAACTCTGAGAGAAGGCCTGTTTAATCGTTGCTATGATTCTGAAGATTCTTACACCAGTACTTTTTTTTTTTAAGATTTATTTATTTGTTTATACAAGCACTGGGTACAGTCAGAAGCGTGGGAGGGCGAGAGAATTCACCAGAGCCAGAGCGGGGAGCAGAACAGGCAGACTGATGAAATACACTGCTGAGGGGAGCAGCGGGTGCGACAGGAGAGGTCTGTGCACCATGTGCGACCCTCGCCCAGCGGCCAGAGATCAAACCAGCGCTGCGGTGGCTGCGGGCAGCTTTGTAACCCAGCGCTCAACCGCTGCGCCATCGGGGAGGCCCCACACCAGTACTTTTAAAGGGTATTGACTTTAACTGTACTCCCCTGGTGCTTGTTATTGCCAGCCCCTGGGGATGTAGACTCGGTGCCACCATTGATTTTGGAGTGTTGCTGGGAGCCTCTGCCACCGGGTCAGGCTTGCCCTGCAGCAGCAGCTCAAGGTGGGCAACCTGGTGCTTCCATTGTTGTCATCCTGGTCTTCTTGTTCACTGAGCTTTTTATCATGGAGCGCCTGGCACTCAGTGTCTCACTTAGTCTCCGTCGTTCCCCTGGGAGGTCAGTGCCACCCTTACCTCGGTGTTACAGCTGGGGAGGCTGCAGCTTACAAAGGTGAAGTTACTTGACCAAAGAAACCAGACCTGGAATTGGAGCCTCGATCCCTCCCACTTTAACATGTCCACAAGACACGTTCTGTTGTTACACCTGTGCTGTGACTGTACTCTCCAAGCCACTTCCCTGAACCCTGAGTTCACCTTCCATGGGAATGGCTTGCTGAGCTCTGTGACATGTCCCTCTCTCCTCCAGAATCTGCCTCCTCACCCTCACTCCATACCTGTGGAAAAGCCGCTGGGAAAACCTTTAATTTCGTGCGAGGGAATATGTGTGTTTATATAATCTTCCTAGCGAATTGTCAGTGTTAGATTAGAATGAAGTGTGCAGAAAATACTGAAAACGTGAGACATGTCCCTGTGCTATTTGATGTTTAATGCATCTCTCTGTGTTAGAACTAACCGTGTACCTCGGGGTGCTTTTTGGGCACAAGCCACATGGCACATGCCTGGCACTATTCTGGCACCGTCGATTTAATTCTCATCATTTTTACCTTGAATAGGATTATTATTATTGTCCAAAAATACAGATCACAAATTGTTTTATTTCAAAATGTGTATCTACTCTAGGAAGTCTCTCATATGTGTCTGCAGTGCAGAGATGTGTGCATACAAACACACACAGACTTGGATAGATAGCACCATTAGTCAGTTATCGAATTAGCAAAACACGTGGATAGGACCTGTTACCCAGCCTGTACTTACATATCAAGTCTGTCTTCTGCCTCTCCCAGCACATCTTATGTTTCCTCTGCTGGATAAGCATAATGCTTCCCTTGCAGAGTTCTCGCAAGGGTTAAATATGCTATTGTTAAATATAAAAGCATTCAGGTCAGAGAAGACACCAGTGCTCCTTTCCTGTGGCCTGTCTCTGCCTTTGCCACATCATCCTTGGGGTTTTTGTTTTGTTTTGTTTTTAAAGATTTATTTATCTATACAAGCACTGGGTACACTCAGAAGCGCAGGAGGGTGAGAGAATTCACCAGAGCCAGAGCGGAGAGCAGAGCAGGCAGACTGACGAAGGACACTGCTGAGGGGAGCAGCGGGCGGCAGGAGAGGGACCCTCGCCAGCGGCCAGGGATGGAACCAGCACTGCGGAGGCTGCGGGCAGCTTTGCAACCCAGCGCTCAACCTCTGCGCCACCTGGGAGGCCCCATCCTTGCTTTTTGATGAGTCCATGGTCCCCGATAGGCTGAGAGCTTTGCCTACTTGTTTCCATTCTCTGCGTGACATTCCCCACCAGAGTAATGACCGTGTCGGGGAGGAAGGGAGGACATTGAGATTGGGTTGAGGGACAGGGTAGAGGAGCAGAAGTGCTCCGGAATAATTTAATTTTTGAGCACATGGATATTCTTTTAATTTAATGATTCCGATATACTTCATTTGAATTATTTTATACTTTAAGAGAACAAAAAGCCTATGTACTTTGTTTCACCATTGAGAGCCCCTTGAAAACAGCTGAAATGGACAGGCAGTTGAATTTCTCTTTGCCGGCGTCCAGCAGCAGAATGGATGTCAGGTGAGGTGGGATTCTCAACAGTGAGAGGAGACTCGGGGCAGACAGAGAGGGGTGCAGAGGTGGCGTCTGCCTCCGAGAGACAGCAAACATGTGCATCCTGGCCTCTGAGCTGATGTGGCCTTTCCTTTGTGTTTTTCTGAGCCGCTTCTCTGAGTGAACTTGGATAGTAACCAGAGCTGCATTTTATCTTTTTTATATCTCAGCCTGAAATGCTGACATCTGCTGTAGGCATTATGAATTTTTAATAGGGTGATGATTAGTGACTACTCGACCCTCACTTTACTCACTGGACTGCGATGACATTTATGCCCTTCCTTGTACTCAGGCCTCCTTCCTGAGTCTGTTGCTGCTGCATGCAGTGTTGGAGAGTGAAATATTTTAAAATTTCATCTCAGATTTTGACCAGTCTAGATTGAAGAAGGAAGTGCATCTTCAATTCCTGAAAAGGAAACCAATTAGTCCAAGTCAACAAATACTTACAGAGCCCCAGCTTCCTCAGCCCTCATCACTGTGTTCGTTGGAGGGATGCAGATGTGAGCCAGAGGAGCCTCTCGTGGTCTGGCGGCCAGGAAAAGCCTGTATTTCCACAAATATGATGTGATGTGGTGGAAAATATTGCAATAGAGATACAAAGAATTAGGGCAAGGAAGGATCCTTGCTAATAAGGGAGGACTTAACAAGAAGAAAAGAGGTGGTATTTGAATGAAGCCTTTAAAGGTACACTTTAAAGGACATTTGATGTGCATATTTGTTCCTTTATTCATTAAAATCATGCATCTGTTGTGAGCCTGCTTAAAAGTTCTTGCTTCCTGAACTCCATGACAGAGGAAGAAAGAGGAAGAGAGTTGAGCACAAGCATCTGAAACGCTTCCATGTGAAAGTGGCACATGCCTTCTCCACTCACATTTCTCTGGTCTGTGCAGGTCACACTCCATGCCTTACTCAAGAGTGTGGGCGTGGTGGTTTGCCATAGCAGTCTGAGGATTGGGAACGTGGCATCTGTGAGGAGTGGTGATGTCTGCCCAAAGAGTCACGAGATCTGCTACACAACCTAGCAGGGTTGCACTGGGTGCTATACTGATAACAGACTGCAGGGGATGAGGCCCTTCAACAGAGAGACTGTTGCAGAACCTTTTGCAGTAATTAGGCAAGAGGCGATGTTCTCTGGGGTTCATGGCTGTGAGAGGTCTGCTTTTCAATGTCCTTTAAAGGTAGATGCCAAAGGCTTTGCCACTGGATTGCATCCGGGGTATGAGACAGTGAAAAGTCCAGTATGACTTGGTGGATTTCAACCTAAACCACTACAAGAACGTGTTTTGCCATTGACTGAGATAGGGGACTGCAGAGGGAAAAGGGCTGGAGGTAGAACATCAGGGTTTATTTCATATGTTAACATGGAGTGTAGTTATTGGACATCTGACACTAAATAGGCAACTAAGATCTAAGTTTTTTTTCAAGGGTAGGGTCTTGTCTGGGGATGTCAGTTTGGGAGTTGTCAGCTGATAGAAAATTATTTAAAAATCTTAAGATGGAGATCCAAAGAGAATGAGCCCAGGTTTAGGCCAGAGACTAAGGCCAGGGCCCCCAAACATGATAAGGTCAAGGAGATGACGATTCAGCAAAGACGATGGCAGAGAGCAGCGTGAGCTGGGAGGACGGTCAGAAGGGGATGATACCCTGGAAGCCAAATAAAAGGAGGACTTCAAGGAGGTGGGAGCTGTTACCACGAGGGGACTTTCACTCTTGAGAGATTTGAATACTTTACAAGAAGTCTAAAGATGTCAGCTCCTCAGCACCACACTTTTTGTAGGATAGACTATTAGTCTTGTTTAAATAGATCAGAAAATAAAAGCTTGGCAAGAGAAAGTTTACTCACATTTTATTAGTATCTCTTACGTGCTGGCTAGGACAGAAGCTGTGGTAGCTAAAAAAAACTGCTAAGGTGGGTGGCAGGACCAAACTTCAAACCAGCATCTTTCTGATCCACACCTGCCCATTTTGCACCAACAGCTGGATATGGAAAAGCATTTTACACACTGCTCCTCACACCTGGGGCTTAAACAGAATGAAAGAGAATTAAGATTAGTTGCAGAGGAAGAAAAAATGTTTGAATTACTGGATTTTTCTTTTGCATGACATGATTGATTTGCTAAGGAGAATTTTTTCCTTTTTTCCCAATAATCATATTTTCTTAATTGTTCAAAAGTGTGATCACTTGACTCCTCAGATAGAGGAATGGGGGCCGCTGTGGATTGACTGGAATGTAAGTGAGCTACATGCTGTGATAGAAAAGGGGGGGCTCCTTTAATAGAATGAGGACATTCAGTGTCCTGCTGACCCCTGCCTGGACATGCGCAATAAATATACTGACATAGTTTCTCTTTGCTTTTTCTAGTCATCAGTCAATGTGCAAAATAACTTGTCATTGTGGCAAATAATAACTCAGACTCCTCCTCCTCCTTTCTTTTTTAGATCATGTGCAGAATGAAGAAAACTATGCACAAGTGCTTGATAAATTCGGAAGTAATTTTTTAAGTCGAGACAACCCAGATCTTGGGACCGCTTTTGTGAAGTTCTCTACTCTTACCAAGGAACTGTCCACACTGCTGAAAAATCTGGTAAGCCATTTTTCATAAAGCTTTTTTTTTTTAATTATAGCCTAATTAAAGCATAAGAAAATTGTAATGAGAAAAGTAATCTTTACTCAACCTTTCAGTCCTATGGATTAAGGAAAAATTAAAATTAAAAAAAATTTTTTCAGTTCTTGGTATGGAGGCACATTTAAAGAAAATACCAATGCGAAATCCCTAGAATTTATGCCTTTGACTCTACTGGTATTAGGGTTGATATATTGAATCCAAGGAGATTGTTGAACTAAATTCTCTTCCTCTGCTGCTGTTTTGCTTTTGTTTCAGATAACTTTTAGCTACTTTTACTCTTTAAGGTGTGGCGTGATGATGATTTCTGTCAAATATACATTGGAGATCCACGTTACAAGTGATACATCTCATTTGTGTGAAGACGTTCGTGTATTTTGATCATAATTCATGCCTTCAAATCCACACGCCCTTTTCACCCATGCCAAAAAAAAGATTTTGAGATTTAGGGAATCTGTGGTTCCAGAAGTAGATGACAAGAAGGATCTCTAAAACCCTGGAACCTCAGGGAACTGACCTTCGGAGGTGGACACAGCATGGGGGCTGGGCATCTGTGAGCCAGGCAGCCTTGTCTGGGCTTCCCTACCCTCCCCCACCCTCACTGTGTAGATGTTTAATAACTCTCTTATCTCCTAAGTCCCAAGAGATGGGGTACAAGAAAGTGGAAAGCTGCCCAAGGAAAGCTGTGTGTACTATCCTTTCCTCAGCCCTACCCTGGAAAAGAGCTGCTGCTTCCTTCCCTCCCGCTGACTGCCCCAGTCTATGTTGTACCTTTGCCTCCTTAAAGCATCAAGGTCAAGATGTCTTGAGTCAGTTACGTAGGTATCAGCTACTTAAAGGCCTGTGTGAGAAGCTTGTCACAAATCTACTTGATACAACAGCTACTGTACAGAGGAATACATTCTACTGGGAAAATGAGAACTACCTACCCCATGAAGTATGTTGACCTGATTATTTGGCCAGTCAGAATATTCTTTTCTTTCTCTCATACTAGAGAAACATATTTGTGTATGTGTCTGACAATTTAATTCTAATTAACTTGAATGGTTGTTTATGCCGTTGAGCTAGTCTTACACAGTGACAACTAATCCTAAAGAAAATAAATGTTGGAAATAGAAATATGACTTATTTTCAGAAACTTGAGAAAGGATGATTTTGAACTTACCACCCACATGTTCCCACACTCCAGGGTTTATTTGACAAATCCCTGATATTTCCATAAAGATTATATATATCTTTTTCAGATGGGGGCCCTCTAACTTTTCCTCCTGCCAGGTCATGCCTGCCTCCGCAGGCGGCACCACAGGCGGGGTGGTGTGGTGGGAAATGAGGAAGTGAAACGAGGCTCCGACAGCTCACTTGGGTAATAGCTGGTGGAGACTCGCTCCAGGAGGAAGTTCTATTTTCCCCATGGTGGGCGTTTTCATAGGAGTAGCTTGCTAACCTCTAGTGTCCATGTATTTGGCTTAAGTCAAGAGTCATCATGTCCATGTTTCCTAGTGTCACATCGACACTTCCTGCATAGCCAGTCCCCTCCCTCTGTGGAGACTCGCCATCCTTACAAATCTTTGTGCTCAGGCACTGCTTAGCTTCCCCTAAACACACCCCAAACTCCAGACCTCCTCCTTCCATGTCTACTCCCCTTTAAGAAGTAGAAGTCTAAGAAAATTCTAGAAGAAGTTGCTGGACAGCCCAATTCATTTAATTGAAAAAATAAAAACAAACATTTTCCTTTGAAGATAGTGTGGATTCCTGCCAAGGGAGCAGGTAAAAGAATCAGCCTGTACTACAGTTGGTTTCTGAGGAACACTATTCTCAGGGAATAAAAAGACCGTCCCAGGCATACAGGCAGCCTGACAGCAAGTCAGCAGCTTGCTGCCTCCCTTTTCATGTTTTGCCAGGGAAGGGAAGCAGAGGGGGCAGAGGAAGCCCAGCCCTCAGGGAGGGGCGGGATTTCTGGGTCAGCTTGCAAGCACCACAGTCCCCTCATGAGGAGTGTGGGGAGCACTCCCAGCTTGTAGATCCTGGGAACCAGGGTTTCTCAGGAGATTCCCCAAAGTGCTGTTCTCTGAGGCTCATGAAGGCTGCGGGGCTGAGGCTGGATTTATAGCCAGGTTCTCACTTAAAGCTGACCTGCCTCTGAGGACTTCGTTGTCGCTGGTGAACTCCCAGCTCCTGGCAGAGTCCACGTACCAAGCCACGACTTAAGTAACTGACTCTCCCTCTCCCTCCCCTCCACATCCAAGAACAAGATTTTAGGTAAAAAGTTGTTTCCCTCTTAAAACAGGGTGAAAAGGGCTGTGAAGTGTCGGTGGTGGGAGGAATATGCATTTTGGTCTCAATCAGACATGGAATCCCATCTCCACCTTCCTAGCTTTTGAGGCTCGGCACATCACGTAACTCCTTTAATGCTGTTTTCCTTCAGTGTGCACAGAAATAATAGTATCGGTTTCTTGGAAGCGATGGGAGTGCATAGAAATCATGGAAGTAGATCACCAAGCACTGCGCCTGACACATGAAACTTGCTTAAAAGCTAGCTTTGAATATTTCCATCTTTTTTGTGTGGTCTCTACAGCAGTTGCTGTGTAAAGGCGGGTGTGGGGGGTCCTGTTCCATTTTACAGATAAGTGCGCCAAACCTCAAAAAAAGAATAGGCCTGGGGAGTGGTGGAATTAGCGCCTGAGCTCAAGTTCTCTAAGGACCATGCACCATTTCAGTGGGGCTGCTCCCCACCAGGTACATGGCCACCATGTTGCCTTTGTGGGCTCTGTGGACGCCAGGGACTCACCCATGTGTCACTGGAACCTGTCAGTGGTCGTCAGACTCCTGTTGTGTTCGCTGCAGCCTGCTTTCTTGCCAGCTTTTCCCTCTTAGTTTCCCTCATTGTAAGTTCTAGTAGATTGAAGAGGGAGAGGTTCACCAGTAGTAGTTCTCAAACTTTTTGATCTTAGGACACCAATCTTAAAAATGACTGAGGACACCAAAGAGCTTTTGTTTATGGGGACTATTTCTATCCATCTTTGCTGTTTTTGCATTTAAAGCTAAGAAATTTTAAAATCCCTTCATTCATTTTGTTGCAATATGTGGTTTTGGGTGAAGAAGGCAAAAGTGGGCCCTCATCCGGGAGCCTGTCAAAACCTGACAAGTGTTGGTTCTTAAAAGTTACTAGAATTGTAGGCCTCCCCGGTGGCGCAGCGGTTGAGCGCTGGGTTGCGAAGCTGCCCGCAGCCTCCGCGGCGCCAGTTCCATCCCCGGCTGCTCCCCGGCCACGGGAGGAGGGTCCCACATGGCGCGCAGACCTCTCCTGCCCCCCGCTGCTCCCCTCAGCAGTGTGCTTCGGTCCTTCTGCCTGCGCTCTGGCTCTGGTGAATTCTCTCACCCTCCCGCGCTTCTGACTGTACCCAGTGCTTGTATAAACAAAAACAAAACAAACAAATAAAATAAATAAATAAAACATGCCTCTAAAAAAAAAAAAAAGTTACTAGAATTGTGAATTTCAAACCATGCAAATGAACTTTAAGTATCCGGAAGCTGTCAAGCTCATGGTAACAGAAGTTTTCCAGAATTTTAACTTTCCCTGAAAACTCCAATTTTATCATTAGCAACAAATACTATCACTTGTTTATCTTGCAGTGACAGGCTCTTTCATTTTTGAGAAAATGTTTGCCAAATACTCAAGTCTCCGTTCCACAGTTTGTCAGTCATTCTTTTGAAGGAAAACAGTGGTGTTTCTCTAAAAAAACAAAAACCTAACCTAACAAATAAAACCAGCTAATTCAGCTTGTACCTCAAGATATCTGTGTGTCTTGGTGTGATGCCCTTGAAAGTACTTTATGCAACTCCCCGGGGTAACATAAAGGCATCAGAAGTTTCCCTTCGGTTACTTTTGCATTGTCTGTGCAAATGTCAAAAGTAGAAAAGTCACATAAATCCTCTCAGTTATTATAAAAAACTATAAAAATCACTTTTGACCTTGGGGACCTCTAGGGACCTATGGACCATGGTTTGAGAGTCACTGGCATCCGAAATCAAGGGCTTTGGTGTGACTCCAACCCTGCCCCCAAGTAGGTTGATGTTGCCTAACTTTTGAGCATGAGTTTCCTCACTGGGAGGGTGAGGAAAGGTACCTTTACTACCTACCTCTTTGTTTGCATGAATTTCAAATCATACCACCCACCTGAGAAACTTGGTAAACTGCAAAGTCCTTGAGTCACACAGAGTGGATTGTTAACATATTAATAGACTGCATTAATATTCAAACAACATGGTATTAATAGCCACTGCAAGGGACTTAATGTGTTTCTTTCTACTATAAAAAGAACATATGCCTAGTGGGGAAAATTTAAAATACAAGGATAAAATTGTGCTTTCTCTTTTATAGTCCCCCTACCCAGAGATAACCATCACTGATATTTGGGGCTTATCTTTCTAGTCCTCTTTTCTGCAGCTTCTTTTACGCCCAGATAGATGAAATTCCATGTTCTAAGCAATTTGTATTTCACTAGATTTTCCTTGGTGCTGGCCTTAGAGCATACACACTTTCCCTGCGGGGACTAGTTACAGATTATGAAGCTTGTGAGACTGGCACTTTCCAAAGAACCCCCTGTAAAGATTCCTCATCCCTGGCACGTCAGTCCTCCCAGTTGTGAGGTCAGCAGTGGGACACCTCCCTGATGGGAAGCCAGGGACCAGAGTGCTCAGGCTCAGATACTTGCCTGTCCTCTGGGGCCACCCAAGTACATGTAGAAATCTCTTTTGTCTTTTAGTTCCATGTTCTTTCTATCACTCAGTGTTCTTGTCACCGGAAAGTGAATTCCAGGAAGTTCCTGATTTCGAACAAGATGACCTGCCATTTATGCTTTTTTCTGATTAAAGTCTAAATCATTCAGAATTAAAGAGATGGAGAACTGTGGTGGTGAGCAGGGTGACAGGAGGGTGCTCAAAGGAATCCTTGTGTTGGTGCTTCATCTTGATTATGGTGCAGGTTCCACGAACCTGTACAGGTGGTGAAAGGTGTGTTTTGTCATGGAACTGTCAATGTAACAAGACACACCAGACTGCATCCACCAACTGGTGAAACTCGAGTCAGCTCTGTACCCAGTGGTCATCTTGTGCCATCGTTAATCCAGGTTCTGGTGGCGTACTGTACAGCACACGTCAGATGTTACCCCTGGGAGGAGAAGCTGGTTGATGGGAGCAGGGGGGACCTGTCTGTGTTGTTTTTGCGAGTAGACAAATTTTTCAAAATAAAAAGTTTGAAGAAAAGTGCAAGTCAGCAAATTCTCGTCAGGGAGGGAAAGTGTTTAGTCATAGCTATGCAAGGGAAACAAAAGCCATTGGAATTATGTCAAGTTAAAAAGTTTTTATACGGTGGGAAAAGATGGTGTATAAAATCTTTTATACAAAAAGATTAAAAAGACACTCTTTTGAATGGGAGAAAATATTCACACAATATATAGCTGATAAGGGGTTAATTGATATCCAAGATGTATTAAAAAAAAAAAAAACCTCACAATGCAGCAGTTAAAAAAACAACCCGATTAATAAGTGGTCAGCAGTTCTGAGCAGACGGTTCACCGAAGCGGAGATCCGGAAGGCCAACAGACACGTGGAAAAAAAGGTTCATTATTACTTCCAGTAAGAGTTGCAGGTTAAAATCACAGTGAGATACCATCCAGCAGCAAGTGTCGAAGAGGGTTCAGCAAAAGGGGAGCCCCGTGATACCATTGGTGTCACGGTGGGGCATGTGACCTGGTGCAGCCACTATGGAAAGCCATCTGGATTTACCTTAAAAAACTAAAAGTGGAAATGCCGTGTGACCCAGCAATCTCACTCTTGGGCATCTGTCCAAAGAATGCAACCGTCAGCACAAAGACCCACATCCTCCGCAGTGTCTGTAGCAACGCTATTTACCGTAGCCAGGACGTGATGGCCGCCTTAATGCCCGTCAGTAAACAGATCAAGAAGATGTGGTCTGTCCACACTAGGGAATATTACTCAGCCATAGATGAAATGCAGCCATGTCCACCAAAATGGAGGGAGTTTGAGAGAATTATGTAAAGCAAATAAGAACAGTGAAAATCAAACTCTGGACATTTACATAGCAGATGATTTGATAAAGAGATTTGTGTAACCTGGTGGACATCGGTCAACACCATGAAGCTCTGAGTTCGGGAGGATCTGGTGGACATGGACGTAAAAGGGAGGTGGTGGGGACAATATGCCTAAAAAAGAAACCTTCTGGGGAGGGATGTCAGGCAAATCTGAAACTTGAAGAGTTGGAGATAAACCAGTGGAGGAGAGTCAGGTTAGGTAAATGAAAACAATTTATACAGCTCTCTTTGAAGCTGAATATGTGGATGAAGAGATCAGTAAAATAACTAGTACATCATATTTTTCCCCTTGAAGAATGAATTGTGAATAAATGAATGAACAAACAAAAGATCACTGTGCCGTGAGACCTCAGTTGGAGACGAGGGCCAGGCCTGGCACCAACTTCCCCCGCTGATTTGTACATCTATCTTTAGACCAAAAAACCAACTCAGGGGTTAGACCTCAAGGAGGACTTCACCAGCAGCATCCGTGCTGAGGAAGCGCGGTGATAGATACCACCCCCGCCACCACCACGACCTAGAGATCCAAAGCAAGGAACCCTACAGCCAGGACACAGCTAAGTCTCCTGTGCAAACTGCGTGGATTGAGCCAAGTCCACCTTCACCCACTTGTGCTGAAGAGGCTGTTCCTAAGTTCAGCACCTGCCACCGCCATGCCTCTCCCAAACCATCAGGAAGATGAAGGCCCTAGCCAGAGGCACAGTGGCCAAGGATGTGGGACCCTAATGGAGGGAGGAGGAGATAAAACAAGCAGGGCTGCTGTCATCTCCTCAAGGCCAGGCAAGAGCCTCACCCTTAGCCAGCAGGCCCTGGACTCTGTGAGGTCACAGCCATCCTGTTTTCTAGTCTTTGCAAGGCCAGGGGAGTACAGCACCCCAGCCAAGCCCAGGACCCTGCCCAGCCATACCAAGCCACCCCTGCACTCCCAAGCCCACAACCCTGATCCTGCCTCATTAAGAAGATTTTGGATGCAGATTGTGGATGCACCCCCACCTGCCAAGTGCAGTGTAAAACAGAGCAAAATCAAACTCTTCTCTGATATTTCTTTAGACCATTGATCTATAACCAACTTTTCACTCTTTTTTTTTTTTTTTTAAGATTTATTTATTTATACAAGAACCAGGGTACAGGCCAGATGCACGGGAGAATGAGAGGATTCACCAGAGACAGAGCGGGGAATAGAATAGGCAGACTGACTGAAATACACTGCTGAGGGGGACAGCGGGTGAGACAGGAGAGGTCTGCTCGCCATGTGGGACCTCGCCGGCCGGCCAGCATTGAACCAGCACTGCAGGGGATGTGCAGCTTCACAGCACAGGGCTCAACCGCCTGCACAACCAGGGGAGGCCCCCAACTTTTCACTGTTACAGATTTTTTTAAACCAGTTTGTCTTGAATTTCTCCCTCCAGTTAAGAGTCCTTAAGGTAGTCATTAATTGGAAGCTAGCATTTCCTCCCAGAAGTGACTCTAGTTGTCAGGTTTGAATATGTCTAGGAAATGCTGCCTCCTAGTGGTGAGAAGCCAGAGACTTGTGGACATGATCTGTTTTCTTGGTGTTTTTAACGTTTGTGGCAAGGTGGTTAAGTGTTTGGGGTTTTTATGTGAAATGCTTAACATAGCATTTGGTTCATAGTATATGTTTAGTAAATAATGGCTTTTTCAAATTACTAGAAATATTTCTTTGGTTGACTTGCCAGTCTCTGAATTCATCCTTCCTTTACATAAAAATGCCTTCGTGAGAGCAAAGAATATAAAATGGAGCAAAGAAAGTTTGTTCAATAAATGGTGCTGGGAAAACTGGGTCGCTACATGCAAAAGAATGAAGCTTGACTACTACCTCACACCATGCACAAAAACTAACTCAAAATGGATTAAAGAACTAGACATAAGACCCGAAATCATAAAATATATAGAAGGAAATATAGGCAAAACACTGCATGACGTAAACCTCAGAAACATCTTTAAAAACTCATCACCCAAAGCAGTGATAGCAAAGGCAAAGATAAACAGCTGGGACTGTATCAAATTAAAGAGCTTCTGCACAGCAAAAGAGATAGTGACCAAAGCAGACGCCCCACCGACTGGGAGAAAATTTTTGCGCTCAACACTAATGATAAAGGACTGATCACAAAAATCTACAAAGAGTGAAGAGTCTCAACAAAAACAAAGTAAATAATCCAGTCAAAAAATGGGCAGAAGGTCTAAAAAGGAACTTTTCCAAAGAGGAAATGTGAAAGGCCAATAGGCATAAGAAAAAATGTTCAGCATCACTTGTAATCAGGGAAATGCAAATCAAAAGTAAAAATGAGGTACCATCTTACACCAGTGAGAATGGCACATACTAAAAAAACTAGCAACAACAAATGTTGGTGAGGATGTGGAGAGAAAGGAACTCTCCTGCACTGCTGGTGGGAGTGCAAACTGGTCCAACCACTATGGAGAGCTGTGTGGAGATTCCCCAACCTGCTAAAGATGGAGCTTCCATATGATCCAGCAATTCCACTCCTAGGTATTTACCCAAAGGACACAGAATCATTAATTCAAAAGGGCACCTGCACCCCTATGTTTATAGCGGCACTATTTACAATAGCTAGGCTATGGAAACAACACAAATGCCCCAAAATAGATGACTGGATCAAGAAGAGGTGGTCCATATACACAATGGAATATTACTCGGCCATCAAGAAAGATAAACTCATGCAATTTGCAGCAACATGGATGGAGCTAGAAGGGATCATGCTCAGCGAAATAAGCCAGAAAGAAAAAGAAAAATACCAGATGGTCTCACTCATAGCAGAAATTTAGAAAACTTAAATAAGGGACCAGAAAAAAGACTAATTATAATAAAGTAAAAATCAAAATCAATTAGCAACTATAAACCAGAGACACACTACGGGGTGGGGGGTGGGGAGGAGTAGGAGGGATTACGGTCAAAATAAGAGGGGTGGGAATTGTATGGGGACCATAACCAAGATGAAAATGCATATATTGTGCAAAAATGATGTAAAAAATATATATAATTAAAAAAATGCCTTCGTGATCAAAGCCAGCTCCAGACATAGCAAATTGTTTGTTCTTCCTGAATTATAGGAATTATAGAAATCTTCTATGCCTTTATGCACTTTTGTCCCTTCTGCTTTGAATGACCTCTAATAGTTAAGCTATTAATGATTGAGGATTTCTTTACAATGCAGCTTTCTTGTTAGGAAAAAAGAAAGCAGGATGATCTTGACTTTTTACTGTTTCTAGTATTTCTTGTCATTTGTTTGATTAAATAGACAGCGCTGAAATTAGGTTCAACTTTTTAACCATCGCAAGGACACTCACTGCTTATAAAACAGTTTGGGGTCCCTCTTATGCCCCTTATCGGACCCTCTTTGCCTGTGATCCTGTGGAACAAGCTAAGGAGTTAACAGAGAACTGCATCCATTTAATTACCAAACCACAAATGGGACCAGAAAACAGTAGCTGGTGGACTGAAATAGATTCTCAGTGGACGGAGAAAAACCATCTCACCCATATCCCAGAAGGCCCAGCACAGCGGGAGTTCTAGAAAAGAACAGGTGCTTGGTGGTGGGAGAACTAGAGGGGCTACCCCTGAGGGGAGAAATCAAATATGGTACAAAAATTAATAACCATGTAAGAAAATAAATAAGCTCAACAAAGCAATTTTAAGAAAAAAAAGAAATGTATGTGAAGACCTCTTTTTAAATAGTAGGGGGTTCCCAGGAGGATCCTTGTCCCGTCAGAGCTCTGTGCCTCTGGTTCCTCCTCGAGCCTGTGGAGAGGCTGCAGCTTGCACAAGGGCCTGCGTCTCCTTTACAGTTAGAGGCGGCTGTTGCTTCAGAGCTGTGGGAGCAGAGGGAAGATTTCCCCAGCTGCAGCGCATTTCCTGTTTGCAGTCTCCAACTGCGGCGGCGGGCATGGTGGTTTGGGTTAGGGATTGTTTGTACTTTCTTGGCTTTTCTTCTTTTCTTTCTCCCTCAAATGAGAATCGCTGGGCATGTGCAGGTTGGATCCTCAGTTATGGGAAGCAAGTTATTTCTTAAGTTCTTTGAAATCCTGCAGTGGTATGGCTAGCAGTTGACTGGTAGCCTCTGGGTTATGTAATAGAGTTTTCAAACCTCATCTTTATGCAAAATGATAATCCGTGATAGGAAGGTTTTGGCATTTAATCTGCCAGATACTGCCTCATGTCCTGATAGGCTTCCCCGCCAATTAATATTATGGGACATCTCGTGAAGTGAGAGCTGTCCGTGTGGGTGGGAGGATGGGTAAGAGGGAGATTTTCTTTTCCCCTTCTGTTATAAAAGTCAGATGTGTTCACATAAAATTCCAAAGTATGAAAAAAATTAAGAAAATAATCATTATCTAATTCTAACTAAATACGATACAAGATGTCCTTCAAAACAGTTTCAGAGATTTAATCACAGAGATAATTTAGATGCAAAGTGTGTGTGTGTGTGTGTGTGTGTGTGTGTACACACATACAAATATATGTCTCTATCTAAGTCCTCAATCTCTTATTCAGAACAAAACTCTTGGCATTAGTGTTTCAAAATTGTACAGATTTCAGAAAGGTACCAAGTTGCATAAACCGTGTATTATATAACACCTCCCCCCTCTCCAGTGGCTTCTCAGACTAGTCCTCATAATTAAACATACATTTATCTCTGCAGTGAAGCGGGGATATTTACATGAAGTGAGGTAAGTAAAAGACTCTGGGGTCCTGCCTTAGTTCAATTCCGCACTTACCACTAAGTGAATTCAGGTCAGGTCAGACATTACTGCCAAATGAGTTTGTTATTGTACATGTTTTGCAAACTTTTTTTAAAGCTTGCCAGCTCTCCATGACCATATCCAAAAAACTGCAAAATCACTTTTAACAGGCTACCTCATGTTTCACTGTATAACTAAGATGCAACTGATTTCCTATAAAGGATTTGATTTTCACCTTCACTAATCCAGGCGTACCTTACCTTAAATACAGGAAAGTTTACCAAAGGTGTATTTCCCCCTTGTGTCCACGTCCACTGAGGGGCAGTGCTCCATACAGTGACAGTAATTCAGGGACCCAGGCACACAGAATCGTCTGGGTCTCAGCAGAGTCTGCCAGGGAGGACAGAGAGAGCAACCAGCCATGTGCAGACTTGTCACCGCTTTCCCTGATGCAGTGACTGTGCTCTTGGCCCCTTGCAGGAAGTAGAATGGAGCAAATGGGCTTTTTGGTGAGAGCTACTATTTCTACTTCATCTGTAAATCACTCATTTCTCCTCACCTCTCCCAAGTACTGACTGTAATTGCCCTTATTTAAAGCAGAGAAAATTGAGTCAGAGATCACTCACTAGACATCCAAGCCAGGATTCAAACCCAGGTGGTCTACACCAGTGTCCACGCAGATATCACTGCCACCATCCAGATAAGCTCTTCAAATTCTAAAATTTTCAATGAGGATCAAGTGAAGTAAGTCTTTATAGCATAACGATGTGGCCCAAGTAGACAAAATAGGGAAGTCCAGCAAAGGAGCAGCAGGTGTCTCTGCTTTCTTATCAGTTAAATGAAGACAGTACTATTATGTCTGGTACTAGACACGCTAACTCATATCAATACTAAAAAATAACACTGGGGTATTGCATGTCTTCCTAGCACATGGTGAGCCCTGTGTGTTTTAGTGTATTTTATTGGATTTTTAAATTGAGTTAAGAAGGTGCTTTCTAAGTAAAAGTGTGTCCTTATAAAACATAATATGCATGAAGATGTTCACTAAAGACAAGAAAATTTGATTTGATATCACTGTATGGTTTTGTTCTAGTTGAAACAGCAAATTATAGATGACATGCATGGAAATGAAATAAAAGTTGATCATGAACTGACTGATCCATCATTTCAAGCATGATAACGAAGTTGTGGGGGCCAGAGTGTCTTCCAGGGCCTAGCAGCTATTTAGGTATTTGTTCCTTTTGCTTTCCCATTTTGATCTTGATCTTAAAAATCTTAGCTACTCCCCTTTCCTTAGACTTCTCAGATGAAGTCAGGTGCTGTGCATAATGCAAAGGAAACTAGTGCTTTCCTTTTTGCTCGATGCAGAGATGATGTTAAATCTAACCCATCATTTCCTGAAATTGAATTTGACAAAATATAATTGCGTTATTTTAAACTAAGGGATGCTCAACCTCTGATACTCCTACACCGACGAGTCTTCCCTGTGAAACTACTTTCCACATAAGTTCATTCTTGTTGGTTCCTGTTGCCGTCTGCGTAACGGTGTCATCCGTTTCCCACTGCCCCTTGGGCCCTCCCCAGCTCTCGGGCAAGCCATTTCTACCTTCTGACTCTAGAGCTTCCCTCCCCCATTGGGACTTTGGAAAGCATTAGTCTAAGGCGGTGGTTCTCAAACTTGACCTTGCACCCGTCTCACCTGGAGAATTTGGTGAAACAGATTCTTAACTTATGTGAAAATCTGATCAGTTAGATTCTATTTCTGACAAATTTCTAGGTAATGCTGACACTTTTAGTCCACACTGAGAATCACTAGGAAGGATCCAGACAGAGATACGGAATTCCTTACTGTTCCAGAGAAACTATAGCTTTTTCCTCCAAATTCACTACCTGATTATATTTACATGTATACATGTCAGCTGACTTGTATTAATAAATAAGTTGAAGGAGAAATAGACTACTGGTTGGTTATCTGTCGCCCTCTTGTGTTTGTGTCATATTTCTTTTTAATAACTTTCTCAATATGAAAACAATACCAGTTCGTTGTTGAAAACTTATAAAATATGGGGGGAAGACAGGAAAGGACTGAAATCATAATCACCGAGAACCATATAACCCACTGAACACTTAAGATACATCTATATCTTTTAACCTCTTTTCTCTATCTTTTTTCTTTCTTTTTTTTTAAAGATTTATTTATTTATTTATTTATTTATTTATTTATTTATTTATTTATTTATTTATACAAGAACCAGGGTACAGGCCAGATGTGCAGGAGGCTTGAGAGGATTCACCGGAGAGAGAGCAGGGAACAGAACAGGCAGACTGACTGAAATACACTGCTGAGGGGAGCAGCGGGCGAGACAGGAAAGGTGTGCCATGCCATGTGGCTTGCTCCCTGGCCGGCCGGGATCGAACCCACACTGCAGAGGCTGCGGACAGCTTCGCAGCACTGCGCTCAACCACCTGCACCACCAGGGAGGCCCTCTTATCTTTTTTCTTATGAGTAATCTTCATGGACACACATAATTTATATTTATACACATACATGCATGCATAATTTTTGACAACATTGGGTTCATATTGTAGTGCTATCTTATAACCCAGTTTTCACTCACATATTTTGAAAACGTTCTCCTGTTCTATATAACACGGAAGCCTAGCAACCTTCACTTAATTGGAAGCTTACAGCCTCCAAAGGCAGAGCTGCTTCGTTACCTAGAGCTGACCTCTCACCCCAAGGAGGCTGCAGGCCCCAGACACATGTCCCTCTGACGTAGTTTCTAGCAGTGGTCTGGAGTACTCACCATGTGCACCGTAATCTCTTAGTCTAATCTCCTATTTTGAATATTTCTGTGGTTTCTTTTTTTCAGTTTAGAATGATAATTCAGAGCCTCTTATGAACCCTCTGCCTGTGCTGAGTGTATGTCATTTAGATGCTGGCCTTTGTGACTGATTGAATTCACCTTGCCATATTTTTTTCCCCCTTCTTTCAACAGTGTTTGAATTGATGAGCAAGCAGGGAGAAATTGCTTGTACCCTGAGGCCCTGGTCACCCTATCCGTCTTTGTACTGATTCAATCATGAAGCTTGTTTTCTAAGTATTTCAGACTTTTTTGGAAGGTTATATTTATATTGTGCCATAGTTTTATAACAGACATTGTGAAGTATAATAAAAATGTAGGATTTTGAAAGGATTTTGACCTTTCTTACTTTTCCGCTTGCTGTTTAGTTACTGTGGTTTCCTGGGGTGTCAGAGCCAGGGCCACCCTCCTGCTGTGAGACCTTGGGGCAGCACCCTGGAGCTGTTTCACCCAGTTGGTCTGAATTTTTTTCTACAATGTTCAACTTTTTCTCAGTAGCTCATTTTCAGCTTGGAGGGTATTATAACTGGAAGCTTCTTTAGACACCTTATAGCTCTTTCAGTTTATCGATGACAGAAATGAGGCGTGACTCACCTAACCCTGAGGCAGGTTCGTGTCTAGGACACTCTTCGCCTCAGTGTCAGACAAGTCCTGACAGCTACAGGATGGAGGTTATCCTTGGTCTGTTCGCTAAACCAATCCTGGGAGCAGCTCCAGCCCTCCGATCCCTCTTCTGCTCCGCCCCCGCTCCTCCACCTTCTGCTCTGGTGCTGAGCTCTCTAGGAAAACAAAACCAGCTCAGAACAGCTTTCCTGGTTATCAGGGAAATTCATGTGTTCATCCAGTTCACAGCATTTATTTAGACTATGAGACACAACTGCACTGTACTGCGGTTGATGTAACACTGGAGGGCGGGACAGGGGAGCTGCTGCCTTCAAGAGGCTGCCCTAGACAGTGAGCGCCGGTAAGATGCAGCACTCGCCCAGAGTGAGCCTTTTCTGCCTGCTTAAGAATAATGGAAGAGGGTGAAGGGGCTTGTTTCGAAGAGTCAGGATCTCTGAGGAGGTGACACAGAGATGAGAGGACTCTGCTGGTAGCCAAAGGAGCAGTTCCAGACAATTGTAAGCATGTGCTAAGGCGGAGAATGTTCCTGGGTCAAGAAGCTGGTAAAAGGCTGCATGACTGAAAGGAAGTAGAAATGAGGAGAGGGGCGTAAGGCTATTGCCAGGGCCAGTCTAAACTGGGAGACTGGATTTGAATCCAGTTCTCTCGGCAGCCTTGATGGATTTTAAGCTGATGAAAAGATCGCTCTCACTGCGTGATGCCGGGAATGAGAATGTTCAGTAACAACTTCAGTGAATAGCATGACCATGTGCCCTTCTCACTGTTTAACCTAGGGCGAGTTACTTAACCTCTCTGAGCCTATTTCCTTACTGATTGGATGAGAGTCAGACCCATCTTACGGCGCTGTTATGAGCCATAACTTTAGATAACAGGTCAGCAGTGCCATCTGTCATTTTAATCTATCAAAGTCAGGCTGCTCTACCTTGAAGAGGGCATGGCATAACAGAATGTATCATCTTACAGATCCTAGAACCTGCCTTGCAGCAAGAGGCAAAACTTATCCAAAAGGGGAACGTGGAACACTTTGAAGGACATTTGGGATTCCCACTGCCCACTACCCCAGCCTCAGAAGATCTGTTCCAGTATCTGAAATGTTATTTTATTTTTTCCTCACTACTGCAGAGCTCTTCAAGTCTAAAGAATTCTAAGAAGATCAGTCTCGTTACATTTTAGTAAGGGTCTGCGTGGTGCCAGCCTTTTGCAAGCAAGGCGGCCATGTCTGTACCTCCTGCAAGTCCCCTTAAGAGCATGGGAGGGCGGCCCTGTCATCCTACTTTATAAGCAAGACGTGGAAGTCTCTAGAAGGTCACACGACCTTCTAGATACCTAGATACCTAGATACCTAGAAGGTATCGCCCAAGCAGATACCTAGCTGAGTATCACCACCCACAAATCTTTGAGCAGAGGGTAATGTGTCTCAGTGACTCTCACCTGTGTTGGATTTGTAAGTGCCTTCCACACATTATTTTTTCTATCCCTTAATGCATATGTGCAACCAAATAAAATAGTTTAATAGGTCAGTACTGTTGCATTTTCTTTGCTAGAGTATCGTTTTCATTGCAGTGCTTCTGGTATCTCCAAGAAGATAGTGCTGCAGACAGTTCATTGATCTGGAGCTAGACCAGGTTCATGGCCTGCCCCTCCACCTAGCTAGCGGCTGCATTTGAACGTGCAGTCATGTTCCTTGTGAAGGCGTCAGGGGTAGTCAGTGAAGTAGCGCTTGTAAATGCCACAGCCCTGGGCTTGCTGCAAAGTGGGGGCGTTTCTGAGTTGGTTTCTCTCTCATGCCTTCAGTGTGGGTGCTTGCAAGAACTTGCCGCAGGGTGTCTCTTTTACCCAGGAGCCAAGTCTGTAAGGTTGAAAAGTTAGCCCAGAGTCCCCAGGTTCACATGCCTCTGGGCTCTTGGGCCCTGCTGAGAACTCTTTCCTCTGTCATAATATCCTGGAAACCATCCTCATCACAAGGCCCCAACTTTAAATAGCTCCGAGGTGATAACTCTAGGGCATGAAGGAGTTAACACATGGGACAGAACACCTAATTTATACCAGGGAACCGTGGGCTTAACTGCTGGGAGCTGGCTCATTATTTTAATTGGATTTTCCAATGTGTTGCACAAGTCAGCAGATCAGCATTAGCTTACTTGCAGAGAAACTGTTCCTGTCTGTAGAAGGGCAGTGCAGAGAGACCACAGAGCAAGCCAATAGTGTTCTTTTAGTTGATTCAGGGGCTTGTGCATGGAGCTGTGGTGGCCCGCTGGGAGAGGTGTGGCTCCCCAGGGAGGAAACCACCTCTCCCCATGGTCTAGGTCCAGCCCCCAACCCCAAAGCAGGCAGGCCGGAAGTGCCATATGTTGTGAGGCCATCCAGCTATTCCTGATTCCTGCTCGGGGATCAGGTCGGTTGATCACCAAAACAGATGGGGATGCCTCCCCTTCAGAAGCACACCTTTTAGAGAGGAAAGACGTGTGATAGATTAGTAAATGAGTCAATAAGATTATTTCATTTTGTGGTAAAATTATACAGTGGCTGAAAATAACCAGGGCAGAAGACTGGTGTTTCATATATGTGGAGAAAGTTCATGAAGGTCTCCTGATGACTCGGGTTATGTGGGCTGCTTGTAGAGGGTCTGGTAGTGTGTAAAAAATTGAAAGGAGTAAGTGATTGTTTTTATCAAAGCCAATATTAATTACCGTTTGTTTGCTTAAACCAGTCAGTTTTGCAGAATGAAAGCATAGACTTCTGAGTTATTCCAGATTTCTGGTCGGACACAATGTATATGCTAGCAAGGTAACTGGGCCTTTCGTGAGGGAGGAAATAAATAGCAATTTGTTGGGAAATCATTCTTGAAATCATTTTTAATGTGTTCCTTGCTTAATAAGATAGAAGAAGATGTGTGTTTTAAACATACTCTTGAACCCCTTGTAATCTTGAATCATGTAAAGAGCTCGTGGGGTCATCAGACTTTACCATCAAAGGAAGGAAATGGATCGGAAGTTCAGTAAGTGGAAATGGAGCAATCAATAGAGTCTTAGTAAAATAAAAGGGAAATCATGATATAGTAGACTTGAAAGGCTTTTTTATAAAGCCACTGACGATAATGAAGGTGCCACAGGAAGACCGCTGGCCCCGTTATCATTGTCTTATGTTGGCAAGATTGTGATCGTCCACATGTGTGTTTCTGCTCATTCGTTTGCAGCTCTTTCTCAGGCCATGAAAAGATTCCTGGTAGAACTAGAAAATAAAAGTCTAGGAAAATTATGTAAAGTTGTGTATTCCAACTCTGTCACAAAAAAGACCTTAAAATAGCTGAGAAAATAGGTTTTGTCTTCCTGGAGGTCACCATGGGAGGTAATTTTGGTTTACCCATCGATAAATAGCTCCAAAAAAGTGTCCTTAAGATGGACATGGGCACCTGTGGCAGCTCACCATCTTGAGGGCTTGGCGTGGCCTCAGCCTCTGAGAAGACCCTGCCTTCACCGGATTCCTGCGGAGGCTCTCCTGAGCACAACACCTGAAAGGCCGGGTCTCTCCATCCTCCGCAGTGGGGGTGGCTGCTCACCCCCTGGGGAGCTGCGTCAAAGCTCACCACTGTTACAACATACTCAGCCCCAGCCTCCGTGGCAAAATAAAACTAAAAAAAGACGTGCGCCTGCTTTCTCTTTGACGTGTCTCTGTGTCTTTATAATGACAGGGAGTTATTCTTCTTAAACAATGATACTTAAAACATATCTCCTTTGCCAGTTTTTATGAATTAATGTATTTATTCCTGGGAAGTACATTAGGAAGAGTCTCCATTTAAATTTTTTTCTACAGCCTTTCCATTCACTGTGCACTGGAAAGATTCTGAAATCATGATACACGATATTTTTGCTGCCGTGGTTTCTTATCAGCCTCCAAGGTTGTGTGTGGATAACCACAAAGAAATTCTGAATTCTTGGGGCTTTCCATCCGTGCGGCTCCAGCCCACCACCGCCTGCCCCATGCCTGACCACAGCGATGGCATTGCAATGTCACGACCTGTGTTTATTATGTGGTGAATCCGTGACTTCTGAAGACTTTTCCTTCCAAACAGCCCCCACTATTCAGTACTAACCACAGAGTTTCCTACTTCTTTTATTTTGCAATACAGCCTTCAGATCACTGCATTTGTTTGTTTTCTGCTTTATTTCACAAAGGATTTGAGGCATTGGTTAAAAAAAAAAAGTTAAAAATGGTTTCTAATGTCTGTTTTTTCTTTTTTTTGCTTTAGAATTTTTACTTTTTTTGAATAACAATAAGGTACTTGTTACCAAAAAGCAAATTTTTTTAATGCCAAAAAGTAAACAGTAAAATCCTCTCCTCTCCCTTCACACCCATGTCCTTCCCTGAGGAGAGCAGCAGCAGCAGGTCACTCTGTCCTTCCAGAAGGGATTTCCACATAGACAGAGTTTGTCCTCTTTTTGTACAAATCTGTGTACTCTGTGAATATTTTTTTTCACCTAACATTTGTGTCGGAGACATTTCCAAAGTTGGACATAAAGAACTTAACCATTTTTGTGGCTGTTTAGACCTTCCAGAATTTATTTCATCAGTCCACTATTGATAAGCACTGAACCTTTCATCGGCATAAACAGTCCCGTGGGAAAGAACTGTGTACACATGATTCTCTGTTTCCTTCTTTCTACAAATACTCATGAAGCAGCTACTCTGACAGGCAGTGTTCTAGCTTCTGGAAATAGAGCAGTGAGCATACAAACGCCCTCTTAGGTAGACGCCTTGAACCATCATAAAACCCAGGTGATCCAGACCTCTGCTTCAGAACACTGAAAAAACTTGTGCCTGAGCTGTCGCCTGCCCTTCCGGAATATATTGTCTTCAGTGGGTTCAAAGTGCGGAGGACACAGCCATGAGCAGGACCCTGCACCGCCCTGGTGTGGAGAACGCTCAGCCCACATTGGCTGGTTTTACTGTTCTGTTACCGCCTGCCTTTTAATCGTCTCCCATCTGTGTTTTGCTTTTCAGCTCCAGGGTCTGAGCCACAATGTGATCTTCACCTTGGATTCCTTGTTGAAAGGAGACCTAAAAGGAGTCAAAGGAGTAAGTGTTCAGGAATTTGATTTTCACTTTAAAGGAATGATTTTTTTTCTCTCAAGATCAGAGCGGTATGCTGTTTGAAAGGCTGTAGGGTAAAAGTATCAGGCTTTTCTGCCCTCCCGCCATCAGGATAGATGACAGAACCCTGTGGTCCTGAATGCATGCCTGATGGCGGCACCTGGAGTAGGGTGTGGGCGTAGGTAGATGGGATTCACCTGGGCTGAGACTGGGCTTTTAAGGGCAGCGTCGCGGGGATGCCAGCAGAAGCCAGGAACGAACAGGAGCAGAGAAGCCAAGAGAGAAGCAGAGTCATAAGAAGAGCAGAGAGAACGTGAGAGAAGGCCGGAGAGCCCAGCATGAAGACTTGCTGGGGGCTGGGAGGCCTGCCAGCCTCCCGACCCCCAGCACCCCTGCCTGCTGTGTACCTGGTAACCCCAATAAAAGGCTGCAAAAGCCACTGAGGACTCTGACTCCTCCTTTACTCCGTCTGCTGGATATAGAAAACCTGCACTGTGCCATTCCTGTCCTTACAAAGGCACTCTGAACATTTCCGGCATGGAAAATGATCATTGGCAAAGGAGCAAGATGAGACGCTTTTGGGAAGCTGGAAGGACCTTAGTGGCCGGGAGAGGGGGTTGCACTGTACCTTGGCTAAATCACTGGGTCCCGCTGCAGCAGCCAGCTTTCCATGGGATGCCATGTGTGAAAGTGTCTTGGTGAAGCTCCATGTGTCCTAGAGGAAGGCATCCCTGCTAAGATGTTTCATAACCCAAATGCCCAAAAATGGATGACTGGATCAAGAAGATGTGGTACATATACACCATGGAATATTACTCAGCAATCAGAAAAGATAAATTCATGCCATTTGCAGTAACATGGATGGCGCTGGAAGGGATCATGCTCAGTGAAATAAGCCAGAAAGAAAAAGAAAAATAGCAATGGTCTCACTCACAGCAGGAATTTAGAAAACCTAAATAAGGGACCAGGAAAAAAACCTAATTATAAAAAAAGTAAAAATCAAAATCAACAAGCAACTATAAATCAGAGACACACAAACCAAGGGGGGGTTGGGAATTGTATGGGAACTATAACCAAGATGAAAATGCATACATTGTGCAAAAATGAAAGCTGATGTGAAAAAATATATAAAAGAAAAAAAAGATGTTTCAGAATTCTTTATTCACCTTTAAGCAAAATGTACACTCAGTTTCTATTTTGTTTTTTCTAAGGATCTCAAGAAGCCATTTGACAAAGCTTGGAAAGATTATGAGACAAAGTTGTAAGTGATGTTTTATTTGATTTTTTTTAAGCCCTTTTTAAAATTTTTGTGAGTTTCCATTTAAAAAAGACAAAAGAGTAACTGGAAGAAGAACACAGCCCTCAACTAATACCTTCTAGATAAAAATTGTTTACCCGTCCTTGTAAGGTCTAAGAGGTAGGTGAAAGTAGCTACATCTCCAGTGCTAGTTTTCTGGAGTGACATGTACTTTCGCAGTCAAGTGGCCTTCGTGACTGAGAGTGACTGTCAACCATGGATCTGAGAGCTGCAACTCGTTCTGCTCCCGGTTGCCTCTAGTTTACTTCCCTCCACCCACACCTCTGCCTTTTGCTCCTGTGAGCTCTTGTTTTCATTCTGGAACCTTTTCTCAAGCATTATCTTGCATCCTTTTCTGCCCGTTCACATTTCAGAGCAGGGCACCCAGAGACTGGTCAGAAGCTCATGTACATCAACAGGGCTTGTCAGGAAAGCAGTGGCTGGCCTTTTGGGGTTTTAAGTTTTAGGATGTCAAGATAGCTTTTTTATCACTTGTGTTCTAAATGTCACTGTCTAGAAGTCTGTCTTCTGGGGCCACTCAGATCCCTCAGCCCCCATCCGTGATTGTATACAGCGACATTTTGGAAGCTCCACGGGCAGGGAGTCAGGGAGCCCTACTGTTTGCGGTGCAGACTTTCTCTTAGTCTTTCTCTTCTTAGACTTATTCTTCCAAATATTTGTTACTCTCTCCTCCTTTTTGGTTCCCAGTTCTTGTCTTTGGGAGATTATGCCTTTATTTATTTATCTTTAAATGACCTTGCCATTAGTTCAGTGGGGTTGGAAGGAAGAAGAAATGATACATGTGCTCGAGTTGGCTGATTGACCCAGAAGTCTGTCATCACCACTGGGCGATGCCCTTCATGTTGCTTCTCAAGTGACTTTGACTTCCTGCTGCTTTTCCTGTCCTCCCCAGTGGAGAGAGAGTTGAGGTGCATTTTCTCCTGGTCCGATCCTTGCTTCACCCTGTGTGACTGCCATGGTGGCCTGAGGAAGGGGTTGCATAGATACAACGTGAGGATAGTACAGTGAAACCCAACCAGGTCTGTCGTTGATTTCCCATTGGGAGGGTGGATTAATTTTCCACTGTGTGTACGTGGGCAAAGATGTCAGCTTTCTTTGGTGTTTGATTTCCCACCACCACAATTTAAAAGATTTGAAGGCTAAATCAGTTAGTCTTTGCATTCACAACTGGAAATTATAGGCTGTTTCCGAAATTAGAGTCTGTTTCAAGTGAAACGAATTTTCAGAAAGAGGCCTGTGACCACGGATGTCCTTACCGGGGTGTCGTCTGTCAGAGCCAAGCGTGGCCTCAGGTCCTGGGCCCTCCTTTTCCTGGCTCCCCTGCGACCTCCCCACTGAGGAACATTTTCATAGGATTCCAAATTAGAGACTGGGATTTCTCACAGTCCTTATTTTGTACAATCCAGTGCCACGTGGTTGAGTGATAAACTGTGTTACTGGGATACAGAAACAGCCCGAGTTGAGAGGAGTTTTGGAAATTACCCTTGAGTGATTTTTGTGCCTACCCACAAAGCTTCATTATGGACTTTGTCTTGAAGTCGTTCTAAGTTTCATAATCTGTTGATAATCAATATACACTGTACCTCAGACCTCCAACTTTCTGATCTCCAACTATTCATCTTAGAGTGATTTACCCAAGAAAAAGTAAACTCAGGATTTCTTCAAACCAACCAAAATGGGAAGGGATTTATATTAATCCATGTGTTAGAAGTTTCCCTAGGTGGAAAGCCATATACAAAGTATTTATTCTCTTTGAACTTAGATTTTTTACTTTTGATAAATTCTAGTAAGAATTCCTGCCTCCTAACTTTAGTAATTAAGACGTAATCAAGGCACTCAACTTAAAGGGAAATGTGAATGTGGCACATTACTTTTTTTTTTTTTTTTAAATGATGACATCTGTTTAAATTTCAGTACAAAAATTGAGAAGGAGAAAAGAGAGCATGCAAAACAGCACGGGATGATTCGCACCGAGATCACCGGGGCGGAGATCGCAGAAGAAATGGAGAAGGAGCGACGCCTCTTTCAGCTCCAAATGTGCGAAGTAAGAACGCACTCTTCAGCCATTTGCCCAGAATTGTATTAACTGTCATCTTTCCTGCTTTTAGCAGTATTTATGCTTAAATGCAGGCTGTGATTATTAGCAGAGGGAAGTTTCTTAAGGATTCTAATCTCCATTTTTCTCCAAGCCTTTTGGGATCCACCATTTCACTGTTGTCTCTTGTTTTGAGCCTCGGTCCTATGGGGCTCTTTAAGCCTAAACGGGATTCTCTGGTGAGAACTTTAATGTTGCTTGTGATTGAGTGTGGAAAAAAATTTGGGTGAGGGTAACACTGGTGAATAGTACATTTTACTGGTGCAGGGTTAGAGCATGTTTCTTTTTTTAAGCATGTGTCTAGTTTGATTGAAAGCTTAAGTGAAGTAGTCATTAAGAAATCTGAGTTAACAGGGAAAAAATGCAGTGGAAAGCATGTGGCCTTAAACTTAGAGCAGTGGGTCTCAAACCGGTTCCCACTGAATGTTGGACTCTTACCTAGAGCTGATGAGAGTGCTGGAGTTCCTTTAGCATTTTTTGTAAAATACTAAAATGGATAGAATTTTCTCAATTTTTAAGTTTCCCTCCTCAATTTTTTCCCTTGTTTCTTCCCCTCCACCCCAGTCATGAACTTAACTCCTTCGTGAACTTGTTACTCGTAAATACTTTCACATCACAAATCAAGTAAACAATATAAACAAAAGATCTTGACCAATTATGAAAGTTAGAATTACTAATGAATAGTCACTTGCACTTGCACAAACTTGCATTGTCATTTTTATTCTTCAATTCCATAGTAGCAAAGATTCTTTCTAATTCACTTCCTTGGTCTGAAAGTCTCACTATCATGCAGCATGTCCCGTGAAGAGAATGCCACTGGACTGGTTTTCTGCAAAGAACAGGAAGGTTATGGTGGTGTGAGCCAGAAGTTTGAGATCCACTGCACCAGGGGGAAATAATCAATTATTCAGAATGTTTTGTTGGGTTTGATTTCTGCTTGTCTAGTCAACTAACCTTAAGTATGTAAGATGCTAACCCCCTAATCAGTTTTGTCCACCTGTGACTGCCAGATCAGCGTTCCCTAAGTCAGACTCCCACTGTCTTCAGACAGCTGAGGTGCAGTATGCGTGATTGCTTTTCTGACACTCCAGCCTGTGACTGAAGAGGCCTGTCTGAAGTGACCCGCACAAAATTCTGTTTTATTTCCACAGTATCTCATTAAAGTTAATGAAATCAAGACCAAAAAAGGTGTGGATCTGCTGCAAAATCTTATCAAGTATTACCACGCACAGTGCAAGTAAGTGGACGTTACCATCATATTAGCAAGTAAGGCCCTGTCACTTTTCCGGTTTCCTTACTCATTCCCTCTTTTGGGTCTTCATTTGGTCACTATACTCGTGATGTAAGGACCTTCCGTGGCCAAATGATGAGAAATAGCATGGTGTTTCTATAAATCAGTAACTCAAGTTCGTGTACCTCTTGCTGGAACCTGCTTGCTTATTTGCACAAGCTGATGTCCTTGACAGCCTGAAGAGCCTTCCTTACCACCGGTGATGGTTCGAGAGAGAGCGATTGTCCAGTTCTAGTGTTGTTTCCTTGCAGAGGTGCCTTTTTATTATGTTTGAAAATCTGTGGCAGCACATTTGCTTTTTCATTTCTTGTTTACTTACTGGGTTAGCTTCATGAATTTTCTGGAAGATTTTTGTGGGGAGAAAAAATGCCCATTACTGTTAAAGTCTGTGTTGCGTCCGTAGGCCAGCATGGTGCAGACAGCGCTCATAATTATAGGCAGACGCCGTCTTGTAGCCAGAGAAGCCCCTGCTTTCACCCTCACTCTCCTTTCAGGGGGGCTGCCTTTCCCTGACGTTTGAGGGCCCTGCCTGGGCAAGGGAGAGGGAAGGAAGTACCACAGTGCTAACTAAAATAACTTTTTCCATTTTTAATAAAACACCAAAAATATCCAACCCACTTTAAAAAATTATAAAGATCGTTAGTTCTAGATAAAATACTACTCTCTGAAAAGTTAAAATTTATAGTTTCCTTTGATAGTCTCTCTTATTTCTTTTAATATTGTTATATCTTTGGAAGATCTTTGTCTTCCATCAAAACATCCAGGAAGTCAGCACTGACTCTGGAGAAGGGGCAGGACTTAAGTCAGAGAGATAAGGTCAAATTCTGCCACTGGGTACCCGTGAGATCTCCATGAGGAGTGTCTCTGAACCACAGTATCCTCATCTGTGACATGAGATTAAGGTTCTAAAACCCACCTTGGAATTTTCAAAGATGCGAGAATTTAGTGAGATGACGCAGAGGGTGTGGTCCACCCGGGCCTGCTACCACTGCGCGTGTTTGCTGCTGTGATGATTCTCAGTGGATGTAGATCAGGTCCATCAATAGTCATAAGGGATGTAGGAAGTGACTGATAACTCAAGGCACTGCGAGGAGAGATTTGGAGGGTTCCTTGAGGGAGGTGGTGGCACTCGGGATTGAACTTGGAGGATGACCAGCCTATGACCATTGGGATCTGGTAGGGGAGTCTCCCTTCAAGGCAGAGAGAGATCAGCAGAAGGGAGCCCGACCCAGTAATAACTTCCTGTGGACAGAAAGTCAAAAGTATCAACTAACAGAACTGGGAAATAATAGAGTTCAGCCCTCATTGCCCCAACGTTGAACCACAGATTCTATCACAGCAAGAAGCCAGAGCTGTTTTCTCTCGAGGACTACTTCTACCTTTCCTATGTTAGTCCAGCCCTTCAAACCCTTGATAGACACACAACAGACCTATAAAGCCTTGTTTATTTAGACTTTTTAAAAAGAGCAATTTCATATTGCAAGTACTTATTCCAGTTCCCAAAATGATTTTCAATGTCAAATCAAGTGGTACTTAAGTTTTGCCCTGGTGGCACCTTGCATAGTTGTAGTACCATGGTGGCTGCAGAGGCTGGAGGAAGCAGAAGAGAAAAGCTTTTGACTTTTGTTACCCATTTCAGCTCACCCACACTCATTGTTCCTCCCTTTCAAACATGAACATTATCAGTAGCACGCTGTTTTCCAAACAAACATATTATCCTACTACTCATCCACTCCTTTTACCACCCAATAGGTGTCATTAGGATCTGCAGAATCAAACACATTTACAAATATTACTTTATTATCCTTCATCATAGAGATAATAAACACTAACATTGATCAAGAGTGGCCAGGAAGTGGTTGCTCAGAGAAGATCTTAACTTGCCCAGAGCCACATTCGTTCGTTTCATAGATGCTTCATGAATATGTGTCAAAACAAAGAAAGCACAAGGAACCACAGGAAAAATAGATAAATTAGACTTCAAAATTTAAAACTGTTGTAAGTGAACGGACACTATTAAGAAATTGAAAAGATAACCTACAGAATGGGAGAAAATATTTGCAAATCATTTCTCTGAAAAAGATGTAATATCCTTAATATATAAAGAACTCTGACAAGAACAAAAAGATAAAACAACTCAACTTAAAAATGGGTAGAGGTTTTTCCAAAAAACCCCAATGTACAAATTGCCAAAAAGCTCATGGAAAAAGACAGCATCATTCGTCATTAGAGAAATGCAAATCGAAACAACAATGTTCAAACAACCACCACAAAACAGAAAATAAATTTTGGTGATATCGTGGAAAATGAGAACCCTTAATACACAGCTGCTAGAAGTATAAATTGAGGTGACTGTTTTAGATAACAATTTGGCAAGTCCTCAGAAAGTTTAACATGGAGTTAAACTATAGGCATTAGCAGTGGGTCTACCAGTCCCATTTCTAGTTATAGACCCAAAAGAACTGAAAAAAGGTATTAATTAAAATTGTGTTCATGCATGTCTATAGCAGCAGAGCCTGCGCCTGAACCATGGTTCTGCCACCTACTAGTTTTGTGAACAGTTTGAGCCAGTTATTTACATACTTTGTGCCTCAGTTTACCCTTTAAAATGGAGATGACATCGAAGTGTTTATTAACTCATTAGGGTTGTTGTGAGGCATAAAATCATATAAAGCGCTGGACATATGATAAATGCTCAACATATTGGCGCTCGTTATTATTCCAAATGAAATAATGCAGCCTCTTATCTTTCTGGATCCATCCAGGCCATTCATTCAACAGCCTGTCTCCAGCATGTGCTGGAACACGGGGCCTTCTGGGGAACTGAGTGCATGCTGACTTTCCTCTCACCCTTGTTTCTAGTTCAGTCACATCTCTCCTTAGAGTGTTCGATGCTACTTTATGATAGTAGTCCGCTGGTTAATGTGTCTTTCTCTTGAATTCAAAGATAGCCCAACCCGGAGGGACTGGTCTGTGAATAGACAATGTACATGTTATGAACCTCAGTGTGTTGGGATGGTGACTCTCTGTGTCTGGTATCTACTAGCACATGGGGAATGGTGCCCATAATTTGTTTGTTGGTACACCATTATAAAATACTGAAATGAGTTTTCTAAGTATTCTTGAGATATGGAGGGGTTTGGAGAAAAAGAGAAAATTTCAGATTTTGCAGGTAATTATGGTTCATTTTTTTACACTGCTGGTAAATCTGATATTTTCCATTTCAGTTTCTTTCAAGATGGCTTGAAAACAGCTGATAAACTGAAACAGTACATTGAAAAACTAGCTGCTGATTTATATAATGTAAGTTCTTTATAAAATGTATGCTTTTTAACTTGGTTTTATAGATAAAAGTCAGTGAATTTGGCATCTGGATCTGAAGAGTGTTAGAGACGAGAAGGCAGGTTCAGTGATGTGTCAGTCCAGTCTAACCCGGGAGCAACGAGCCTTCAGGTTCACTTAGGGAATCACCAGTGGGCAGCCATTCCAGAGCACAGAGATGAAGCTATTTGGAGCACAGGGGAGTGAGTGAGTGAGTGATCGTTGATTCTAGATCGTCTCACTCAGGGCCCTTGACATTGCCCTTCAGTCAGCAATTGCAGAATGTTTGATCCAAAAAGCATAAAAATTGGCTGTCCTGGGTAGGCAGGTTTATGAATTTTTATTTTGCTATTTTATATTTCCCTCCCTAATACTTGGGTTTTGCTTTCATAATAGGAAAATCAAAAGGGAAACTTGTGGAAAAAAAAAACAACTCAGTGCATCTGTAGAAATGTCAGGCTTTTCCTCGTAAACCACTTGGCATGAATAGTATTAACAGCATATGTTTTATGGGTATAACCACGTATGTTCAAATGAGGTTTTGGAATTAAAGATAATACTGCATATTCTGATAAATAGCTTTAAAATATACCACTGAGTATTTTTTTTGGTAATTTTTTAAAAATAGTTAACAAGGTCCAGGATACAATTAATTCCAAGTGATTTTTCTATAAAGCAGCAACAATCCTTTGCCCTCATTTAGCACTCGGTGGTAAAGCTTTATATGTGCATCAGCCCATTGGATTCTGGCCATCCTGAGGATTCTCTTCTGGCCCATTTAATCAAATTGTGGATTCCCATCACCACCCTTTGAAAAACCAGAAGCAAATGACTCACTATTATTTATTAACTGTGTTTCAAAGAGTACATTTGCTCAAAAAAAAAAAATTGCTCTTTTGGACACTGGTGGTTATTTGGGACTGTATACAAAGCTGGCTATCTACACAGTCTTAAAGAAAAATAAATTCAAATATTTAACCCTTTCAATAATAACAAAACAATCAAAGTTCAAGATAAATACTTACGGAATTATATGCTTGTACTTTACAATTTTGGATAGAATCATGGTAAAGGCAGAAACCACAGAAGCAAAGGTTAATTGATTTTCTTCAGTAAAGATGAGCAAATTCTGTATTATTAAAACACAAATATGATTGCAAGAGACAAAAGCTTAACTGGAAAAAACAACCATATGTATGTCCTTAATACCAAATTTTTATGTCAAGAAAAAATTCAAGTCTAATAAATCAAAATAAGTAACGATGACATACAAAATATATAAATAATGTTTGAACTTGTGAAACAATTTAACTTCAGTTTTAAAAAGGGCACTTCAGCATTAATTTTCTAACCTAGATGTTGTAATAAGAAAGTATTTGCATTATTTGTTAATTTCAAAACTCACCGGTGCTTTCATAAGATGAGAAAATTACCCTTCACATATAAAAATGAGACTGTAAAATACACGAGGAAATCAGCTCTATGATTGTTATATTTGATGAATTAAACTCTGCTTATAATACTAAGTAATAGAAATCTTCTTTTCCCCTCATAGATAAAACAGACCCAGGATGAAGAAAAGAAACAGCTTACTGCTCTCCGAGATTTAATAAAATCCTCTCTTCAACTTGACCAGAAAGAAGTAGGTGATCTCGGTGTTTCCAGCAGGGCTAAGAGTGTAAGCGTGGCTACTCTATTAATCTTTTTGTGTCCGTCTGCCATAGAGGCCCTTTGACAGCTTCCTGCCAGGGAGGTTGCGGGAACAAACAGATGAGAGAGAGGCAGGTGTGTGCCTGTCACACCGCCAGTGTGGGAGGGAGTCCCTCACCCCCACCCACCATTCACAACTCAGGAGTGTGTCTTCATGCTGTTGAGGGAGAGTCAGTGGTGTGTACACCCCACATCCTCTTTAGATTATCTCTGTCTTCTGGGCAGCCAAAGGAGGCCTGTGTAGTTTTGCTAAGGAAAGGGAAATGTTTGTTTGTTTGTTTTTTGTGGGACCCTCGTCGGCGGCCGGGAAACAAACCGGCCCCGCAGAGGCTGCCCGCAGCCCAGCGCTCAACCGCTGCGCCACCAGGGGAGGCCCTGGAAAGGGAAATGTTTTGAGTTAAGAGTCCTGTAGAACTTTTGTCCCACAGTTAGAAAAATTCAGGCATGATAGTCCTTGGGTATTGATGGATGGTCCTTGCATGGTAGAAAACAATGCGACTGTTGCAGTCTTTCTGTGTACACAGAGACTGGTGTATTCTGCTCATGCTAGCTCAAGGCCAGAGTTGCAAGAAGCCCTCCTTCAGTGCATGAGGAAATGCATGATTTGATTTATTTTACCTGCACCCCAAATTGATAAATGTTGAGTTTTCATTAGCACCATATCCAGAGTATTTATAAGTGCAAATTGATCTCTCTCAGCATGCCTTTCCCATTTTCATGCTATTTATCATCTCTTATTGCAAAACATATTTAGAAAGTAATGATTTTTAATAACTTAAATATGAAAGACTAACCACCAGAGAGTTCTTACCTAGTGCTGCTATTTGAGAAAAGTATAAAGTAACCTAAAAAATGACCTGAAAAAATAATAAAATTTTTAAAACTAATGACCAGAAAAAATAAAAGCACCCAACAAATCATTTTGCCTCCTCAACCCCACCAGATTCTAGCTTGACTTCACTGAAGAAAGCTCCAAGTTTTTGAGCTATAAATAAGATTCCTAGATAGTTGACGGACTCATTTCCCTTTTAAAATAATATTATTGACTAATATGATTGTGATATTAATTATCTTAAGCTTTTATAATAACCTCCCAAAAGATCTATTTGCTACATAACTCTTCTCGGGTGATATCCATACCAACTATTTCCCCTTTTTGTTTGAGTCTCCCTCTATCAGAATTGGTTTGCAAGTTGTTGGACCAAGTCTGCAATTTGCTCATTTCTCCCATCTCCGTGTGTGGCACGTTGCCCAGCCTGCAAGAGCTACCAATAAATATTTAGTAAGATGAAACAGAAGGAATCCTTTGTCCTCTCCATTCATACATTACATTAGAACTTTGAAAGGTTTGGTTTTAAATTCAATGCCAGCAACATGTCTAACCCCCATTAAATCAATGAGAGGGTGTAATTGCTTGCAGTTAAAAAAGATTACTCCTTAATATAATGCATTTTCTATGTTAATAAGGTTTTCCAATAAGAAAGTAAGGTAATTTATCTGTACCGATAATAGAGAGTAGGAAATTGAGCTAAAAATAATACCATTATTTCATTCTATAGTTTACATTTCTTGGCTCACATCATGGAATTTCCCCAAGGTTTTATTTAAAACCCATTATTTAAGTTGAGTTTTTATATTTTTTTGCCTGAATGGGTTTCTCATTTGCATTTCTGTTTCCTGAATACATACAGATTTCTTTTATGCTATCAAAGAATTCAGGGTCTATTTTATTCCTTCTATTGTGATTTGTTTTGTTTTTTAGATGATTATTAGTGTTCATAATTTGCCTAAGGTTTACTTTCTCACAAAAGAAAAGCCTCTATTGTTTAGCTGGAGCTCTTGCTAAGCAAGCTGAATGGTCCTCATTTCTCAAAGTGTAGAAATAATAGTTTATGTGACTTTCTTAAGCCATAAAACTCATTGGCAGTTAATGCAAGACAAAATATAGTATCTCCTTCCCGCTCAGTGCAGTAGAACAGACTTCTGAGGCCAACGTCTAGACCTTAGCCCCTTTATTCACCTTTAAGAGCATATTTGTCTGAGGCGAGGCCTGTTCAATCTGTTTGTCTTCAGAATTTCAGTTTTATTTAGACTAGTAATATATGTAAAGAATGTTTTACTGATAAGTTCATAGAATATAATGGTTTTCATAAGTTATCAGCATCCAAATCCTTGTTAATAAGTGCTTTTCTTTTTACAACTTACGCATGTATTTTAAAGGTTAGCAAACTGGTTAAGATTCAAAATGCATAGCTTTAAAATATTCACAGACTAGGAGTTATGTGGACAGATGATGTGAAGTTTAATTCCATGCAAAGAGTTCCAGGGAAGTAAACTATTCTTTTAGTAAGAATTGATATCCAAGGAAATTCTAGCTCTTGTTTTTAATATTTTGGTGAGATATAGATATGGCACAGATTCCCTGACTCCAGATCCGTGGTTAATTAATTTTCATGTGATTTCCTTAGGTTAAAGCAGAAAGCTGCATAGTTTTCTTTCTTTTTTTTTTTTTTTTAATAGAGGCTTGTTTTTATTTATTTATTTATTTGTTTGTTTTGTTTTGTTTATACATGCACTGGGTACAGTCAGAAGCACGGGAAGGTGAGAGAATCCACCAGAGCCAGAGCGGGGAGCAGAGCAGGCAGAAGGACCGAAGTACACTGCTGAGGGGAGCAGCGGGCGGCAGGAGAGGTCTGCACGCCATGCGGGACCCTCCTCTGGTGGCCAGGGAGCAGCCGGGGATTGAACCGGTGCCGCTGAGGTTGCGGGCAGCTTCGCAACCCAGCGCTCAACCGCTGCGCCACCGGGGAGGCCCTAGTTTTCTTTTCTTTTCTTTTCTTTTTTTTTTTTTTTTTCATGCCTCAGTTCCTTACCACCCAAACTTATTTTCCATCCTAATTGTTCCGTGCTAGTGATATGGACGCATTGCTGCCAGCTTCAGAAATACCTCCTGTTACTGCGATAGTTGTTAGGGGCTGGCACTGGTACTAGTAGAGGAGGCTGCTCTCTGCCTGCCTGACACACAGGGCAGCCTCAGTCTTACCTCCATCCAGAAGGCGTGGAGGGATCCATCAGGGCAGACAAAGGGAGCCAAAGTGCTGTGGAGCTCATGGTGGTCAGCCCTGATCAAAAGTAAACGCGTAGAGGAATTCTTTAAGAGAGGCCTACGCCCTCCTCCCTTGCTGATTAAAACTGTCCAATTAGGGGCCTCCCTGGTGGCACAAGGGGTTAAGCACCACACTATGAAGCAATTCGAAGCTTCTGCAGCACGAGTTCGATCTCCTGCCGGCCAAGCTACTCACATGGCGCAGCAGACCTCTCCTGATTCACCTGCTGCTCCCCTCAGCAGTGTATTTCAGTCACTCCGCCTGTTTTGTTCCCCACTCTGACTCTGGTGAATCCTCTCACCTCCCACACCTTTGGTCTGTACCTCAGTTCTTGTATGCATAAATAAATAAATCTTTTTTAAAAATTTCCCAATTAGATGTTTTTAGCCTATTAAAGACCAAAAAAATGCTCATTTAATTAAGACAGTGGCTAGCTGTCCTGCGGTGAGTCAGTTTGCCTGGTGAGTACACAGGCAAATCTCTGTCACCTACACAAATGCAAGACAGTTGGTCAGAGTGGAGCACCCACCTGAAAGACAGGAATTGTGTCCCATTCAGTGTCCTCCATGCCTATCACCGTGCCTGGCTCTTAGGAGGTATGCGGGGCATGCTTTTCAACACAGATTGTCCTAGAGAGTTTTCCTTCAGCTCTTATGTTAACTTACATTCACTGAGCACATACTAGCACATACTTATTGATTCGAAAGGATCCTAATGCCAGGGAGAGGCCACCGGTCATCGTAAATGGTCAGAGGCTGATACAGCATCCGGACATGTCATTGACACATTTCAGGTTGCTTGTGAACTGGTTCTTTATTAAGTTCTTTGGGGGAAATGTCATCCTACAGTTTGCAGCTCATTTTCTACATTTTCTAAGTAGTTCACTTTGGGCATCACTGAGCTTTTAATTCCCTGTGCACACACCTTGAGGTTTGTCAGCCATTTTATCTTGCTGAAATTTGTACCTCATGTTTTCCTATCAGGCTTCTTAGCACTCCAGTGACTTGAAGTAAAATTTGATAAAGTCTCTAATGATGCTGAAGGAGATGTGTTTATGTGTGTATGTTCGGTATTATCTTTCCCTCATGTTTTCTCTATGGATTATAAAAAGTGTTTAAATTATGAGCAAACACGACTGTCAATGAAATTAACTGTATTTTCAAATATTCTGCCTTTTTTTCCTCTATTGCTTTTGCCCTTCCTGATCGAAGTCTAGGAGAGTAAGTCAACTTTTTGTGAGAATATGTTGTCCTACTTCTGTGTCTGTAGCCCCATGTTCTCATTCCACAGTTTATTTTGGTCTGTCGCTTCCATTTTCACCGTAACGGCTATGTCTGGCCACGCCAATTCTAGAAGGTGCCGTGGTGATGCTGAGTGAGGCCTGTTTCATCTGTGCTGTTCACTTGGCCTTGTCACCATTCTCACCCTGTCGTGGGCTCACCCTGCCGTGGGCTGTGCACCACCATAGAATCATCTAAGTTAAAAGCATATTTATAGGCAAACTTCAGAGCGCTAGTTAGTTGCAAAACAAGAACTTTATAATTCTCAATCCCTCACTCAGGTTACTTTTTATTGTGGCTCTTTTAGCAGAATATGTGAAGGGAGAAAGGGCATAGCTAAGAGAAGAACACACCCAGCTTGCATGAACTTTGTTTTGTGGCCCAGTGGGGTGTTATCCAGCCCATTCTGTGCTTGCCTCTGCTGCCAGTGTCAACTGGTTTGAGTCAGGGTGTCTGCCACTGTGGTGTGTTTGTCTGAGGCAGAGCTGGGTGTTAAACTAGAACCAGGAGACCTGGGCTCCAGGCCCCAGCTCTGCCTTGGACTTGCTTCTGACTCTGGCAGATGTTTACATGCCCAGCTTCTGCGTCTAAAAAGCAAGGACCTGGCAGCTCTAAAAGTCCCCCAGTTCTCTCAGGGGGACTTTGCCCAAGCAGTGGGCAAAGGCTCCATGGCAGTAGGATTGAGGATTGTCTCCAGTGTTTGTTTAGTCCCTGGCTTCTCTTTTCTAGGATTCCCAGAGCCGGCAGGGAGGATACAGCATGCATCAGCTCCAGGGGAACAAGGAATATGGCAGTGAGAAGAAGGGGTACCTGCTGAAGAAAAGTGACGGGTATGTGGAGGGCACCCCCATGTCGCTCTGTGTGCTCAGCACACCTTACTGGGTGCCAGACATCCAGGATGTTTCTCAGCCTCTGGCGTAGGAAATGCTGAGGTTTCTAAGGCACTTGCTTCAGACCTTAGCACACTCACTGGTTTTCTGGGGGTAAGTCTTGAGATTTAACTTGCTTTTCAGGAGAATCAGTGATAGTTCTGTGGTCCTCGAGGCTGCTGTGCCTGTCAGGACCAGATGAGGATGGTCCTGAGATGCATGCGAAGTGAGCCAGTGGCCTGCTGACTTCCTGCTGGCCCACCTCTCAGCCTTTCTCTGCTGGGGATACCCACCTGGCCACCCACACCCCAACCCTGGGCGTCAGTCTTGACCCTCTCTCTCCTCTGACATCACAGACAACCTAACTAGTTCTTCCATTTCTAACATGACATACTGTCTTCCCTGCCCCTGTGAGGTGAGCCACCACCATCTCTTCTGACTGCCTGCAGTGGAGGGCGAATCTTGCTGTCATCCAAGATCATCAAGGAAGACTTTAGTGAGGAGACATTTGAACAAAGACCTGACAGAAGGGAAGGAGTGCTCTCTCCAGACACCTGAGGGAAGAGAGTTCTGGGAAGAGCGTGCTTCCCTCATGATAACACACGGGAGTGCAGCCTCGCTGGAGTGGAGTGAAAGGGCGAGACATCAGCTGGGGCCCACCCTGGGGGCTTTGGGAACCTTTGTGTCAGTGGTGTCTTGGGGGCATTAAGATGCTTAAGAGCAGAGACATGCCATGAGCTGACATGTTTTGGAAGGTCTCTCTGGCTCCCAGGCTGAGAATAACTGTGGACGGTAGAGCTAAGGCAGGAAGGCCAGGCAGCAGGCTGCTTCAGAAACCGGGGTGAGAGGTGATGGGGCTCACGAGAATAGCAGTGGGGATGAGTGGCCAAATTCTGGATGATGAAGGGAGGGCCTCAGGGGAGTAAAGGACAAAAAGCTTCCCCAGCACAGAGAACAGCACCCGGCTCTTTGTAGAGTCAGTAATGTTTGCAGACTGTTAAGTCCTGCAAAAAGTGAAAGAAGACAAGTAATGCCAGTTACCAACATCACAGCTTTCAACTGGGCCCTTTTTAACTAACTCAGTGACCAGAGGGCAACCCGGCCAGGTGGTGCCATGTCTGCCCACGGCTGATCCTGCAGTTGATACCAGCAGCTTGGCTCAGTGCCCGCTCTCTCCTCCCCTCCTGTGGCACCAGCATCTAGAAGTGTGGGGGCCAGTTACTCTTCATCACGAGGGAAGTTAATGTTGTGCTGTATGGAGGGCCACAGTGTGTTGTCATATTTTGAAGCAGAAGTCTAGAACAACGATATGTTTAACTCTGCTCACCTAAAGTCATGGTTTTCTTGAAATTAGAGTTGCCTGTTTCTAAGTGAACTGGTTAATAATCTCCATGCCCAAGAAAAGCTACCAGTCTTTTCATTGTTTTTGTTTGGTTTTAACTCACTTTAGTGCTGTGTGCCTGTCAGACACTGCCAGGGGCCTTCCCTTCACCTCTTGTGACACCTTTTACTTATCAGGCAGCTCATCCAGAGAAGCTCGGGCGTTTGACTAAGATCTTGTCAGGAAGGTTTAGAGTCGGGATTTTAACTCCTGACTTAATGCCGGGTGTCTCCCCTTCATATTTTAATGGGGGGCACCGCTGCTGTGTACTGCCCTTAGGTTCCAAAGGCATTTTCTGGCAAAACCCCACATGCCCACTCTTCCATTCCTCTGTCTGTCCTTCCTCCTTCCAGTCACTCGCCACACACCTGTGAGGAGCTCTGGGGTACATACAGGGCCATCACTACATGCTGGATGGTCAAAGGTCAGTGAGCTGGGGCCTTCAGCCTCACCTCAGCCTGCAGCCTGTTGAGATAAGATAGGAAAGAACTATCTTGAAGTTGGAAAGGAGGTTGGAAGTTGGGGTCCAAGCCCCTGATAACGCACAGGCAGCAGAGGTAAATACCAGTCACCCAGAGCTGCTGTTACTGTTTCCTCTGAGACGCCGCAGGTGAGGAGAGACACCTGTCACCACTGCCTGCGCCTTGTATGATTTTCTCCTAAGGATCCCTTGAGTTCATTGTCCTGACCCTAATTTAAAAGATTGTTATATAGTTTGAAAAACAATTAAAAATTTCCAATGCTAATTTTAAAACCTGATAACCAGGGGCACGTGTGGAGAGGCCAAGGAGCTATGGCTCCTTTCATGAGAGAAAGGAGGGAGGGTCGCAACCGCCACGACAGCCACGGTGCAGGTGGATGGCGCTGCTGACAGGAGCGTCAGAGTCCACGCACGCTTGTCATCCGAAGATCCTTTTTGGGCTTCTGAGGTTCACGCATGGTGTAGCCGGGGGTGCTGTCTGCGCAGATGTGAAGTCCCTGTCTGTACGTTCAGGAGCTTGCAGCCCTGAGCATTCAGAAGCTTCCAGTACAGACGGGCAAGCACAGCAGTTGATTATGTAGCAGTCATGGCCTCAAGAACTGTCAGGGTGCTCATGGGAGAGGGTGTTGTGCTCTCAGCTGTGCAGGGGGTGCCCCGCTGCAGTGTGGCTCCCCTTGCCCTGAGGCCCCACGTGAGCCGCCTCCCCTCGCAGACATGAACACTTCTGGGCTTCACTACTAAGGGGGGAGATGGGTTTTGGTTTTGTGTTTCCTTGATAGGCACGTGTGAGAAAAACTAACGACTTAAGACATAACTAACCAAAGTGAGGAAGCTGAGCCGACAGCGGCCTGAAGCTTCTACAGTTAGGTCAGTCATTTGTATTTTAAAATGTGTTGCTGGGAAGGATGATCATGGTCTGGGTTTATGTGGCCAGGGAGTCCCTCACCTGTCTAGACAGCTTTTTTGAGTGACACGGGATGCAGAACTACCTGCAGAGAATGGGTGACATGCCCAGAAGCAGGTGTGGTTACGGGACAGATGCTCCCTCAGATCAGACACTCCCTCATCAGTGGCTTAGCTGTCCCTTGAGGATAGTTGATCAGTTAGTGGTTCTGCGTCGCCTCCTGAGGACACCAGCATTCTGGCTGCAGGGTAGTCAGGTTCTCATTTCCCTCTGCAGGCTGCTTACAGACAGCCTACACCGCTAGTAGTTACTTAGGTGAGAAGACAGTATTGTCTGCCTTTAGGGTTGGTTTTAGATTCCTGCTGTGACAGGTTTCTTACAGGATTAATATAGGAAGAAGGAAAAGAAAACACAAAAAAAGCTGCAATGGTCTTCTCTAATGTCATTTGTTCACACGACAACAGAGAGCCTGCAAAGGCTTCTGCTAACCCGGAGAATTGCTTTTCCCTGTTTCTCTTTACCTGGAGGAAGTGGCCTCAGCTAACACATTTGTCCCTGCCTGCACATGAGTGAGTCTGCCACACAGGCCGGGGGCATTACCAGAAAGCTCTTCCAGTTGAAATTAGCTCTGTATTTTTCTGTCCGCCAGCTTCATCCGATCAGAAGTTCAAAGTGTAGCGTGTACGTACTTGTGAATGGGTTGGCCCGTTTTCTTTCCCAAGTGAATCACAGACATTCTCTTGCAGGAGCTCAGAAGCCTCATTTGGCTCTGAGAGATCCCTGAGGAGTGGTGTGTAACTTACCAAAAATGATGATACAGCCTTGAGCCCTGGACGCTGGGCTGCTTTCTCTATATCCTAAGGCCCCCGCCCCACGCTCCTTGCATGGCAGACAGCTGGAATTATCTTCTTAACTTATTTAAATCAAATTTCAATTGCAGAAGTAGTAGATTATGACAGCCAGCTTGTAAACGGTTCACAGATGTGATTAAAAACTCCTGGCACCGCCCCTAATACAGGTCCAGTCCCGTCCTAGAAAGAAATCCTTCTGTCCATGTGGCCTGCCCCCTCCCTGAACCTTTCTTGTGTGTTTACATGTGTACCCGTGGGAGCTGGGGTGCTGTTGTACACACCTTCAGCGGTTTTCAACATTACTTGCTCATACTGAACTGCCTTAAAACAGTTTGCTCTTTTTTTTTTTATTATTAATAATATACTAGAGATATGAAGTAATCAGCTCATCCATACTTTTTTTTTTTTTTTTTTTTGGTGGGACCCTCACTGGTGGCCGGGGATCGAACTGGTGCTGCAGAAGCTGCGGGCAGCTTCGCAACCCAGCGCTCAACCGCTGCGCCACCAGGGGAGGCCCCATACTTAATTTTTTCAAACTTGTACATAATACTCATTGTGAATGTAAGTAGAGTTTATTCTTTCTCCCACTGTTGGAATTCTCTTGTTGCCATTTTCTCTATCACACAGTTCTGGAATGAACTCCCTTGCATTTGAATTTCCTTCCACCTAGGACGATAACAGGCAACCAGATTTTCTGGCTGGGAGGGGGCTATCTTTTGTTTGTTTGTTTTGGGGTATCTGTGTGTGTTTGTGGTAGTGATTATTACCCTGCATGACTGTCAGCTGCATGTGCACCAGGTGATCCAGCGGCTTGTTTTTGACTCTTCCTTTAGGCTCCGGAAGGTGTGGCAGAGAAGGAAGTGCGCTGTCAAGAACGGCATCCTCACCATCTCACACGCCACGGTAAGTGCGTCTGCTCACGTGCACCTCCCTGGTGTGCTTCCTGGCCTGAAGTCTGGGGGGCAAACTCCTGTTATAACCAGCCCTGAAATTCTCCACAGATGTGTTTATCATATGCAGTTGGGTCTGCCAGTTTAGGGTATTCTTTTCCAAAGGAACCCGGTTATAGCTTTTCCTGGGGTGCCCTGCATCGTTCTGTCGGCCCACTAGAACTTTCTGTCTTTTTGCTCCTCAAACCCAGTTGGGTATTTTTTCATAATCTTACCTTTTGGCAAATATTATTGGTTTTTCTGAAGAACCCAGAGTATTCCAAATTGTGAAAATGTTCTTTACGTGAAAAAATCACGTAGGAAGTGCAGTAATCTGTGTAAAAATGTGTGCAAGTAATGACTACTTAGCCCTTTTTGAACTAGCAAAACGTTATATTTTTCCTAAAGAGGCAGAGATTATAATGGAGAGCATGAAGAGGGACTGGAAAGGACATAGTCTTTACAAGGTTATCCCCAAAATCTCAGCCTGGAGAAGAGGTGTGGCTAGCTTCCGTATCCTGTGCTACACGGTGTCTGGCAGCTCTGAGGAGTAGCTCTTTGCCAGCAGGAGGGTACAGATGAGGGGTGAACACTTACCACATGCACAGCTCCCCCACCACTCACAGCCGTCTCGATTTCCCTCTGTTGAGGGAAAAAGGAAGCGCCTCTTATGAAGCATTCTGTGGGCCTTCATGGACTCTGCGTCACTAAGCACTCCCTCCAACACGTGTGCTGTCATGGCTTTCATTTTACGCATGAAGAAACCGAGGCACAAAGACCATTTGAATTTATAAGGAGGTGCTCTTTGTGCCCCAGCTCTCTCTACCTTCTACTGGAGAGTTCACTCAGATGAGCCCCTCGCAGTCCTGAAGCGTCTGGCAAAATGCATGACAGTGTTACCGTGTTCATATCCTTGCCTAGGACTCCTTGTGGAAGGCCGTGCTTGTCTTCACGCCCCCCTGTGAGGCAGGCACTGGAGTTAATAACCCCATGATTTTTTAGATCCCTTGCTAGGGGCTCAGTGTCATTTTCAGAGCCAGGCAATCTGCTCCAGGGCCCTGGGTGCTGCCCCCCACCTCTGCTCAGCAGACCATCATAGTAACGACTGTGACGATGATGCTAATTGCTACATTTACGGGATGCTGGGTGTGGCCCAGCCTTTACAAGGCTTTAACTTCATGGTCCCATTTAATTCTCACAACCCTGAAAGATAATTATGTCATCCTATTTTGTAGAGGAAAAGTGACGTTTAAGCATCTTAACAAAAGTCATACAGGGTAAGCAGCTGCTTGGGTGTTTAACTGCAGGTTAACAAGGACGGCTGTGCTCTCAGTCCCCCTTTACAAGGAGCAGCCCAGCAAGCATCACCTACAGAGCCTTGCCTGGCCCAGCCTGGCTGGATCCCCAACCTTTTAGCATAAGGAGATCACAGAATCAATGGGGTGAATCAGCAACACTGATTACTGGTTATATGCCCTTGGACAATGTGCTAAAATTAAACCATTAAGTTCTCTTCCACCCTCCCTTTTGCTTTCCCATCAATCACATCGTCATAGTCATGCCAACTGTGTCTGTGCTTCCTTAAGGCTCTAATCAACAACAAATAGCACTTCAGCTGCGCTGTTTAGTGCCTGGAAGGATGGCCTGTGGCATCTGTCAGATTCGAGTCTGGATCCCTATTTACCATCTACTTTATGACCTTGGGAAGATTATAGTGCTGCATGGGGGTGCTCAGTCAGTCGTGGCTGCTGTTCATGGGGCCTCATTGAATGCCACAGGCAGTGATGAGTTCTTTGATAGGCAGCCCCTCCTGCAAAAACATTAGGAATTGTGGGGCCCCCTCTCTTGCCTCTAGAGCAGCCCAGAGGGACTGGGTTCCTCCAGCTGCCTTCTGATTCCATCTCACCATTTGTGTTATTCTGTCCCCAATTTGTCAAACTCTTTTTTCTTTTAGTACCCCATCAGGTATTACCACCATAGGACACCCACCACCAACTCACCCATATTCCACCAACACAGACCACTGTGCTTCCTTCACACTTTGTTCTTAACCCTCCCCCCATGGTGTCTCAGTTCTGTAGTCAGGTATCAAGGGTTAATTTTTCAGCTTGTCTTTATCTATTCAGTTATTTTATATTCCACGTATTAGTGACACTATTTGGTATTTACTTTCTCCTTCTGATAACTTCATTTAGCATCATCCTTCCAGCTCCATCCAGGTTGCTGCAAATGGCATGAGTTTATGTTTTCTGATCACTGAGTAGTTTTCCGTTGTGTACCTGTAGCACATCTTCTTGATCCACTCGTTGCTCTGGAGCACTTAGGTTGTTTCCATAATTCAGCTGTAGTAAATCCTGCTGCAGGAAACGTGGGAGTGCCAGTTTCCTTTGAAATTAGTGTTTTTGAGTATTTTGGATAGATGCCTTGGAGTGGAATTACTGGGTCAAATAGAAATCCATTTTTAATGTTTTGAGACACCGTCAGTAGGTCAGACTTTTTTGCTGACAGTTATATCTCTTGTAATCAAATTACTGCTCCTAAAGAAAAGTCTCTCGCCAGCTTTCGTTGACATCTTCTGACTTTGCAGATACCTTTGATTACTTAGAATCAGGTTGAAAATCAAGGCCAGCAGTTTCCTGGGAGAATATATGGAATTCATTGATCCTTGGAAAAGTGGGTAAGAGGAACTTTGTTGCCAGAAAATTTAGGGCCTTTGTTTGAGACCCCTTAGCACAAGGTAGTTTCTCCTGTTTGTTTTATTTTCTATTTTTTATTTTTTTACATCGTTGTTCATTTTTAAACAATATTTGCTTCCCCTCACCCCCTCAGGTGTAGTCCCCATGGAATTTCCTTCCCCAATGCACGCATGCACCATCACCTCAGTCCCCTGTGCTCCTCCCTCCCTCCCTCTGATTCCTCTCCCTTCTGTATCCCTTTTGTTCTTTTCAGAGTGACCAGGAGAGGGTGGAGTCTACATCTAGATTAATAAGATCGGGTCTGTTGGCTTGACCACCCCCTCCAGTTCTGTTCTAGGGCGTCCTTGCAACATGCTCATCTAAGGAGAAACTCACTGCTGTGAACACCTGTAGGATGGCATCTGCATTGCATGTTGGCTGCTTTTCACACAGCTCTTCCAGACATGCACTGTTAAGACTTCTTATTGAAAGTGATGCAGCATCGTGGAAATCAGATTCAGGGACACTCTCAGAATCTGCTGTTGCGATAGTACCATTGATGACAGCTGCCGTTCGTGAACCAGCCCGGCGTTCCAAGCGCAGTATGAGATGCTTTCGCTTCAAAATGCCAATTCTAACATGTCTGTGGCAGACAATTTAGTCAGCCTCACAACTTAAGGAAAAGAAGTGGATGTGAAATCTCTAAACTATTAATGTATAATGATACCTATTTCTAAATATAGTAACAATAATTTTACATATGAATGTTTGATACATTAATAATATATAACATAATGTAATTTATAAATATGGTAACTGGAAAATATTATCAAAGAAAGTTTAAGAATTACAGTTGAAATATTTCTTTATTGTAATCATCCTGAAAAGAATTTCAAAATTTCAAATTATACTTTTAATTTCAAAACTATAAGTTTTGCTCTTTAGAAACCCTTACCTCCTAAATTTACTGACCTCAATATTATGTACAGTGCAAATAGTGGGCTGAAAAAATAACTGCTACAGTTTGTGGGGCACGTAGAACATAGAACATCCCCAGCACTCGGTCTCAAACTCGCCCCATAAAATAAAGGTGCCATCTTCATTTCTCACCGGAAGTGATGAGATGGAAGCTGTCTTACTCGCCTTTCAATTTCCTGTCCATGCACACTGTCTGCCATATACATTAGCGCTCACGAATACTTTTCAAATGAAACAGATTTTATAGATGCAGGCACTAAGGCTCAAGAGAGATTACACCCCTGCCCAAGACCTTGCATTTTGTGAGTAGCAGAACCTATTTCAGACCCTTAAGCCTGTGCCCTTTGCATGATACCATAAGCCTTTCCATGGGTCCAAGTTGTTAGGTCTTTGAAATTGTCATGAGTAATACTTCTCTGGAATGAAACAAACTCCTTGCCTTGCCATTGAATCAACCATAGGGCCTTAAGGAGGAGCAGGTTGTCAGGGTCTCTGCAATGGAAAGAGAGGGGGCATCCCGGACATGAAGACAGGATAGCAGGGGTCAGTGAATTTATCTTTGAATCTGAAGACTGGCTTATTAACATCTTAAATTTTTCAAACACCTGTGATTTTTCTTATGTTTGCCATCATAAATAATTAAGTTCGTGGTTACTTAATCAGCCAACACTTAAAAATTTAAATATCACACAAGCCCACTAAAGATTTGGCATTTTATTCTAAAAGGTTGGGGATCCCGCCAGACTGGGCCAGGTGAGGCTCTGTAGGTGATGCTTGCTGGGCTGCACTTTATAAAAGGGGGAGGTTAGCAGCACTATCACGTGAATGCCAGATGACACCGAATCCCTAGTGAGGGTTCTAAATAAATAAAATGGAGCCATTACTAGTGTTTAATTCATAGGTGGGTGTAAAGGTTAAGCAAGTCTATTGATTATGTCTATTGATTATAGGTAATTATATAATAGCACGTGGGACAGAATTGGTGCCTAGTAGATGTCAGCGATTATTATATTGTTACCTTCTTCCTTAATGTCACTCCCTCCACTTGAAATTATCATTTATTGAATTCTTTTGTATGCAATTTCTTTACTCCTCAAGGTACTTTATGAAACTCGATTGGGTACCTGTCCTCTCACAGGCGTTCCTTTCATACTTTGGCACCCCTGGGGCATTTTATCCTTAAGTCCAGAGTTGGACATCTTTTCCTGTCCCTGGGCTCTTTGGACCTGCAGGCATTTCCCAAGAACAATTTTTTTCAGCCGCATCTGAGCACTGAAGATAATGAACGTTCATTTGCCCAAAAGTCCAGTCCTTCCCTGGCAGGGTTTGATAACCGGCTTCTGTAATTGGCCTTGAGGAAGTTCTGCGGCTGCTGTGGACTCCCTGCATTCCCCATTCCAGTCTTCATCCCATCGTCACTGCCAGAAGACAATGTTGTCCTTTCACCCCAGAGATTAGAAGCGGCACTGTGACTTGTAAAAGAACCGGCTTTGGAGCCGGTTCACTTGGACGCATACCCATGAGCAAGCTGTAGGATAAGTTTCTTACATTTCTGGAACCTCAATTTTCTCCTATGTAAAATGGGTATAATTTGTTTATTAAAGTGTATGTTGGTGTCTTTGTAAGCAGGCACTGTACTGGGTACTAGAGAAGCAGGAATAAGAGAGTGACCCCCGCCCTCCTGGAACTTGGAGTAAGCACAGGCTAAATCCACACCAGAAGTGAGCGGGGCTCTGTGATAGGAATCAGCTGGACAGCCACAGGGATGGGCCCCAGAAGGCCCACCAGAGCAGGTGACATTGCGGCACAGTCGCAGTAGAGCGAGGAGCACAGGAGGAGCCGGTGGGGGTAGAAATGATAACACTTTGCTTGCCCTCTTTGACAAGCCACCTGGGGGTTTAAATGAAACATTCTTCAAAGGTTTTACTATTTATATATTCTGAATAACCCAAGAAAAAAGATAAGGTTTAAGGACTAACTTAAAAAGTACTCTGTGGTTGGTCGGACCGAAGCTCCAATTAAGCAAGAGCCATTAAAAGATTTGTAACATCCTGAACCAGTGTTAGTTGAATTGCTCCCTCCCATTTTTGAATAATTCCCTGTATCAGGTCTCTTCCAGCTTCAAGTGGTTCATTTTCCTTTGCCTCCTCATCTTGCTGTCCCTGTGACTTGGGACCTCTCTCCCACTCTTAAACAAGGGACCAGAGCTGACTCATGTTAAGTCCAGAATGTAGTCGCAGGCCTAGTGGCGCTGGGGTGGAATCTTCTTGCTCGTCACGGACACCAGCAGGAGGAGCGCGTTGTTCTAGCACAGATGATGTTCCTTGGACTCGTAATCCAAGCAGCCTGGGGATGCTTCTGCCACGTTGCAAATGCAGAACCGAAGAGGTGGCCTTTCTTAAAAGGCTTCCCAAATACAGTTCCCTGAAATAGAATTTAAAGACATAATCTGATTACGTTTTACAGGTTGTTTATTCTTGTAAATAACACATTCAACAGGGATTTATGCACTGTTGGAATCCTTGGAAAGTCTTTTATTTACACTGTTTGAATTCCAAGGTAACATTAACAGCATCAGAATAGTTTATTTCAAATGCAAACCCTAATCACTGAGTGAACCATTACAAATGATTGGAAAACACTGCACTTGGCTAAAGCACTGAGGATCCAGATATTCTCAGCCCCAGCTACATGTAGAATCCTCTGATTTCACCCTCCTCCTCCTGCCCCCCAAGGTTCTGAGTTCATTAGTCTGCAGGTGAAACCCTGGGATTGCTTCCCCGGGTAAATTCTGAGGTACAGCCTGGGTGGAGAACCACTGAGTCCCTCCCTCTTTGTTTGCCAATGTTGTCACTTGTAGGGGTGACTTTGCAACAGGGAAATCTCAGCCAAATGCGAAGACTTCTATAGTGTTTGTGACCTGGCTCATGGGTCTCATTCAGAACTTGGCTGGTTTGAAACCTTTGCTTGTCACTTTTATTCCATTTGCAGATCCTTTTCATAAATGAAGCCGTAAAAACAGAGCAGTGGTGTTTGGGGTGGAAAGTCCCTAGAGAGTGGAAAGGCCAGGAAACTGCTCTGGAAAGCCTGCTTAGAGGGATGAGCAGGGGGCCTTAGGAGGGGGCAGGCCTGTGTGTGAGCCCCAGGATGGAGGCAGTGCCCCGCACTGCCCAGCAGAGGGAGCAGCGGAGAAAGTGGCAGAAACTGAAGTGGAGGCCTAGAGCCAGGGGGCAGTCCTTGGAGGTTACAGCTCTGGGGTTTTTATTCTGAGCCTGGTGGGTATCATAAGCAGTAAGGACTCAGTAAATACATGGTTCCTTATTTTCCTTTTTTCCCCTCTTTCCTGTACTTAAACAATATGAAAGCACAGCGTTGTAGCCCAAGGCAAGCCATTTAGTTGTCTTTGATTTTAGTCTGCTGAAATGCCAGAAAAGATTATACTTTCTTTCATCAATATGCCTATAAATTAGTCCTAAATGTGAAGAAAACCCTTTGAAATTTTGGAAAGTTCTACAAATCTAGAATTCCTCTCACGGGCTGGCGATTCCTGTGCCTGCTGGTGCTTCGATCCTTACACTTTGGGTGAACATACCCCTCTGCTCTCGGGGGTTCCTGGCGCAGTCATGGGTATGTCACGGCGCCCACACACAAGTGTGCTTTCCTCACAGATAGGTCATTTGTCAGCTGTCTCACTGGCATTTGGGGGAGGGACACCATAGAGGAAATTGTCACTGTCAGATAAAGTGCATGTGAATGCGGACACAGTTAATGCTCAGTGGAGTATTTTTTCCTTGTTTTAACATCTTATATCTGTTACTTGGTTATATCTGTTAGTACATTGTTGAGAAAAACAAGCGAAACATAGATGTGGAAGAAAATGAAATCATCAGCTGAACACTGCACCCCATTCAAATGTGAATAGTCTAAAAAAAATGTATAAATTTGTCAAAGCAGTTTTTCTCCTTAGGAACTGGAAACCCCTCATTAGACATAATCAACTTAAGCTTGGGAAGTTCTTCCTTATGTCTGGCCCAGATCTCCTACAATTTGAGTGCCTTTCTTCTGCACAAATGAAAAGCAGCTGCCGGCCCCCCGTGGCACCCCTTCCTGCACTAGAAGATGGTCATTAAGCCTCGCCCCACCCCTTCTCCCCTGGACTAAATAGTGCCTTTAACCGATCTTCAAAGTGCGTGCCCACTGCTTTAATCATCTCTTGATCTGCATCCTTCTTTAAACATGGATGCCAGATTGGAGACATCTTCTCTAGAGAGTCTTGCCCTTGACAGCGGTGCTGGCTGTCAGGTGTCATTGTCATTCATATGGGAAATCCAGAGGTGTCATCAATATCCATCCAGGAAGATGAGCTCTAAGACTCACGGTTGCTTTTCCAGGGATGGAGCCTGTGTTTGTGACTGTAACCACTGGTTTTCGAGTCTGAAGCCTTTAGCAACCCCAATTCCTGGTCCTTTCTAAGGAAAATGTGCAGGCCCACGACCTCCTGCCTCTCATTTGGGATCTGGGACCAGTTCTGTGGCAGTGGAATCCTTTCCAAACACTGTTTCCTCTAGTAAACTCTCCTGTGCGAAACTTGACTTGTGGTTTCCATGTCTGTCAAATGCACGTGCAGTGACCATGAAATCCCTTGGGGACCCTTGCTTCCTTCTCCCCGGACTGCTTGCTCTGGAAAAGAAGGAGCATTGTTTTCTGAGTCTAATGTCATTGAAATCACAGAGAGAAAAAGATCTCAAAAGTTGTCCAGTGGGCACAGGAAGATAAACAAATTGTTGATGCTGTGAGATACAGCGTGTCTGAAACCATCCTGACCATGTCTGTTACGCTGGGCATTGACTTGAGTCACTCAGCGCCCTCTTCCTACTCGCTCTCCTCTGTTTATCCTAAGAGCAGAAATTCCCTGGGAGGGAATGCCTCTGGGTGTGAGGATTTTCAGAACCTTGTCTGTGCATTGAGGCAGACATGCAGGCCTGGTCCCATCAGCAAAGCCCAGCCCAGCCACTCAGACATGTCATCACAGTCTTCTATTTTCCCTCCCTACAGATATTGGTCCTCATTAAGCAAAGTCTTGAAGGTGGTAATTATCCTTGGACCTTTTAGAGAAGTAAACTTTGCATTGCAGCCAAAATTTGGGTACTTGGGACAGCAGGTTTGGAATGAGCAAGGAAATGCACTGAATATTTCTAGATAAGATACAGTGTTAGGGCCTCCTCGGTGGCGCAGCAGTTGAGCGCTGGGTTGAAAGGCTGCCCGCAGCCTCTGCAGTGCTGGTTCGATCCCCGGCCGCCGGGCAAGGGTCCCACATGGTGCACAGACCTCTCCTGCCGCCCGCTGCTCCCCTCAGCAGTGTACTTTGTCACTCTGCCTGTTCTGCTCCCCACTCTGGCTCTGGTGAATTCTCTCACCCTCCCGCGCTTCTGACTGTACCCAGTGCTTGTATAAATAAATAAATAAATCTTTTAAAAAAAAAAAAAAAGATACAGTATTAAAAGTTCTATCAGTTTTTACTTGGTGGAGGTTCCCAAAAGATGCATTTTCAGGGCCTTGCCCACTCATTGACAGTGAAGTGGACTAGCTCAGAACTATTCTGATTAACCACCAGGATATTTATGCACAGTTGAAAGACTTACTAAATGTTTTCCATCCTTAAATGAGATTCAAAATTCTAATGGGGTGAATTAGACTCTACCCAATTTGCCAGCTTGTATGTAAGGACAGAAGCTTGCAGATCTGTATCACCTGGCAGGAAACATGGACTAGTGCCCAGATAACTGTTTTCTTCATTGCTGCCGACGTCCTTGTGTCACTGAGCACTAACCACGTGCCCACCCTCCGGGGCTCTCGTGTGGGGAGAGGGTCCTGCTGCACCTAACCTCTCCTTTCTCTCCTTGCAGTCCAACAGGCAGCCCGCTAAGCTGAACCTTCTCACCTGCCAGGTGAAACCAAATGCTGAGGACAAGAAGTCTTTCGACCTGATCTCACGTGAGTCCTTTTTCTTTCCAAGTCAGTGACTGTGGATTCTGACACCTGCCTGTGTCCTGGCTGGTCCTGCATGTGCAGCTCTAGGGAGCGCCTCAGTCTCTTCATTTACCTGTGGGTGGGAAAGTAGGACAGTGTCAGGCCTGAACCTGATTTGTACATTCAGCTAAGCCGCCCTTGACCATGAATGTGTAGCTTTGTCCCCAAGAGAGCGTTCTCCCCATTTGTCTCCTAATGAGGCCCAGACACAGGTATTTTGTAGGAAGTCCCCAGGTGATTCTAATGTGCACCAGCGGTTAAGAAGCACTGGCACAGGAACGCGGCTGCGCCACTCTGCAGTTGATTACAGCGGGGTTACCCAGAGTTTGGGGCTCTTAAAGGAAAAGTCTTCTCCCTGCTTCCAAGTAGAAATGCCTTCAGACTTCATGAATTGGTGCCACGAATCCTGTGACTCTCTTACTCCAAGATCACCCTGGGCCTTTGTCTTGTGAGGGTGGTTATAATGACCCTTTCACCCCAGCTCTACCCTGTATTCTCAACCTTCAGGACGGGAAAGATGGTTCCCTCCAGGCTGGCTCCCGTGCTTGGAGGGAGGGTGCTGTGGGAACAGACGCCTCTTTGTAAAGACCACTCTAGTAAAGGGACTCTCAGATATTCTGAAGTCCTGCAACTAACCTTCAGCATCATTCCTGCCTGAGAGAAGCCCACCTGGTAGGCCTGTGGCCTGAGGTCATGATTGGCATGGAGAGCCCTTGAGCTCCTGCTGCTGAACTTGTGTGAATGAAAGCCCCACAGGCTACCTCTTGGGAGACTGAAATTTCTATTTCCCATCATCTCTGTGACCAAGAGATTTCTCTGGTGATTGATGAGAAAGAAATACGAAAAATTGGAATTACAGTATGACTTCAGGGAGCATATTATCACTCGAGAGCCTGTAGGTTTTCAGTAGCAGTCTCCAGTAATTGAGCATCTAACATATGCCTGTACTTTCTATACGTTATTCTAAAGGGCACAAAGGCCCTGTCCGTTGCCTGTGCTACAGGAGAGAAAACAGGCTCAGAGCAGCTTGGTGACTCCCACCAGGTCATATAGCAGTAAAGCAGGAATTCAACAGCTCTTGGGAAGTAAAGCAGGAATAAAGTAAAGCAGTAAAGCAGGAATAAAGCAGCTCTTGGGCTCTGCTACCCATGTCAAATTTTCACATCCATGATGTATGTCTCAGGGAGATGAGGCGTGTGAGTGCCTAGCGCAGAGCAGCCATGTAGTAAGTGCTCAGTAAAAGCCGGTTTGGCCCGAAGGTGACACGTTATGGCAGTTACTGAATTTTTTTTTTTTTTTTTTTGGTGGGACCCTCGCCGGTGGCCGGGGATCGAACTGGCACTGCAGAGGCTGTGGGCAGCCTCGCAACCCAGCGCTTAACCGCTGCGTCACCAGAGGAGGCCCCAGTTCCTGAATTTTAAGGAAGAGATCCTCTCACATACACTTGCCCTAACTCCCCAAGCTTGGGCTGGCTCTCCTTCCTGGGCAGCTGCTTGGCCATGGCCCAAACTGAGGTAGAGCCCTTCTTCATGGGAGCTTGAGTCAACCAGCCAGGTGCCCAGATGCCTCCGGGGCAGAGTTTGGAGCTTGTCAGAGCTGCCCTGCAGGCTAAGAATCATCTCTGAAAAGGAAATTCTTTTTTGAAGTTCACACAGTAAAAGGCAAATTGAAAATGAACTCAAGTATGGGTTAGCCGCTGGCTGTCCACACCCGCCACTGGCCACTGAAACTCACTTTGAGTGGCCTCTTGGCCACTTTTTTTTTTTTCTTTTTTCATGAGAAGTGCCGCAAATTTGTATGGCATGTGCAGCTATTTTATTGTATTCTTATTGTCCATTAGAAAGAAAAAAAAATTAACAAAGTGAATTGTATAACCACTAAACAGAAATGGTGTCAAAATTAATATTAAAATACTGCCTTTGCGGTGTTTTGTTTTCCAGGAACTTTGAAAGTCTGCATTGTACCTGAAGGTATTTCTGAGGTTTAACTTTTATTCTTTTCCTTCTTTTTTTAGATAATAGGACGTATCACTTTCAGGCAGAAGATGAGCAGGATTATGTAGCGTAAGTAGTTTTGAAGTCATGGCTCGTGCCTTGTGCTGGAGAAGCCCCTCTGCTGTTCAGAATGCCTTGAAGTTGTCTTTCAGTACTGACAGCCGCTCCTCGTGGTCCCTCATGCTCTTTCCCTCCTCCGGGTGTGCCTCCTTCTGGATTCTGCTCAGGCCTCATCCCCCGAGGGCTTCCTCCTCCTCCTCACTACCCGTGTGCATCTGCTGCATCTGAGGCCTCCAGAGACCGAGAGCTTCCTGAGGGCATGGAATGTGCCTCTCTCGGTGTTAATGACACTGTCTGCACTAGTTGGGCCCACTCAGTGTCTGAGGCTCTGGAGATGGGGCTGTGGCCACTGAAAGAGCAGGAGCACCTGGCCCTGCTCCGGGACGAAGCCTGGGTGTGGGAGCACTGGATTAGGTGTCACATGCACCCCTGGGATGGAATCCTACATTCCCCTGACCAGGGGTGCCCACTCTGAATGACATCTCATTGTGTGAGCTGCCTCGTCCCCTCTTCCTTCTGGTCACCTGCTGGAGCTGAAGAAAGCAGTGTGGGACCCTTACATTCTCCATGCTTGGGACAGTGTTCAGATTTAAGCTCCTCTCCCAGCAGTGCCCTCAATAAATGTTAGTTTTCTTCTTATCATTTCTAGGAAGCCACAGAATTCTGTCCATGCCCTTTTCATCTTACACTTGCCCCTTTTCCAGCACTCCATCTCTTCATTCTTAGGGAATTCTACTCTCCCTATCTCAGGGAGCACTGATGAGAGATTAGAAAGAGAAGAGGAAACCGGTAGAAAGGTTGTAGACTTAGGACAAACGACAAAAAGTTGGGGGGTAGGAGTTGAAAGAGAAAGTTGGAGAGAAGGAAAAGGAGCCGAATCACCATAATACCCAATTACCATAATACCCATAATTACCCAAGGAAAGCAAGGTAGATGCTTTTCAGTGAAAACTCCAGTCACAGCTGGGCTGCTGATAAAATGCAGCCATCCGTTCTTTTCAACCTCGTTTCTTGTATTGTTCTTAACAAAGCAATTTCTGCTTTGGAACTTGAAACTAAATGACAAAAAGTACTATTTCATTTAAAAGATATTAAATGCTTTCCCCGCCCATTGCTCCACGGTTGGTTGTGAGGTATTTCTGCATCACAGAGCCGCTAAGCCCTGCAAGCACATCTCACAACCTGCTGAGGGCCAGCGCCACCTAGCGTCGGAGCGCGACCACAGCCCGTGCGCCGCAGGGCCTGCTCTGGCTTCCCCTGCTCTCTGCTGCCACCCTTACCCATTCATGGCCTGCGTGGACACTGCTGGGCTCCTGTGCAGTCATGCGACAAGATACTTAGAACTAGACTCACCTCTGTGCTCTGTGTTCACTGTTAAAAGTTGATAGGAGCAGTCTGTGCTGTGGATGAAACAAGGGATAGTTTGGAAATGTTTCTCATTTTCTTTAAAAATTAAATTGGACTTTTCCCCTCTTGTTCATGAGTGTTATACAAGTTTCTTAGAGTTGTGGAAAATGACAGAAAGGCACAGAGTCAAGCAGTCTACCCATTTTCTTACAGAAAATCAGCGGCCAGTGTAGCATTTCCTTCTCACTTATTTTGCCCCAAACAGAAATACATAATCTACATACATTTAAAATTGGGGTTATATCACATAAAAGAGCTTTTTCCTGTTTATTTCACAAAAACATTATATCATAAACATTTCCTTGATGTCATCTATAAATTAAGTCAAACTTAAATTTCAATACCTGGTTATTGGTTTTATTGGTTATCCATTTTATTGTTGTTTCAAACTTTAATAATCAGCCCCCGCTTATTGAGTATTTGGGTTGTTTCTGTGTAGATTGATAGCTAAGAGCTTTATTTGATACATATTGTGATCAGACTGTTTATGTAATTTAATAACCTGCACTTTTTATTTCATATTGTAATAATTTTATTTCACATTTATTTCATATTGCTTATAACACTTTAATAAGGGCCATGGTGGTGATTTTGCTTATTTTTATCAGAAGCTCTATAAACGAGATACTAATATTATCCCCATTTTGTGGAGGTGAAAACTAGGGGATGCAGAGAAGTAAAGTGCCTTGCCCAAGGTCACACAGCTATAAGGGGGCAGAACACAGTGTGTATTGTAAACAGTGTACACGTTAGTGTACCTTTTTCAGAAGCAAGCATTTTCATAGCTGCTGATGAAATAGCCCTGAGTTTTCACTTTCAAGTTCCCTACTTATGAATTTCCCGAGAACAGGATGCCTCTGCTAACCTCGTGCCTGCCTCCTCTCCTTCTCGCTGGTTCTTTGTCATCTTGCATTAAGTTGGCCCCTGGCTGAGTCCTCGCCACGCCAGCATCCCCTTGTCGGTTTATGCAAGTCCTCTGTCACACTGTTTTTTACCTCCTTCATCTGTTTTCTCATCTCTTTCATTTTCTTCCTCAGTATTGCTTTTCCTTCTTTAGCACTTCCCTTCAGATATGATTGTTTTATTTCTCCTTACTGTAATGCTATTTAGAGGATAGGGAGGTATCTCTTGGAAATTGTTGATGAAAATAGATTATTTCCAGTATAGAGCGAGAACGGCCATGTTCTGACGTCTCTTCTATTTGGCACCAGGTGGATATCCGTACTGACGAATAGCAAAGAAGAGGCCTTAACCATGGCCTTCCGCGGAGAGCAGAGCACGGGGGAGAACAGTTTGGAAGATCTGACAAAAGCCATTATTGAGGATGTCCAGCGGCTCCCTGGGAATGACGTCTGCTGTGATTGTGGCTCATCAGGTATTATTTGTCCCCAAACCTAAGCTGGCTTGTTAAGACTGCTTTCTCTTCCTGTGGAATATAATATGAGCTCATTCTTGAAAAGCCTCCTCTCTTGGACACACACCCAACTTGAATGTTCCTTCCTCAAAGCTGCTTTTATCCAGGCTTATTTGGTCTCCCTGGAAAGTTCCTACCTGCTCTCCCTAATTGGTCACCTGCCAAAATGCTGCCTTCCTGTAAGCTCCAGTTAAATAAGCACCATGGGCATTATGGAGAAAGTTCTGGATATGGAGACCATCGTCTTGAATCACAAGTCTGCCAGTTGGCCCAGATGGCCTCATGCCAAGCCCCTTAACTCTTGTGAGCTTCAGTTTTCCAACCTTTGAAATAGGATATTAAACCTTGTTCTTACGAGGACATAAAGAAGTGATATCTGTGAAATTGCCTAATAAGTGATGTTACTTTCCTTCCTTTTTGGTCAGTTAAATGTCCCCAACCTCTATATCATGTTTGTGTCACCTTCCCCCGAAATTCTTTTCCAGAAAGAGTTATTGACACTAGTTAACATTTATTCATTGCTTACAACACTTTAATAAGGATGATGGTGGTGGTTTTGCTTTATATTATGAGAAGCTCTATAAACGAGATACTAATATTATCCCCATTTTATGGAGGTGAAAACTGGAGGACTCAGAGAAGTAAAGTGCCTTGCCCAAGGTCACTCAGCTATAAGGGGGCAGAACACAGATGCAGACCTGTTGTTCTTAAGCATGATATTGTTTTACATAAGAAAATGAACTTCTCTATACAACATGCCATATGCATCTCAGAGGCATTCTCCACATTTTGTGCTATTTTCTTGTACGTGTATGATAATTCCCATAGCGAGGATATGGCAGAGAAGTAGTCAAAAAGAAGTTTACCAAAGAGAGAGGACCCTGTATGTCATCGTATTAGAATGTTAATTCTATTAATATTTGCTCCATTCTTCTGGGGTCCCGGATGGCTATAGAAAAGCCTTCAGTCTCTGAAGTACTTGGTGCTCAATATTTATTATTATCTTATTACCTAGAAGTGCTGGTGGAAAAGCTGTACCGAGATGAAGGGTTAATGCGAGTTGTAGCAGAGGCCTGCAGTCCATCTTTGTCCTTGCTGATATTGGCATGGAGGGGGTAGCTCTCACAAGGCCTCAGGATACTTTATAGTACCTCCTTGCGAAAGTCTTTCTCACATTTGCACAAGAACAAAGAGCTTAATTTTGCTTTGAGTTCTGTATTGAAAGGAAATTTTTCATTTGGCTTACCACAATTTTTGCTAACAAGCTGTTAATTTTCATAATAGCCTCTCAGCTAAACCACAAACACCATTTCTTCCATTTACATCTTTACCTTATAATCCTTAAGGTTTTACTACATTGTTTTAGCTTCCTCTGTAGTTGGCAAACTAAAATTAGATGTCTGTTGTTTGATTGTCTTCAAAATCCTTTCTACAGAACCCACCTGGCTTTCAACCAACTTGGGTATTTTGACCTGTATAGAATGTTCCGGCATCCATAGAGAAATGGGGGTTCATGTTTCTCGCATTCAGTCTTTGGAACTAGACAAATTAGGAACTTCTGAACTCTTGGTAAGTAATGACCTAACTGGGAGAAAACTTTGTTTATTGTCATGAATACATTTAATATATTGCCCTGGGTTATTTTTTGTTACTGCTGAGTACAAAGAATTCTAATTCCTGCATTTAGTGAATTTGCATAGATATTTAAAATATAATTTTTGTGGCATATGTTGACTTACTGCTTCCTATTTAAAGACTTGCTGAATCATACATTTCTGTAATTTAGTTCAACTAAACTGGTTCTTTTCTTTGAGATGGGATTCTTCAAAGCTACTTTTTTTTTTCTTTAGAAATACTCTTTTATGTGATTTGATATAATGTAGAGTAAGTTAGGTGTTGGAGGCACCTGCTCATCATCGTGGTCTTACTGTTAAAAATGATGACTGAAAGGGTTTTTTCGATTATTTTTTTTTTTTTACTATTTGTTAAGTCTGTAAAAGTACACATGAATTGTTAGCTATTGTTGTTATAGGACAGGGAGAGGGGCAGCCCAAACCCTGCAAACCTGCCTATTCTAAATGGGTTCTGCCATCCGCCACATCAACACAAAACATAGGAGACTTTAATGGGAAGGAACTTTAATAAAACTAGGAAACAATACAGGAAAGGCAAAGAGTCTAGTTTCTAAGTGAAGCACCCAAAGTTACCCGTCCCCTCGTGGGTAAAAGTCCATCCAAATAGGATCGGCCCAGAGCAAGGCCCCAAAGCCTGCCATGAGTCTAAAGCACCTTCCAGTGGGGACCCACAGCAAAGGGTCAGAAACAATCAGACAAGCCCAGAAGGAAAAGAGCAAAATCAACATCAAGATAAAAGCTGCCATGGTCGGGCCTCCCCGGTGGCGCAGCGGTTGAGCGCTGGGTTGCGAAGCTGCCCGCAGCCTCTGCAGCGCTGGTTCGATCCCCGGCTGCTCCCCGGCCGCCAGAGGAGGGTCCCACATGGCGCGCAGACCTCTCCTGCCGCCCGCTGCTCCCCTCAGCAGTGTACTTCGGTCCTTCTGCCTGCTCTGCTCCCCGCTCTGGCTCTGGTGAATTCTCTCACCCTCCCGCGCTTCTGACTGTACCCAGTGCATGTATAAACAAAACAAACGAACAAACAAACAAATAAATAAATAAAACATGCCTCTATAAAAAAAAAAAAAAAAAAGCTGCCATGGTCACCTCCCCACGGGTCTCACCCACATCTGTGTCACCCAGTCCATGACCAAAAGACAAGCGCAGTTTCTTCACATGTCTCTAGGCTCCATGCGCCTCCTCCAGGTCTCCTGGCTCCATCCTGCTTCTTTCCTCAGTCTCTTCTGCAGCTTCTCCTCTTCCTGCTCAGCTCCACCCTCCCTTGGGAGGGGCAGGGAACCTCCCCCTTTCCTGGGGACCACCCTGTTACAATCCCCCCTTTTAATTTTTATTCCACCATATCTATGGTGGCACAGATCTCATGGTGTAATCTTAGGAGACAGTCTTTTTTCAGGGTTCCAATGTGTGTAAGAGAAGCAACAATTAGTCAGCAGCATTGTCCATGAATGTCCAATATGAGTTTCATTACTTAAAAATAGTCCATTATCCAAGCCAAAAGAAAAAATTTGGAGCGTTGGCTAAAACAAGATAGCAAATATATCAAAATCACAGGGAAAAAATGTTAAAATGGTTCAACTTATGTAAAACACAAATTTTCTCAACCTTGATCCCAAACTTTAACAGCATAGCAAAAGTTTGCAAATTAAATCTACTTTTAAACCATTTTTCCTATTTTTGCATAAAATCACCGGGCAGAAAATAACTAACAGCAATTTTTTAGCTGGCTTTGTTGAAATACCCCATATAGGATCAGAGCGAACCGGTGGCATCCGGTCGACGTAGGCTTCAGGTACAAAGTTGGTCTCATCAGACTCCACCTGGGCTTTCCTCTTCTCGAGGGTACCAGGGAATTTTCGTTGGCCGGGTTGTCCAGTCCTGCCAATGGAGGCAAGCTTCCTCACCTTCTTTGGAGGTCTCTGGAACCCTACGAACAAAGCAAACAGGTTCTCCTCTTCTTGGTTCAGCTCTTTTTCAACTTTTTGGAAGAACTCCACACAAAGCCACACAATCAAACTCACGTCCAATTTTTTTGTTAAAACAGACCAAATCCCTATGGAAGTTATGCAAAAACAGACTCTAAGATAAATAGCCAAAAATTACTACCACTATTTGTATGCCATGTTGGTATCAAGGGGAGAGAAAATGTGACAAGTTAGCCTTGCTGGAAAAAAAAAATTGCAACCTTTCTGCAGATCCTGGTTACTCAAAACAAAACAAAACAAAACAAAAACTTCGTGGATTCAGGACAGAATGCATAAAAAAATTTCTAGTATTATGTCAAAGAAACCTTAGTAAATGTCAGGTGTATTTCCAGGTCTATTCAGTCCTTTGTAGGAAAGTTTTTTACTCTCAACAGTTCCATCAATAGGAATCTGTTGAGACCTTTTCTCCCTATATTTCCAGAAACAATTTCTGTAGATGTGAAACAATTGAATTATACAATATTACAAGGTGACAATCACCATTGACAATTTACATACATACCAGATACTGAGAGGTTTTTTAATACACATTTTAGAAAACTACTGTTAACATTTTGTACATACCAAAGTTTTACCATTTTCCCAAGTGACAATGCTTCCCTTCCAGTTTTACTTCATTAGGTAAAATCCAAATAGAACAAATTCATGTAATGCCTTCCCAGGAGGAAAAGGAGAAACTTCGTGGAGTGTCTCAGGAGCTCTACTGAGGTTCCACAAAATTTCCTTGCATCAGTCAAATGACAGGCTACCAAATTTGTACTTGAATTTAGATTTCTGGGAAGCTTTGCCATAAATATCAGAAAATTAACAGAAACAACAATATTTTAATCTCTATGAAGGCATCGGCTTAGTTCAGTAGCACAATGTTGACAATCAAACCATAACCTTTAGTTTTTCTCATAACTGGAGACTCTTTTTTTTCAACGTCTATGGGCACCACGTATACCAATATTTCAACCTCTCTAGGCCAAGACGACATAAGGACATACATACAACATATAGACAAAGACAGTTTTTTTTTTTTTTTAGTTATGCCACATAGAATATGTTATGTTAACTGCAGTTTTACTCCATAGGCTCAGAAAAAAATGTCCAAGTCCAAAAAAAATGTGGAGTGTTGCTGGCAGAAAAATTTCCGGTTGTCATCTTACAAACCTAAGACTTTGGAAATAGGAAGGAAAAGTTTTATTAATCACAAGAGTTACATGACCTTTTTTATCACCTTAGGGTTTTCAGTGTTGAAGACTTTTTGTTAGAAGTCAATCCTGGGGTATTCTGTACAGCAACTGAAAGAATAAAAGTAACAGTTAACTGTTAAGCAAAAGGAGTCATCTCTTGTTAGCCACCAAGCAGGCACTCCTTGGGTTTCCTGGAATAGAACCTGAAAAAGCAAAATCAAATTATCAGTAATCAACTTTCAATTAAAAGGAGTCATCTCCTTACTTCTGTTAGCCACTCTGGGACAGAAGCTGAAAGAGCAGATTAAACATCTAAGCACAAATTACACCTCCCCCACACTAGGGAGGGACAACAACAACACAGGTATGAAAACCTGGTACAGTTACATGATGCACCCTAAAGAGTGCTTTCCACAACAGACCTTCCTCAGTAGGAAGCAGAAACTTAGAATCTTGTCTTACACCAGCAATTGAACAAATCCAGGATTCAAAATGGCAAACATGCCCAAAACAAATTGTGTAGACAAAATTCACAGCAGCAAATCCTTTCAGACTCAGACAAAATCTTGTTAATTTTTCTGATCCAGACTTTGCAAAAATTCAAGTTATCTCCAAGAATCCATCAAGGCTACCAGCAATTACCAGTTACTGCTTAAGGGTACTCTGCACTTAACACCCAGGCATACATTTGCTAATTTAAACACCACTGCTCCACAATTGGCTGGCAAAATGAATCAGGCAAAGAGCAGGAAGTAGCCAAAGACAAAGCAACATACCACTGAAGAACCATTATTGCCTTTAGAAATGCTAATGAGACAGCAGAGATTACAAAAAGAAAGAAAAAAAAAGTTCCAAAGTCCTAGCAACAAGAACCTCTGAATTTTACAAGAGCCAGCCAAGTGGCCTCAGACGCCATCTTTGATCTGGCCACATGGTCCAACGTACTGCCTAATCTTTTGAGTAAAACTGGCACAGAACAACTTCCACAAAATCAAATGTCTTAGCCAAGTCACTACAAACAAATTACATACAGACACACAGATCTTCACAAAGCCCAAGCCAGTTTTTCAACAGCAAATCGACATATGAAACAAACACACCAGAGAAACCAAAAATCACATTTGCGCTTCTGGTAGCCAGTGCCATAGGGAAGCCCAATTTCCCCATGGGGCTGACTAACCACGGATGGCTCTGTCCTAAATCACGTTGGACGCCAAATCTGTTATAGGACAGGGAGAGGGGCAGCCCAAACCCCGCAAACCTGCCTATTCTACATGGGTTCTGCCATCCGCCGCATCAACACAAAACATAGGAGACTTTAATGGGAAGTAACTTTAATAAAACTAGGAAACAATACAGGTAAGGCAAAGAGTCTAGTTTCTAAGTGAAGCACCCAAAGTTACCCGTCCCCTCGTGGGTAAAAGTCCATCCAAATGGGATTGGCCCAGAGCAAGGCTCCAAAGCCTGCCACAAGTCTAAAGCATCTTCCAGTGGGGACCCACAGCAAAGGGTCAGAAACAATCAGACAAGCCCAGAAGGAAAAGAGCAAAATCAACATCAAGATAAAAGCTGCCATTGTCACCTCCCCACGGGTCTCACCCACATCTGTGTCACCCTGTCCACGACCAAAAGACAAGCGCAGTTTCTTCACATGTCTCTAGGCTCCATGCGCCTCCTCCAGGTCTCCTGGCTCCATCCTGCTTCTTTCCTCAGTCTCCTCTGCAGCTTCTCCTCTTCCTGCTCAGCTCTACCCTCCCTTGGGAGGGGCAGGGAACCTCCCCCTTTCCTGGGGACCACCCTGTTACATTGTCATAAAACCATCACTTCTTACCCCACAACTTTTTAGGTAATGAGGAAAAAAGTATGTAAAGTTGTGGTGCTCAGCTTTGTAATAGGGAAAAGGGTTATAAACACTTAAATGTGTATTTTCTTTAGCCCCTGTCCTTCCCTTCACCCAAATTTGGAGCCCTCATCAAGTCCAGGTTACACTGGTCCCCAGGGCACCAAAAAAGGAAGAGAAGGCCTACTCACATCTCCTGTGATGCCTTGTGGCCTAAGTCCAGTCCCTGGTACCTGGTAGCATGTACCCTGGTGCAGTGTGAGAGGACCTTTATGCCAAGGGACTACAGATGGCTTTTTTTTTTTTTTTTTTTTTTTTTTAAGTAAAATCAGACCCCTCAGAAAGAAGGCTCTTGAACTGACCCTGACAGACCCTGACTGGGCTCAAAAAAATTGAAAGTCTTGTCAATCATTAGCCTTGCCTAGAGAAAAGTCCCCCAAAGCAGGGCCATCGGTCATCCAGCCAGCAACTGTGTTGTCTGAGCACCAGTTAGCAATGGTGATCTCTCTTGACTTAGGAAATAGAGAATTACCGTGTGAGACTTGGCTCCCTGCTTCATTCACTCAAGGATTGCAGAGAAAAGGCTCAGACCCAATACCTGAAACACGCTTCTGTGGTGTGGAAATGGTATCACTGTTTCTCCTTGACTTGTTTGACTGAAACCCAGTTTGACAACTTGGCCTATGATAAACCAAGATTTTTCCCACAGAATCTTGGTTGCATGAGTGTTTCCTAAACTTTCCTCCATCCCAAAATTACCTGATTAACTTGATTAACCTTCATGACAAATTTTCATGGGAGGATCTTAAACTCAAAAGCAAATTGCTGCCTGGGCCTCTTTGTCAACTGCCTGGAGCAGCTTAATTTGTCCCCAATTATAAAAGAATCAGTCCATATTCTTTTCTGTCCAGTGAGAGTGAATCCACATAAAAGTGAGACCTGATGGTGGTTGAAAAGCCACTGCTGCTCATTAACTAGAAGCTGCCCTGCCTGACTTCAAAGGGTGCGTGACTCCATGCAGGGCCTTGGCCCATTGTCCCAGTGTCTGTCACACATACCTGTACACACTATTGCTTGCCTTTTCTATGACGTTGATACCTACAGCCTCCTACAAGAGGGAACATGGGTTGCTCTGTTATTTTTTCAGCAATCTCAGGTTCGGTGCTTGACACATACTAGGTGCTCAGCAAATATTTGTTGATATGATGGATGAATTGTTAGTATGAAGGAAAATTCATAGAATTTTCAAAAGCAAATAATAGGAAACTTTTAAACTAGTAGTAAAGAGTTTGCTGTATTGTTTTGTTTCTGTTACAGCTGGCCAAGAATGTAGGAAACAATAGTTTTAATGATATTATGGAAGCAAATTTACCCAGCCCCTCACCAAAACCCACCCCTTCAAGTGATATGTAAGTACTTTCAGTATATTGAATTCTTTACCATTCTCTCATTGTTTTTCTACTCTCCCAACAAACTTTGTGTTCATACTATTTTTCCCCCCAGAGGAAACCCCCATTATGAGAAAAAAGCAAAGGAAAACATTTTGTAATGTATTTCTGGGATGCACAGATTATTTTCACATCACCCTGCTCTAAGTGGTTGCACCTGCTCTGGGAGGATAAATCCTCCCGAGGACAGTTATCTTTAATCACACCACGCTGTGAGAGATAAGATGGGAGATGCTCGTCAACTTGGCAAAAACCCAGAAACCTACCAGCCCACTCAGCAGGACCGAGGGAACCAGCCCTTCTCTCTCATGTGTTGCGGGTGGGCGTGCAAATAGTACACTCTCCACGAGGAGCTGTTTCTCAACAATCATAAGTTTATTTGCCCTTTGACTCAGCAGTCCTTCTGAGAATTTATTCTTAGTCTGTATTAGAAAAAGATTGAGAACAAAGCGAGTGTCCACCTGAGGGAGCTAATGAAATATCTCACGGCATAGCCACGCACAGGAACTATGTAGATATAAAAAAGAATAACGCCCTGGTTTGGGGAGACCACCAGGATTACTGTTAAGTTAAAAAAGCAAGATACAGAGCGCCGCACAAAATACCTTGCATCTGTGGCAAAGCTAGGGGCCAGGGAGTGGGAACGTATCCCTGCTAACCAGTCCCTGCTCAGACTGAGGAAATGAATTCTGGCTGAATTTGCAATGAATCTCTCACTTTTGAACTCTTGATACTCATTTTCTGGACTCAGCAAAGAGATTAGACAGTGAAGATACATGAACGTATATATTTCTCTGAACTCACATTTGCATGTAGAAACACTGAAAAATCCAAAGGAAACTAATGTGTTTACTCTAGGTGGGGGTGAAGCATCTAAGTAAACACCTGTTATTTCTGTTTTTGATTCTTGTGAATCTTTACACCTATTCCAAGATGTTTACATTGAATTCAATCAATAGGAGGAAAGAAATTTAATTCCAACTTAAAACTCATGCTTTGCCAGCCCCTCCTGCGTGGTTATTCAGGCACCAAATTGCAAAAGCACTAGAACTATTAGGGGACACATTCAGTGCACGTTTTTTGTACTTCAAAATCAGGAATTAGGGTCTTCCAGAAGGCCATCTGGCAGGGTTTTTTTTCTTGAATTCAGCAAATACATACTGTATTCGACTCACTGCCTCATACTTTGCAAGATGCCAAGGAAACAGTAAGACACAAAGTAGATCTAGACCCTGTCTTCAGGTCCCCTGGGATCTAGGGGGAGACAAGATACTAAGCCATGGAAGGTGACCCAGAAGAAAGGTTGGCCTGTTGGGGACGGACAGAAGACCCTCACCTAATCCACTGTCTTGCTTAACAACGGTCCAAGTATCCTAACACAGAAACTACCTGGACATCTTTTTCAAACTAATGATCACTCCTTCCTGCCAGACATGGGACTTTTCAGCAGTTGGTTTGCTCATAAAGCAGTCAGGAACACACAGTCTCCCCACGCCAGCATCTGTATGTAGGTGTGTGACCCACCCCTCAAAGACTTGACTGTAGGATAAATTTCGTATTAGTGTGGATTTTATTTCCTGTTTCTCATGTGGGGGCAGCATCAGTATGCTGGCCTCTCAGCTCCGTGGCCTCTGTGAGACCTCCCCTTTCAAAGTGCTTATGATTCTCCAGTGTCCCTAATGTGGTGGGTGAAGGAAATAGACGCTGGAGCCAGACCACCCAGTTTCAGATCCTGGCTCTGCCACTTCCTAAGTGGTGTTCTTGGGCAGGTAACTTTCAACTGCCCGTGCCTCAGTTTCCTCATCTAAAAAATGTCCTGGCCTCCTAGAATGATGGGCAGGCGGCTTAGACCACCGTGCTTAGAGCAGTGCCGGGTGTGTTGTCAGCAACCCCAGGATGAAGGGTGGCTCCTATTGCCGGAATGTTCACGCGTTCACCTACTTCACTCAGCAGCATCTGTGTTCCCGGTGCTGTTAGTGCTGAAGACACCAAAAAAAAAAAAAAAACTAGCAACAACAAATGCTGGCGAGGGTGTGGAGAAAAAGGAACTCTTCTGCATTGTTGGTGGGAGTGCAAACTGGTCCAACCACTATGGAGAGCTGTGTGGAGATTTCTGGACCTACTAAACATAGAGCTTCCATGTGATCCAGCAATTCCACTCCTAGGTAGTTACCCAAAGGACACAGAAACATCAATTCCAAAGAGCACCTGCACCCCTATGTTTATAGCAGCACTGTTTACAATAGCTAAGCTTTGGAAACAGCCCAAATGCCCAAAAATAGATGACTGGATCAAGAAGATGTGGTACATATACACCATGGAATATTACTCAGCATTCAAAAAAGATAAACACATGCTATTTGCAGCAACATGGATGGCGCTGGAAGGGATCATTCTCAGCGAAATAAGCCAAAAAGAAAAAGAAAAATAACGGATGGTCTCACTCATAGCAGGAATCTAGAAAACTTAAATAAGGGACCAGGAAAATGAATAACTATAAGAAAGTGAAAATCAAAATCAACAAAAAACTATGAACCAGAGACACTTTTAGGGGGGCGGGGCGGGAGGGGAGGGATTGGGGTCAGAATGGGGGGGCTGCAATTGTGTGGGGAATATAACAATAAAATTTATTATTAAAAAAAAAAAAAGAATCAGCAGCACACAAGACGAGTTCCTGTCCTATTGACATTCTGATTAGGGAGAGGAAAACAGAGAACAAAAAGGCAGATAATTTTACAGAGTAGAGGGTATTAAGAAGAAAAACAGCTCCTTGAGGGGTACAGCATTTTAGTTTTAGTCAGAGCATGTCTGTGAGGATTTGACATTGGCCAGGAGATCTAGAAGACAAAGGACAATGTGGGAACACATCCCGGTGGCCGGAAGCGCCACAGGAACATCATCTCCTTTGTGCCCGGGAGCCCAGGGTTGGCCTGAGGAGGGGCTTTAGTGGCAGTCCTTCAGAGCCCGTTTCTCTACCTACTCAAGTGAGTTAGATGACAGAAAGTTCTCCCAGGAAGCCCTGAAAACTCTTTATTATAGGTCTCTTTGCATTGTTTCAACTTTTTAAATTGCTTAATATCTCTAAGTTCAAAGTAGTGGTAAATAGCCAGTCTCGTGCAGTTGCTCAAGGCAGAGAAGAAGTCCGCTATGATCTGGGTGTCCATTAGTCTCGTCACCACAGAGAGCCTGTGCAGGCCAATCAATGCCCCTTTCTTCATTCTGTCCCTATAGGAATGGTCTAAAACTGGATTTCTTTGAATGTCAGAGAGAAATGTGTCTTAGTTAAAATAACTCTTCTCAAAGAGAACTGCTTGTCAGAAAAATGTAAATCTTCTCTCATGGAAGTAAAAATTCTTTGTTCATTTGTGTTGCTCTATTTTAGGACCATACGGAAAGAATATATCACCGCAAAGTATGTAGACCATAGGTTTTCAAGAAAGACCTGTTCGTCTTCATCCGCTAAACTAAATGAATTGCTTGAGGCGATCAAATCCAGGGATTTACTTGCACTAATTCAAGTCTATGCAGAGGGGGTAGAGCTAATGGAACCCCTGCTGGACCCCGGACAGGTGAGGCTCCTAAAATCATAGGAAAAAGCAAAGTAGAAAAACAGTTTAAAAGTTGACTCATTTTATGAAAACACCACACAGTAAGACTTTAAGATGTTAAATTTCTGGTCCAAATCAGGACCAGCTGAGAGTGAAAGAAGTGCCTCAGTCACTACTTTGGGGTAACTGACTTAAACGAAGCTGCACTAGGCAAACTCGTGCATACAAACACCCTCTTAATCCCTTCCGTTTCCTTTGCAGGAGCTCGGGGAGACAGCCCTTCATCTTGCAGTCCGAACTGCAGACCACACATCTCTCCATTTGGTTGACTTCCTTGTACAAAACTGGTACGGGTTTTGTCTTCTTGGAATATCTTATAAGTTAACAAAAAACAGTCCTTACTCAGTGGCCTAGGTCAGGAATCGACCAGCTTTTTCTGTGAAGGGCCGGATGCTGTTTTAAACTTCCCAGGCTCATGAGTCTCTGTCACAGCTCTTGAGCTCTGCCTTTGTAGTCTAAAAGCAGTCCTGGAGAATATGTAAATGAGTGAAAGCAACCATGTCCCAATAAAGTGCTACAGAGACAAGCAGAGGGCCAGACAGAGCCTGTAGGCTGTCATTTACCAGCCTCTGTCGTAGATAAAGGGGTTGTTTCTTTGTCTAAAACCTGCTGCGTTAGAAGTTGAAAGAGAAGCTTTAATGGTCAACAGGATCTGTGCATTTTCATTGTTCATAAGTTCAGCATAACACAGCATGTGTGTGGCTAGCGCAGAAGCTAATTCAAATTTAGTACATACCAAGAGGAGTATAGAACTGAACACAGGGAGGTTTAGCCTTGCTCCTTTCTTTATTGGGTGGTTCTATAAGCCATAAATTAAGGGGAGGAACTGGAGCTGATCCAAAGGGAAGAGATCAAAATAGGGAGGCAATTTGAACCCATACTTGAGGAGTGATGGCTGGCCACATGCCAAATTGCGTAGCTGGCCTGGGCTCTTCTTCTGAGGGAAAACTATGGTAGGTAAGAGCTAGGCTTTGGAGACAGGATGCCTGTGTCAGATCCCTACTCCAGGGTCTTGAAAGCAAGATCTTCCTCTCTATGCCTCAGCGTTTTTATCTCCTAATAAAGGTTGTAATAGTACCTTCCCCACAGGGTGGTTGTGAAGATTAATGAGCTTATACACGTGTAAAGACTCAGAGACAGCGCCTCCCCCACAGTCGACACAATACATGCCGCTGTTGTTGTCATTGCGTTGCTTATAAATTTATGTGTAACGTTAGAAACATCATAATTTTCCCTGTCTATAATAAGTAGGTCTTGATGGTTGTTACCACAGAAATAAGTGACTAATCTGTAGTTTAAGTTATAGAGTAAGTCATTTTTTCTCATAACATTTTACCTTTTCAGTGGAAACCTGGATAAGCAGACAGCCCTGGGGAATACAGTTTTGCACTACTGTAGTATGTATGGGAAGCCTGAGTGTCTGAAGCTGCTTCTCAGGAGCAAGCCCACTGTGGATGTGGGTAAGTGAGTGAGTTCTGCTGGTGTCAGAAGGGCGTTTGACTAAAACTGAGACTTTCGTGTTATACTGTAATTTGATTGATGTCCCTTGCTTTTCAAGAGACAGCCTAGCTAAAAGGCAAATTTATTTTCTCCTGTTTTAGTTAACCAGGCTGGAGAGACTGCCCTGGACATAGCCAAGAGACTCAAAGCTACCCAGTGTGAAGACCTGGTAAGCAGAAATGGAAGCAGGAGATTGATTAGACATCCTCTGCCTGAAAATGTCATTCTTAGACACTGGAAATGGAGTAAAAGCAGCAGATCCATTTTTTGAAATTTGACTATAGAAATTCAAAATAAGTACTAAGGCTGTATTTTAAAAAAGTACAGACTATAAATGTGTCCTCCACGTGTCTTTTGAGTACAGTTATGATGCTGAGGCCAGACGGCATTTCAGAAGCTCTATTCTAGGGTGGACTTCTAGAATAAGGTTCTGCCTTTTACTTGCCAGACCACTAGGCCCTCTTTGTAACTTAGCAGCAGAGAAGTATTTTTGAAGCCAGTTCTAGAAACTGGGCAAGTTCAGCATGTAATGGTTTTCAGCATATTACATCCACTGCTTTCACACCTCTCCCCATCCTCATACAGACTCACCTTTTCTGATCCCACTATTCTTGCTATACCATTGGGCCTTAGCATAGCATGACGCCCTTCACCATGAGAAAGGATGAGATGGGAAAGAGAAGTTACGTTCCCTTGAGTTTCTGCCAAATGCCAACATCCAGGCCCAGCAGTTACACTTTTTTTATTCTTAAAGAATCCTTTGAGGGCCTCCCTGGGGGTACAAGGGGTTAAGCACTACACTAGGAAGCAATCTGCAGCCTCGGCAGCAGCACGAGTTCAACCCCCAGCCAGCCAGGGAGCAACCCACATGGCACAGCAGATCTCTCCTGACTCACCTGCTGCTCTCCTCAGTAGTGTACTTCAGTCAGTCTGCCTGTTGTGTTCCCCACTGTCTCTGGTGAGTCCTCTCACCCCCCCACATCTGTGGCCTGTACCCCAGCTCTTTGTATGCATAAATAAATCAATCTTTAAAAAAAAAAAATAAAAAGAATCCTTTGAGAAAGTTAGAGTTCCTTGCCCTCATTTCATGAAACAGAAGTGGCCACGATTGCACTGCCTGGTATTGAAGGCCTCCCTCCCCTTCACGTGCCACTAATTCTGATTTCGCCTTCCAGCCAGGAAAGGAGTTTACAGTTTTAAGGCTCAGGAGAGAAATCAAAATTAAAAAGGCTATAACTCTGCAATTCCTTCAGTGCCTATCTTGTAGTAACGTAATTTATATTGTCAATTTTGCCCACAGCACAGCCACTAGTGATTAATTTGAAATCAAGAATAAGATGGGATTTGCTCAGTGTTTATATGATATTGGGTGTTTAGCATTTAAATTAAATTTCTGCTTTCAGCAACTTTAAAGTGAACTTTAGCATTGTTCCATTGTTGTTTTCAGCTTTCCCAGGCTAAATCTGGAAAGTTCAATCCACATGTTCATGTAGAATACGAGTGGAATCTTCGACAGGAGGAAATGGATGAAAGTGATGATGATCTGGATGACAAAGTGAGTTTAAACAATGCCCATGAATTCCTAGCATTTTTCCTTTTATCTAGACAAGATCATTCTTTGCAGGCTTGATTTGGCCTTATAACCCTAATATGCCAGTGCTGTTTTACCTGCTGAGTCTTTGTTCCTCATGGGTACCATTTAACAGCTGTATTAAGATTCTTCAGAGAAACATAATCAAAAGCGTATGTGTATGGAGAGGGGGATTTGAAGGAACTGGCCCATGATTCTGGGTGCTGGTAAACCCAGAATCTACAGTGCAGTCTGGCTGGACATTTTACAACTTGTTTGAAGTCCCAGCTGAGGACACCCTCAGGAATTAAACCCAGTTCTGCCTGACTCTCACAGAGAGTTCTCCATGGCCTCTGAAGTTCCATTCACTTATTTTCCATATCTCCCAGTGGCAGGTAAGGAATGGTCAAAGATGGCCATGCAAAGGTGTTCTAAAGGCATTCCCACTTTAGGAGGAGAGATTATAATACAGTGAAGCGCCATCATGGAAAGAGCCTGGGGAAATTGCTGAGTAGTGCTGAAGGACAGAGCAGCTGCCTCATGTTTGGCCAGCAGAAAAGACCTTACTAGGAGGCCCCAGAACTAGCTTCTAAGGATGGGAAGGAACACATCCCTGCAGGAAGAACCATAGGCACAAAGACAGGGGCTCCTGATGAGCCTGGACTCGGGAATGGTGAGGGGGCTGCCCTGTAGGCAGCAGACCAGGCCAGGAAGGGCGGATGGGCCAGGTCTAGCCTCTAGGCTTTTATCCAAGCAGTCAGAAGCTGAGAGAGGCTTATTGTCAGAAAAACCAGGTGTCCTGCCAGCTCTAGTCTCATGTAGAAAGGGCTGGAACTGAAGAAATTGGGATGTGGGGGCCTCCCCGGAGGCCAGTGCTTTGTGGGAGCTGGACGACTGCCCTGCCAGGGGGCTGAGCAAACCTGGCAGCTCTGGATGACACTGAGGTCTCTATGCTGAGAATTTTGTGAGTGCCGGTGCCGCAGCAGGAATGTGAGCCCAGGGCCGGTTGGGGCAATTAAAAAAGGTTTTAAACCTAAGGGGTTGGTGTTGGGTCTTCAGGTCTGCAAGCCAGCTGCATTATGTGGAGTTAAAGCCAGGCTGTGGCTGAGGTTACTTTCTAGGAGGTTGTCAAATGAGGAGAGGTGAAGGTTGAGGACTTTGACATCAAAGGGTTGAGCAAGAGGTTACAAATAGGTTGGAGAACTCTTTGACTGTTGAGGATCCCTGAAGGGGGGAGGTACTTGTTAATTAGTGCTTAACGCGTACTGCTGATTCCTAGACAGTATCCCCCTAAGGTGACCCCGCCTGCGGTGACGGGAGAATCAGAATTGGTGTATCTGATCTTTCCCTTACCCCGTGTCGCGGCTCTGGGGGTCTGGTCATAACTGACCTCATAAAGCAGAGTCACCAGAACCCGGGCCCCCCAGTCTGCCTGCTGAGATCCTCTGAGCACCAGAAGAGGAGTCCTTGGTTACCCGCTCACTCCCTTCACTGTCCTTTCCTCTGCCAGCCAAGCCCAATCAAGAAAGAGCGCTCACCGAGACCACAGAGCTTCTGCCACTCCTCCAGCATCTCCCCCCAGGACAAGCTGTCACTGCCGGGGTTCGGCTCTTCACGGGACAAGCAGCGGCTCTCCTACAGCGCCTTCACCAACCAGATCTTTGCCTCCACAAGCACAGACTCGCCCACATCACCAACCTCAGAGGCCCCTCCTCTGCCTCCCAGAAACGCCGGGAAAGGTACGGGCTTTTGGGGTGGGCAGAATGACTTGTCCTCAAAGCTGTGGTTCCACCCAGTTTGAGGTGAAAAGTGTCAGGTGCATTTTAATCACCTAGTAGTCAGGGGCAGCTGGAAGTAGGCACTTGCCATTTATTTGCCAGGCGCCAGCAGTGAGAGCGACGTGAGCGTGCCTCATGTATGAGCTGTGCTGACCTCAGAGAAGTCTGTGGGGTGTGTGCTTTTGTCACCATTTTACAGATGAGGAAACTGAGGCTTAAGGAGGTAGAGTGACGTGCCCAAGGTCACATAGCTGGTAAGTGGTAGCATTGAGACTCAGCCCGAGGGCTGCTCGGCTCCAGCGCCTGTACTCTCTCCTCCGTAACACGGGGTGGAATTCTAATTCTTTGAAAAGTGACTTTCCTCTACACTAAAATGCCTCTCTTCTGGAGATGTTGGCAGCACTAGTGGTAGTTACCAGCAGCGAAGCACTTGCTTTAGGAAGGGCCCTCAGCCAGTGCCTCGCGTTCCACGCTCACGAGCCGAGGCAGGTACCAAGGGACTGAGATGGGGAGTGATGCCCAGGTTCCCAGCAGTGTGGGAGTCCAACCCGGCCCTGTGGGGCCTGAGCCCACACTGCTGTGCTCTTTGATGAGGACTGTTTTTCCACAGGACGTTAGCTGCATGGGTCTTACCCAGAAGCGGGTTCTCAGGCAGCGCATTGTCAAGTGGCGAAGGCCCAGCAGCGTAGTGCCTGTTCTACCCCCAAATCACAGCGCATTCCCTGCTCAGAAAGTCACTGTGTTCCCACCTGCGCAAGGACAAAGTGAGGCCCAGAAATGCCAACATTAAACGTCTTCCCAGCCAGGGGGGAACAGAGAAGTCTCAGCCAACAACTCCAAAAGCAGGATCCTCCCTGCGAGCCCCGCTACTCTGACACAGGCTTCGGGGGCCTCTCCTACACAATGCCGCGCCTATTTGAATCACATAGGGGCTATTTTCTGGGAAATGTGAGCTTTATTCAAAACACTGTTTTTTCAGAGCTTATTCTCCATTGAAATAGTCTTATAAATGGGAGCTGTGTTCTTAGAGCGACCCCAAATGGCCTGTGGATCATAAAATAATGGGGAATGTTAAAATAAGGCTTTGACTGAACAGAACTCATCAAAGATGACAAGTTAGCGTAACAGCACACGTCAGCCAGAGGCTTGCCCCACCGCTGCTCATCTCATAGCCCCTCGCGTTACGCGAGAATGGGCGTACGTCAGGCTCCAAATCCTTTTAAAGCCTGTAGCGCTTAGCGCTGCGGAGCTGTCAAGGACGAGTGGCGCTGCTGCTCGTCTCCGGGTCATGCTGTTCCCTGTGAGGGGAACAGTTCTCTTAAGAACAGAGATCCCTCTTCTGCACCCTAAAGCAGGCTGTGAGAAACCTGCAGAACAGATAAAATGGTTAAAAAGTTACTCTGAAAGATTCAGGCCCCCAAAGTGCAGTTACTGACACAGCAGCCATGGCCTGTCTGGACAGGTTAGGCAGTCCCAAGAGCCACAGGTAATTGAGAGTCTTGAAAATGCCCACAGGAGAGAATGACCTCAGAGAGGCCCCTCACCTCCCTCCACCCCTTTCTATAGTTTCATCTCAAGGGGACACAGAATCCCAATAAATACACTGTCTGACTCAATGCGAAGCATCTCTCTCCTGCCTTGAATCAGGTCTAACTACCAAAGGTCCAGGAGACAAAGACCAAATTTATTTAGGGATCCAGCTGCTGACATAAGGGCTCAGAGACTTGGCCATAGCAACCGTGGTCAGCTAAGGATAGACTCCTCCCCTGTCTCCCCCTCCCCAAAAAAGATCCCATTATTCAACTAGAAATCCCTCCCTTCTGAAAATCAAAGTGTGTTTCCAGACTGCTCACAGCAGGCCTTCAAATTCTGAGTTGAACCTGTGATGCTAGGATACAAGAGCACCTTCTGGTGACTTTTACCAGGGACTGGAAACATAGTGTATCCTGTAGCTCTCACGTTTGGAAAAGTGACGATGTTTAGAATCGAGCTCTTCGGTGACATGGGTGAAGACCAGCCGATGGTCTTGGCAGAGAGAACTCTCTGTTCTGTAGCCCTGAACAGTTTTCATTTCATTCCGTTGAGCAGCTGGAATGATGAGCATGTAAACAGGGTGTTGAACCTCATCATTTTCCATGGTAAGTATAGCAGAGGCCTCCACTTGTAGCAAAAATCCTTTCCACATCCCTGGTCTGAAGAATGATGGCCTCGTGTAAAGGCCAAAGCAGACACTCATGATAAAGAGCCCCACTGAGAAGAGGAACACAGACAAGAAAACCAGAATTATTCTGGAGACAACTCGGAAGTATTTACAAGAAACTCCCTTTGCCTCAGCAAAAAGCAAGGAGGTTTTGCTTGAATTCTTGAATTGCCCTCAAGCACAGCTGCTTGAACAGGGCTAAAGGGGGTCAGAAGACTTGGCAACTCGGAACCCAACTCACCACCCTTAAACCTGAGACATACTTTTTGCTACCTAACCCCTCTTCAGATGTGCAGTCCAGCAAGGTTAAATCAAAGCTGTAAATTGAAGTGCAGAACTGTCTCACTGGTGATGAAAACTCCCCCGTAGACACACACTTATTGTTTATTTCTTAAGACAAAAGTTCTTCAACTTGTCAAGTTTGGTTTGTTTTTCATCTTAAAGCTAAAGTCATGTTTTAGAATCAGGATTTTTTTTTAAAGCTGGCAGGATGTAAAAAGACTAACCCATAAGCTACAACCCATCGTGGAGCTGCAGTAGCTAATGCCCTGTTCTGTGTGTGCGAAGCCACATGTTCTGCGCTCACTGCATGTACAGTCATTCCCTGGTCACAGGGCCAGACTGACCTATTACTCCACTTCCCCAGGCCTTTGCTTCCCCCATGGAGCGTGGAGATGATGATAGTTCCTTCCTTCTACACACACACGTGCACATGCAAACACACACACATGCACGCACGCACGCAATCCTTTTCTATGTAAATGTAGTGTCTTTATCTATGTTTTAATGTAATTAAGATAAACTTCTACTCTTTTTATCTCTGTACTATGAAAACCATTAGAAAATGATGATAAAATTTTCATTTGCATTGTCCAGAGTTATGTGGACATGACTTGCCATTGCCACTTATTTATAGCATGTTGGAATGCATAATCATACTTCTACAGGTAGTTTTCAAAAATTGTCAAGATAATTTTTGAAACTGTTCTGGGCCTTGTTTTATCTTTGAAATTTCAAATATGGGTGCGGTGTCCTTCCATGAAGGATGTCTGGGTTTTTCTTAACTAACAATTAAATGTACAAAGTCATTGAAAAAGACTCCTTCTGACATGCCCCATGAAATGTTTTTACTGACCTGTGTTTAGTGCCCAGAATATGCCAGGCCCTGGGAAACGTAGACGGTGTGGCTCTTGCCATCAGGAAGCCGACAGCCTGGGAAAGAAGAGAAGTGTAGCTCCCGTGCCAGGTATAGAATGTTTAGTGCTGTGGAGCCTCCTGGAAGTTCAGAGATGAAAGCTGTTGCTGCAGGCCAAGGGGGTGGAGTAGAGAGGCTTGTGGATGACCCTCCCCAGAGGTGAGGAGGGTCTACTGTAGTGCTCCCAATGTTCCAGCCCGTGACGATGGGGTGCCATCCACCAGAAGAGGAGCAGGGTGCTGGTGAGGCTGAGTTGGTACGCCTAGTGACGGACCACCTCTTAAACTCTGAGCCTCAGGTCTCTGAACCCTGAAATAGATCATGAGAACCATGAATGCTGCTTTCAAGGTGAGTTCCAGGTAATGTGTGCAGGGAGTTCCAGGTAATCTATGCAGGACTTTGCAGATAAGGCGCATGATACTCAGTAAACAGAGCTTGAGAGAATTTAAGAAACCAACCGGAGATTTGAAAAGAATGCCACTTGTGATTCAGGAGTGGATGTTCTTAAATGCCTGTATCAGGTGTCGGTGAATGACATTTAGAAGGACATTTTTGGACCCAGTGCAGACATTTCCCCTGTTGTTGAGGGCATCCTATCTGGGAAGGTTTAATTCAGACCACTCCTGTGGCCTAGGAGTGTGATGTTTTCCCTTAGAGGGGGCTTTAGTGAACAGAGGAGGGACCAGTTCCTGGGAGGGACTTGGGATAAAACTGCAGCCTTTTGAGAGTGTGAAGTTTGCCCAAGATTGAAGAGCAAGGGTTCGGTCTGCAAATAGCCCAGAGTGAGCACAGTGCTTCCGAGGTGCATAGCAATGTCACTTCCTGTGCTTCCTGCACTCCAGGCATGCTTCTGTGGTGGAGACCTCCCCAGGCTCATGATATCGAGGTGCTCGTGGCAACACAGCTCAGGGAAACGGGGGACCACCAGAGAGGAAGGCACAGCAGGATGTCCGCGTGGCAGAAGAACCTGACGTCACCACCATACTGTTAGTGGGGCATTACCTCCTTATCTTCACAGGCCCCAGCAGACTTACAATACAAAAATTATCTGAGTTCCCCCACCACCTACTATCTCTGTCCCACTCCTATTTGAGTTTGTTTGATGTTGTGTTTATTCTTTTTCTATTTTTCTCTTTTATCTTTCTTTTTCCTACCAGAACTGCTTCTTTCTTCAGTCAGTCCTCAAATGTATTTTGCATCTAACAGCCACTTTATTATAGTTTAGAGATCAGTTATACATCTCTTAAGATTCTTCTGAACTCTTTAAATCTTATAAAAGTGTAAGTCTAGGGCCTCCCCGGTGGCGCAGCAGTTGAGCGCTGGGTTACAAAGCTGCCCGCAGCCCCTACAACACCGGGTTCGATCCCCGGCTGCTCCCCGGCCACCGGAGGAGGGTCCCACATGGCGCGCAGACCTCTCCTGCCGCCCGCTGCTCCCCTCAGCAGTGTCCTTCGGTCCTTCTGCCTGCTCTGCTCCCCGCTCTGGCTCTGGTGAATTCTCTCACCCTCCGGCGCTTCTGACTGTACCCAGTGCTTGTATGTATAAATCAAACAATCAATCAGTCAATCCTTAAAAAAAAAAAAAGTGTAAGTCTACTCTTCCTGGGGTTGAACAGAGTGTTTTCCACATTACGTTAACTCGTAACGTACTGGCCAGGATTTTGTGACATCACTCTATATCTCATAATACAAAACAAGAGGTGGGTCTGTATTTCTGACTATGAAATTATAGTACGGAACATTCCTTTTCAAACCTAACACTGTCCTCCCTGCTATTTCTTCTCCTTCCCTTCATTATCACCCTAAATCAGATGTACAGTCTTGCTTAAGAATCATAGGCTTTAGAAAGAGGGAAGTAATGCCTCATCCATTCATTGATTCAACACTCCATTACTAAGTTCAAATTACAGCAGGCAGAGAAAAGCCTGGTCCTAACAGAACCTGCATTCCAATGGGTGAAACAGGCAATCAGCAATGTCACAGATCACGATTGGTGCAGTGGAAACAGAAGACTGAAGTATGTAATGACGGGGAACACTTAATGCCTTCATTGTTGAAATGATTCGGGAGGCTGAAGTTTGCTTGGTTTGTGGCTTCAGGATGACCCTTTGGTCTGATCACTCCTGAAATCACATATACAAGCATCTCTGCTAGAGACATCGCTGCATTTGTGTTCTCCTTGGCAAAAGTATTTGTTTCCAGACAGGACTTGGAGCTGGTTGAATGACCTTTCAGATGCGCTATTTCAGGAAGTCCCTAGATGGCGATAAATAGGAAATTGCAGAGAATCTCATCATTGTCTATTATCTATTCTCCATTTATTTCCCAGAGGAAAGTTACACTTCCTAATACTGAGCGTTTGTTGTTGTTTTCCTGTTTTGTGCCAAGTGCACGAGGTGCTGGCTGCCTGGCTCTCAGGAACGCCCACCATCACGCTGTGAGGCAGGGTGAAGACTGGGCATTGCCTCCCAGGTCTGTCCCTCCTGTGGGGCCATGTGAAAATCAAGCGGCATGGCATATGTGAGCGCTTGCCTTTTGAAGCTACAAAGTATTACACAAATGCATGGCTGTAACAACAACCACTTTTTGTTACTTAAAATGGTTTCTGAAACTGCAGTGACTCGTGCCACAGTTAGGTGTCAGCTTGGGTTAACAGTGAGGCTTCCATCACTTCAGTAGGACAGAGAGAAGTATGAAAGTCTAGCTGGGGCCATTTTTATCCTAAAACAGATTATCGGCTTATTGAGATTGACAATATTTATTTCCAAGATGAGACTGTCTTTGAAAAACAGTGCTTTAAGTCAATGTGGGTACTGACCAGTCCTTGGTAATGGGAAATATCAAGGCTCGTGTGACCAAAGAAAGAAGCTAGCAGTAATCCAGATTTTCTTTTAATACACAGAATGTAGAAAGCTCTATTGGAGCCTTTCTGGATCCTCAGGTACCTGCTCTCCTGTGTTAAACATCTGGCGTGGCAGTGTTCTTAGCTTTTTATTTTATTTTTTTTTCTTTTGTTTCTTCCTTGTTTTTTTTCTTGTACTGCTCGTAGAAGCCACTGTTAAACTGTGTCCTGGGTAGATTGGGCAGAGGCCCAGCACAGAGCTGGTGGCTGACCAGCAACTTCTGTGTCACTTTGACAAACAAAACCAACGCCATATTTACTATTCCCCGAATAGTTCTTCAGAACAAACTCCATTCTTTTCTGAAAACATTAGTGCAAAACAGTCAATTTTTGCAGTAATGGGGTGTGCGTGTGTGTGTGTGTGCGTGTGTGTGTGTAATAATGCCATTACTGCTATCCTATCTTGACCTCTGGATAGTTAGTCCTTTTTCAGATACATACAAATCAGTGTCTAAATCTTATAACTTGCCCAATCGGCCAATCTAATTGGTCGTTTTTTATTTTTAAAACAATTCAGAATTAGAGGGAAAGAGTGTTTGGATTCTTCTTTTTTCCAAGTAACTCTTTACATAAGATCTTTCATTACTTCTAAAAGTCATTTTCAGAAGACATTCAGGCAACATTTGCTCGCTGAAGAAAAAGTTGTCGTGTAGAGCATTCCACACTGAATACTTTGCAGGTGCAGCCTGCCCTCCTCCACTCCGTCTCCGCAGATGGTGCTGTGTGCCCGCTCCCTCCGCAGATTTCCTGTGATTCTTGCCAGTTATTCATTTGAAGTGTGTCCTTTTCCCCGCTGCACCTAAACCGTGATCTTCACCCATTGGCGTTCCGTGTTGACTGACACACTCTCCTGTGTTATCTTTTTTTTTCACCAGCCATTTTCAAAGACCCTATTTGTGAGTAATGGATGGATGGACTTGGCCATCTCCAGCCTTTTGCTCTTGTCTCTGTGTATTGTACCACATGTCGCTGTGTGGCAGTAATTTCGTACTGGCTTTTCTGTCATGAGACTGGGATTAACCTTCCTGCCCCCATTCGATTCCTTTCTAGGTCCAACTGGCCCACCTTCAACACTCCCTCTAAGCACCCAGACCTCTAGTGGCAGCTCCACCCTGTCCAAGAAGAGGCCTCCTCCCCCACCACCCGGACACAAGAGAACCCTGTCCGACCCTCCCAGCCCACTACCTCACGGGCCCCCAAACAAAGGCGCAGTTCCTTGGGGTAAGTCATGCTGAAGTCAGGGCCAGCGCTGCTAGGGCCAGGCAGCGCGTGGGTTCCGTGGGCAGTGGCCTCAGCGAGCAGACAGGCAGCACATACTGGAGGAGGGCTGGGTCACCCGCGAGTGAGAGTGTGCTGCCTCTCCAGGCCAAGAAACATTTTGGAAAAGAATTAGGATCATTTAAAAATGATGAGTAGTAAGGATCCGAGAGTTTCCTGTGCACCAGACACTGCTACGCCTTCCGCAGCGTCACATCCGATCCCAGTGGCAACTCTGTGAGAGGGATTGTCTGCCCCCTTCACAGATGAGGCCCAGAGGCTCGGCGACGCAGAGCAGCCCGCCCCCTCACACAGGCAGGGCGGTTTGCTTAAAGTCTAACTCGGGGCGTAGCCTCTTTCCTCTGCGCTTCAGTAACTGCAGCTCCCTCAGCCCAGCACTTGGGCGCCCTGGTGTCAGCTCTTCTCTTCTAGCCCCTGTCCCAACGCTCGGCTCCCCCCACACTGGCCACCTTTTTCCTCGGAGTGCACTAAGCTCTGTTTCTGCTGGGGAAAGAGCTTTGCTCCCGCACCTCTGCTGTGCCCCCACTCTCGTCCTTGTCACCTTGAAGGTTTGCCTTGGCCCTCGCCCCACTCAGAGGCTTCAGACACTTGGCACGGGTGGTGTTTCATTTCTCTTTGGGTTTTGAGTCCCTCTAGAATGTAAGCTCCATGAGGGCAGGCACCTGGTCTGTCTTGTTCTCTTCTGTGTTTGCAGGGCCTAGAAAGGAATCATCACTTAGAATAAATAGGCCTCCCCTGAGTCAGTAGTTTAACCATTTCAGTGACGTTGGCTGGAAATAACAGATTTCCATCTTTATCTACCTTTTTGGTTCCTCAAGAACCCCTCACTCACCTGCTAGCTAAATGAAGGACCAGGTGTCTCCCAGTGCCCAGCAGGTACCTGGCCTCAGCACCAGAGGCAGAGCAGCCTGCTGTGACTATGCCGCTGAGCCTGTGCTGCCTCCTCCTTTAGACAAGTTTCACCCTGGCTTTTGTCCTCTGTTTTTTTAAGGGTACCTGATAGGCGGTTTAACTGAATACTTTTAAACACCTCCTAAGAAATCTCTAGTGGGTGTTCTGGGGGTTTTGCGGAAAAATACCACTCCACCCATTAGCAGACTGACACACCTGTGTGTCACCTCGCCCTCGGGCCATGCTGGTGTGGCTTCGTCTGTTTAGCTTTTCATTCAGCAGATCGTGTGCCTCTTGTTCAGGCTTTCTCACGTCAAGGAGCTCGTGGTCTAGTGGAGGGGACAGACAGGCGAACCATCAAAGCAAAGGTTCTTTACTGTTAGGTGACAGGTTAACTAAATAGTGTGGAAATGCTGAATAATAAGTATCACCTATGCATGAGTGTTGGTGCCCAGGCGAGGCGAACGAGAGAACGAGGAGGCTGGCGCCCACGCCTCAGAGCCCAGCACCTTTGGCTCATCCTGGAGGTTTCCAGAGGTTGTGTCACAGGGCATCTGAGTCCCCAGATTTCATCCAAAAGGACTTCCTCCCAAATAACATCCCACTGAGAGTCGCTAGTGTCCTGTGCAAATTTTTATCCCATAAGTCACAAACTAACCTTTCTAGATAACACTCAGCTTTGATCCTGTTTGGTCAGGTTTTATTTCTGTGCTGATTATAGAGTGCTCATGTGCAGCTCAGAGACTCAGTCGACAATTAAATCTACCAAGCATCTGTTTTCTGGCTTAAGAAACACCAGTTTTCTTAGATTTCTTTCATATCACTCAATAGGAATACTAGCTGGGGGTGGGGAGTGGTCTTATGTTTCTCACTAAGAGACAAAGCACCACCTCCTGCGTTAATCATGCCCACTTTATGAGTTAGTGTCGAACCTATGGGAGATGCTGGCACTCAGCAGTCTGTTGGCTCTCTCGCCAGCCAGGGCTCCCTGACAGCCAGCCTTCCAGCACAAAAATCCAACCTGCCCACAGCAAAAGTGACTGTTCTTCACATCACAGATGGTGGTGGTCACCCCCAAACAGCCCCCAGTGGTGACAGGACATCATCTTTCTGTGCTGGTGTCTGTGTCAATACTCAGAGGTGTCTGTAGACAAGGGTCAGGGACAGGCGTCTCAACAGGCCATGGGAGTCGCTCTGGTCCTAGTGTTGAGGCTTCATGTTGGGCGCTCGGTGGCTGCTTGGTTTTATCCCAAAACCAGAGGGACGTCCAGACTCGTACACAGGAGATGAACCTCTCAGGCGACATTTCTCAGTGCTGCCTGAGATGAAGCCCTTTTGCACTGCCCAGGAGCTGCATCCAGCTTGGCGGGGGAGACTCTAATCTTGAAAAGAGGGAAATACGCAGGTCTTTTAGCTCTGCACCACGGGCATGGGCCGTGCTGCCATACTGAGGTCCAGTAGGTTCCAACTACATTCTTTTTTCTATAATTTAATCCTTTGTGCATAGTATGCCTGCTACCTACCCCAGGGCTTTGTTCCCTGCAGCCCAGGGCTCATCACAGTGGTTCTGTTTGCTTCTCGGTCTTTCCCTGTGCATTGGGAGCTCTATACAAGGGCATGTACTCCAGTGGGGACCTAGTGTCTTACTGCCTGGATTCCAGTCCATCTCTACCATTTGGTGGCTCGCAGCCACATCTCGGAATTGTTCCATACCTCAGTTTCTCCTGCTGCAAAATAGAGCTGGTTATTAGTTCCTCTGTTGTCATAGTTAATTGTGAAGTGGCCACAGGAAAACCACATGCTGCTCTGGCCCAGAACACGGAAAGCACTCAGTAGATGTCAACTCCTGTGACTCGGGGGTAGATGTCACTGAAACCTGCATTCACTTTCTAGCACTGCTGTAAAGCGTTGCTGTGGAACTATTGTCCTGGACTGCAGAAACTTCTTCACTCCCTTCTGGAGGCTGTTGGCGCACGCTCCGGCAGGCCTGTGCTCCCACCAGTGGGCCTGGGAGAATCTGCTCCTTGCCGCTCAGCTCTGGTGGCTCCGGGCAGTCTAGGAGGTCCCTCCTCTCCTCTCTGTCTCTGAAGCCCCCTTCACTTTCAGGACGCATGTGTTGTCTGCAGCTTATCCAGGGTCATTGCCTAAGACCCTTGGTCCAAATAAGGTCACATTTACAAGTTCCACGGGTTAGGGCTTGATATCTTTGAGATCTACCAGTCTACCCACTGGCCCCCAAAATTCACGTCCATCCCTGTGAAAATCCATTCACCTTACCCCAGTTCCCCTCAAGTCTCAGCCCCCCATTTTTGCCCTCATTCTTTCTAAGCTCAAGCAGATTCCAGCTGTCACAGATCTGCTGGACTGCTCCCCCCCAACTCTATCTAGGGGTGCCTTTTCCAGACTGAAAAGGGAGAGTTGGGGATGTGGTTATTATCAGCAGCTCACCCTGTTTGGATGTTTGAAAAGCAATCTGGGTGCACCTTTGACCTGAAGAATCAAATTTATAATTTTCTGCCGATGCCATTCCCGTCTTCCTCCCTACCCCCATTTGTAGGCCACCTATTCACATGGCTCCTCTGTCCCTGGCCGACTCACTGGCATCATTGGCCAGCACTGTCACCCTGCATGACCTGCCCTAGGCCCGCAGGCTCACTCATTGGCCAGGAGGAGTGTCCGCCTGCACCCCAGGTGTTTCTGCCTCCCCTTCCTGCCTCTGGCCTGAGGGGGTGAAGGGTGCACCTCAGCCTTGTGTGCACAGCAGCAGTGAGCCTCAGTGTCAGGCTCCACTGGTGGTGCCACTTTTCTGGATGCTGATAATCAGAGCCACCCAGTCCCCCAAGCTGGCCTTGGGGACTCTCATAGATGAAGAGAGATCTTCCAGAAGGTTCTAGTTAAAAACAAAACTTTCAAACTATGCGAACAATTCAGTCTCCCCCAAAGCAAAAGGAGTGGGTATTAGTATCCCCAGTTCAAGCCAAGGCCTAGTGTTGCTTTATTAACCTGTTTGAGCCCCACGGCTTCTGGGTGGCAGAACCAAGCATTTTAAGCCACGGAGGAAGGGCTCGGTTCAGCTGCAGATGGGTGGAATGGGCAGGAAGGTGAGCGGAGGTAACAGAGCTGAGACTGGTGGGGCAGAGATCCAAATCTTCAGTGCTTCTGCCTCACAGAGGCTGGGCTGCTTCACTACCAAGCCTTTGTCTTTACATCTCCCAGACCGTATTTTGCAGCCTCTTAAATTCTGGACATAGGTTTATGACTGGGAAGAAAAAAGAAAGTGATGATCCATCATGGTTCAAAATCTTTAAGTAGAAAACTACCTTCTACCTACCGAGAAGGTCAGTGCTGGCAAGTCCCACACACCCGTGCCAGCACTGCGTCAACACATCACCTTCTTCCCTTCCCTAAGTCTTAACTGAAGTTCCTCAGAGTGGGGCGTGCTAGCGCCCGGACTGAAAGGACACACACTCCGAAAGTCTGGGTCCCCTGCTCAGGCTCTTGCAGCTGGTAAGTGGGGAGCCAGATTCACGTCCAGCCTGTGTAGCGGGGAGGGCCTATGCTTTTCACCCTCTGTGCTCTGTTCGGCGACTCCATCACCGCACCCCCAGCCCCCACTGTAGTTGTTTCTCTGCCCATAACCCAGCAGGTAGGCTGTGCCTCCGTCCATCTGCAGCTCGGAGCCCTGGTGTGCGGGGAGGGCCGCTCTGGGCTTTTTCCTGACAGAGTCACAGTGTGCACAGCCCCCAAAATAGCCCAGGCCTCCCATCCCCAATGCGGGCGCTGCCATCTGTCTCGGGAGACCGGAGGCGGGCTTGCCATCAGCAAGCAAATGGGCTTCTGGGCAGATTCGGGGCTTGTGGAGACCTTTGATTTTCGAAGTGGCACGTCATTAAACCTCACTTTGGAAATACAGTGATTTCTTTTTAACCTGCATTATAATAGACCAACACCTATTTTAAATCAATTTAAAATGAGGATGTAAACATAACAAAGTAAGATGAAATTGAGGTGAGATCGTTTCACAGAATTCCTAACAAAAGGTCACATACAGTGACTGAGTTGACCGCAGATTTGACAATGGGGTTCTTAGAAGCAGGAGCAAAGAGAAAAAAAAATACAACTAATTACTTAATTCACAGTGGCTACAAGATTAACCTTCACACTTCAGATTTTTGAAATTAATACCTGAGAGCAATTTCCGCCAGGACCTCCATCCTTTGACAAGGATTCAGTTTTCCACAGCCAGTGTCATGGAATATGCTGGAAACTCAAGTTCTGATCCAGGTTTTACCCATTCCTACTTAGTGGTATCTAGAAATCACTTACATTCCTCATCTTTGGCCACCAGGACTCAGTCATATAAGCATCTTTAACATAGAATAGATAATGGGTGAAAAACTTCTGCAAATTGATTCAGTTCTCACATTTCAAGGCCAGAACTTCCAGGTAAAAAGGCTTATTGTTTGAAATGTCTGTGGTGTGTACATCTACATTCTGGAAATAGTATTGGCCTTTGGGGAATCATTTCCTGGGCTTTCTTAGGTTTCCCAATAAATGTCCATGTCAACTCCCCTGAACCTGTACTTCATTTTGCATTCAGTTCTTCCAGGTTGCTTCATGTGCAGGCACTGAGCATTTATTGATACGTTACTATGTCGCGCATCTTATAAGCCACCGCAAGCATCCTATGAGATAGGGCCCAATTTCCTGATCAGGAAATTGAAGCACAAAGATGTCAAATGATTTGCATCAGATCACAAATCCCAAGACTTCAGAGCTGGGCTTGAAGCCTGTTTCTGACTCCAAGGTTCACCCGCTGTGCCAGAAGATTGGCGCCTCTGTGCCATTTGCTGCCGGGTCAGCACCCTCCTCACTGCTTGTAACTGCTGTTTGCAGCTCCTGAGCTGTGCTACATGGCCTCGAGTCTTGGCCACGACTTCTTCAGTTGCTTGCCCGGCATCTATCCCCAGCTCTCTCCCACAGGTCCGTAAGCTACCCCAGAGTCCCTTGCCAGATTACATGGAGAGAAAAAGGCTTGAGATGTTTCCGGGTTTTTGCTCTTGCTCTCCACCCTTTTTTCAGAAGTCCCGTTTTCAGAAGTTTCTAAGCCACACTTCCCGGCACAGCTGGCCCCCTTTGCCCATTGTGAGAACGACAGGCTCCCTGTCTGCCTTGGTGCAGGAGCCTGCCCACCCAGGTGTGAGGCGTGAGCTGTGGGTGGGGAAGTGGACAAGTCCGTGCTGTGGACCCCGTCTTTATTCAGCAGGCAGCCAGCAGCCACTCCAGGCCTGAGGCTGGGCTAAAAAGTGGGGTTTCAAAGCCGAGCATGGCAGAGTCCTGTCGTTGAGATGCTCACTCACTGAGTAATGAGCTCTGAGTAATAATGGAATCATGTCCATTTGTGTCCTGTTCCCTGGGGTCCAGTGCTGTGCCCTGCACTCCACAGAGGCCTCTCACCCATTAGTGGGACCAGCACTGTTGTCCCCATTCCCTGGATGAGGTTGCTGAGGCAGAGCAGAAAGAGCAGTCTGAGCCACACCCACGGCCCTGCTGCTCCAGGCTTGCCTGGCCCCGAGCTCTGTACACCCGGCCACTCCTCTGTGGTTAATGGTTGTGTACAAACAGGGCCAAGGGAGTGGTCAAGTCCAGCTTGGGAAGATGCACAGGAATTGGCTTTGACGTGTTCTTTGAGGACTGTGTAGGAATGCGCCGTGAGCGGAAGAGGACAGGCGTCGCAGGGAGAAGGGACAGGGAGGCAGTGTTGCGCAGGCATGAAAACACAGTGTCTGGAGAGTGGAAGCAGCCTCGAGTGGCCAGAGAGCAGGGTGCAATGGGCACTCTGGCCCTTGGGGCAGTGGCACCCCAGGCCTCAGGTCCGTCTGCATGAGGGCAGTCAGGGGCCTTGGCAGCCCTGATGTTCGAAGCCTTTCACCCTGGCAGCACCAGTTTAGCTGGTTTCTTCTTGTATCGCTGTCACAGTTCCAGAACCTTGTTGGGGGGACCCATCTTAGCCCTCTGCTAGCCCCCTCTCTGCCAAAAGGCTATGTAACCCAGCTCTGACCCTTACCAGCTGCTTGACCTTGGGCAGTCACTTTACTTCTGTGTGTCTTCACATAGGAAGCCGAGGGTGATTGTGCCCTGCATCTCATAGACAGTTCCTTCCTCAGCCTTGGCCTCTCCATCTACCTTCCAGTATATGACCTCAGCTTAGCTGCTGTGGGCTCCTAGGCGGGGTACATGGGGGTCTGCTGAAGCAGGAGAACTCTGGAGTCTCCAGAGCCATGACTGGGAGAGCCCCAGTGACAGCTGCAGGTTCCCAGGGCTTCCTCAGGTGCCAGCAGCCTGAGGCTCGGCCTGTGCTACGCTGCTGCAGGTGGTTTGGCTCACAGAAGCTCCCATCCTATCCTGCCCAGTCCTCTGCCTTCTGGACAGAGCACACACAGCTGCTATTGCTGCTCCCCTGTTAGAAAGGGCTTTGCTGCTCAGAGGCCATGTCCCCCAGAGGGGATGTTCCCCACCCCTCTTAGCATTTCGACTGTAGACACTGTTTCCTCGTTTCCACCACAGCAGCCTACACGCATCTCCTCAACCCCCCCACACCCCTTCAGCCCGCATTAGTAGTGCCATTGCATGCAGCACACGTCTCCCAGGCCACCTCCTAAAGAGAGCAGTTTTATTTGCTTTATTTGTTTCTGCATCTCCTGCTCCACACTCATGCCTTGCACATAGCAGGTGCTTAATAAATGTGGTGAACACTTCAATGGACCATGAGTGGCAACAGTGGCCAAAGGCTTTGTCCAGCAGATGGCCAGGCACTACCACCCCACTGAACACTGACCACAACCACCGGTGGGTCGTGTGTTTCTTTTTGTGATTCCCAGGGGACAGCCTCCTGGCTTGGGAACCTCTGGGTGAATTTGAGTTTCCTCCTCTTTCCCTGCCCCCAAGTGCAGGACCAGCTGCTGGGCCAGCGGGACATCGCCATGGGCCTGTGATCAGAGCAGGCTCGCCGGAGAGCAGGCTGCTTGTCTTTTTGACATACTGCTTTCATCGCAAGGAAAGCATCATCAGCACCCAAAATAGTACTTAATTTTATTTTGCTTTGTTTTGTTTTACTGTCAAGAAAGCATATTGCTCTGGCCTGAGTCTTTAATGCTTTTCTAGAACCTGAGGGATCCCTTTCTGCCAGAGCCTGTGTCTCCATATCCCACTTGCCTGTCTGAAGATGTCATTTCTTGCCTTTCGCTTTCCCTGTAGGTAACGATGTGGGTCCATCATCTGCAAGTAAGACGGCAAACAAGTTTGAGGGACTGTCTCAGCAATCAAGGTAAGCCCTCCTAGGGCCTTCTCTCCCCCTGGCTTTTAGTTGCAATGGACAGAATTCTAGAAATGAAGTTTAGCAACGATTTATTCCACGTGTGTCCTGCCCATTGGCACTGATGAACATTTAGAAGCTAAATGATTGCTCTTGATGTGCTTGTTCACTTTGTTGCTGAGCCATGAGAAACAGGTCTCACCCGGCCTGGCTCTGTGAACCATCATCCGGGTTACAGGTAGGAACGGCCGAGGCTTCCCTGGTGATCACAGAGTATATCTGAATGAGCTTTTTATTTTTAAGTTTTGTTATTGTCCCTCGTGATTCTTTTTTGCAGACTTAGGAATTAAAAAGGCTCCTCGGGGAAAACCAATAGCCCAGAAATTGTCAAACACAAAAATACAACTTTCCCAATTCCCAGTTTGTAAGGTTTTTTTTAGGCTAAGCTACCTCCCGCTGAAATGAGATCTTTGGACAGTCTCCCGTGGGCAGCGTTTATCCGATGCAGAGGGTTTTCTCTGGAGGCGTGATCCTAGATAAGGACACAAAGAGCCGCTTGCAGACCCAAAGCCTCAGGGGAATGGAGTCAGCTGGTGTGTGGGTGCCGCTTTCCAGAGGTCCGGACATCAAAACAGAATCCCCATTTCTTTGAATGCCACTATCTAATTTAATCTCTAACTCTGAGAAAGACCCAGGCACTGTTACCCTCACTCTTAGAGAAGAATCAGGCCCCCAGAGAGATGGTGTGGGCAGGGCCCATGGCTGGTGCTCAAGCCGGATCTTCTCTAGACTCCATGTTCCCTCGTCCTCCTGCCTGATTCCATCTGCTCTGGGGACTCTTGAAAACAGAAGTTCTGATATGGAGAATGTGCCTGCCCAGTGTTTTTAAGTAGAATCCAGGGTCCGTGTGCACACGCACACATTCGTGCTCGCAGCACGGCCAGCGCAGCGGCCTTGTGCTCACTTGCTTAGGAGGAGGCCTAGGTCCCCTCAGGCCCAGCGTAGATCCAGGCCTGCCTCAGTGACTTCAGACCGAAGTTGAGGCTTTATCATCGAGATGTTGTTGCTGATTTTTTTCTCCCTCTCTTCATTCCTCCCAGCCAGACAAACTTTGAATTATGGAAAGTCGACTGTAATTGTTGTTAAAGAAATTTTAAAAAGGCTTTTCGATAATTGTGTCATACTGCTGTGGCTTCCTTCTGTAATATATGGCTATTGACATTCTAGCACTTTTAAATCCTAAGTGACTCCTGTTTATTAATTAGCACCAGTTCTGCAAAGACTGCCCTTGGCCCGAGAGTCCTTCCTAAACTACCTCAGAAAGGTAAGACTTCTCCTCTCCCGTGTAGGTGTGTTAGCAGGTCACTTTATCCTCTGGGGGGCCGGCGGGTGGTCTCTGTCTCTTCTGGTCATTGATTTGCCTGATGCCTGGAGGAGCCCCTCGCATGTAGCAGATGCCCAAGTAGTATTTGTTCAGTGAGGAAAAATATTGGTAAAATAAGATTTTGTGGTTAGCAAAGCACCATACTTTCCCTAAAAAACACAGTATTCTTCCAAAAGCTACATGATTAGGATTCCCAGGTGCGAATCCTTCTCATCTTTCAAACGTCAACAGAGAAGCCGTCCCCTTGCTGGCTCTGTGGCCTTCACTCAGCCTGGGGTCCTCACCTGTGAGGGGGCACAAGTCCCTACTGCAAGGTCTGGGAAGGGCGAGGGGGTGTGCCCATGCTTCAGAAAGCCCCTGGCAAGAGGGTGGCAAAGGAACCCTGCCCCGGGATGGCATCTGCGGGCGGAGCAGAGCCCCTCCTGGAAGTACAAGAATGCAGTGACTGAGCTGCTGCCGCGGCTGGCAGACACTTGGTTCTTTGACACATCTCTCGTTCTGACCAAGCTTTTCATGGGTCAGACCCAAACTCTAGTCTTCTCACTACAACAGAAATGACAGTGCTCCCTTTCTTTTGTTGCAGTGCTCTAGCCTGGCATTGGGTCACCCCATCCTCACTTAGACTTGGGTGGCAGGGCCCAAGTTGGGCAGAGGCTGAGGCTCAGAGGAACTGAGGCCTCTAAGTGGGTTTTCAGCAAGACCTTGGACCCTAGCCCAGTGTGCTTTTACCTGCCCTGAGTGAAAACCAAAGTAGAAATTCACAGTGGGAAGCAGCAGTCACTCTCCAAAGTCCTTCAGTCAGAGACAGTGGGGAGTTGCGGTGACTGGCAGGCCAGGCCCCTGTGTGGGAAGAGGAGGGGCTTCCCATTGGCTGCTGCTCCATTCTCCATGGGCCTCAGACTGATTGGGGCTGGAAAAGCCTGTTTGGCCAGAGGACCTCAATTCTGCCCCTTTTCCTCGGTGCCCAGGCAGCAGAGAAAGGCCTCTCAGTCTAGTGAGGACCACCTCTGGGGGGTAGACAGGCTTAGGGGGAGTCCAGGGGATATTTGAGGGGAGAGGCTGTGGCCCAGCGTGAGAGCCAGGCTCACCCACCAGATACTAAAACCCTCTATGGGCTGTGACTGTCATCAGCTACTTCTTCCCTTGGGTGTCCACGGTCCATTTTTGAGCCTCCCCTCCCCTCCGCTCCAGCACCCACTGCCAGCTGGCACCTTCCTGTGGCCTGGCCACATTAACCTCTTTTCCCCTCCCAAAGAGCACCCATTTCTTAAGTCCTTTGGGCACCTTTTTAAAGACCTAATGAAAGCCTTCTCAGCTGGAGAGATGGCTACAGTGGAGCCACTTTCTGAATGAATTTTTTGGTGAAGGCAATATCACATGAACTCGAGAGGTTTTTTTAATGTGAACAAAGGCACCCATAATTCTGCCACTGTGAGACGCCGCTCTGATCCCTTCCAGGAACACACATTCTCCTTCCTGATTCCTTCCAAGAACACACTTTCTCCTTCCTGATTCCTTCAGCATGATCTGTAGCCCATTTCATTCCTCTTAGCCTTTCGACATAAGACTATTTCCTCCTGGGGGCTGCAGAGTGCTTCCCTGTGCTCAACAGCCCCTTCATTTTGTGAGACCCATGGCCTGGACATTCACAGGGTCTTCCCTCCTCTCCCCCGTTCTCCTCAGTTCCATGGAATCAGTTCTCAGGAAGAAGAGACCACAGGAGGGCGAGGGGCCAGTAGTGGACCCTACGCCATGTCCTCAGAGGGCTGACCCATTTACCTCATGCCCAAGCCAGCCTCTGAGCTGCTCTGCCACGCAACAAACCCAAGCAGACGGGCTTTGCAGGGTCGGGAGCTTGGAGGGCACCATCCTTTTGTTCTGGACACGCTAGCAGTGCACTCTGCTCTCCAATCTGAGGGGAATTTTGTGTGTCTGCCGTTTGGGGCTCCAGAGTGCATCTCAGAAGGCACTTTTAGTTAGAGAGGGGAAAAACAAACCAGCTTGGAAATAAAATAGCCAAGGGCTGGACAGATACCCCTGAAAGAGAGACTGTCTCTCTTATTTTTTCTGTTCTTACTAAAGTACTGTCTGTTCAACCTGGCAGGTTTGAAAATTATACATAAGCAAAAAATAGAAAATATAAGTTTCCTGGTCTTACCACCCAAGAAAAGCAATTTGTTATATCCCTTCAGTCCTATTTCTGTGCCTTCTTTTGGTTTTAAGTTTTTATTTAAATTTAAGCCTATTTTTTTCACATAATAAATCAAGACCATTTTTCATGGCATGAATTGCACCAAGTCTGATTTTTGCTGACTGCATTCTACTCTGTTGCTGGTCCACATGGCTGAGGAGTGGCTCATTTCCACATTCACTTGAGTGGCAGTTTTTCACTGTAAGTAGTGCCATTCCAAACATTCTAACACAGACAGCTCAGTGCCTGGCTTTGATCCTTTGTATAGGAGCTGTTTTAGGGGTTGGGACATCCAGCATGCAGTTTCTGTCCCCCTACATGTGTCACCGAAGGCAAGGCCTTCCACCACCACCCCACTACCACCTAAGGGAATACCCCAGCTGTTCCCCAACACTGACTGCCTCAGATTTTTGCTTATCCAGTTTCTAACTTCCAGGAGAGGAATCTGATTGGCCAACTTTAACTTGTTGAGCCACACCACTCAACTGAAGCTCAAGGACCAACCTGTGAACAGAGTGCTCTTGAACTTGATTTCTTTAGGGAGGGATATGGCTGGGCCGGCCATGGTGCAGTACAGCTCGTGACAGTTTACAACACTTTAAAAAAAATTTTTTTAAGGATCTCTTTCTGATTATGTTGTTTTAGGATAGTATCCTTCATTTGACTCAGTGCCTTATTCCTCATTGTCTCCTTCTGTTTTATTCCTCACTGTTTCCTCACCAAGCACCTGTAAGAACTTAGCCCCTGCACTAGGAGCCAGAGTAAAAAAATTAATCCTGGCCTCCAGGAACCCTGTCTAAAAGTTATAAATAGTAACACTCTTATATTATCCTTATAGCCTGACAGTCCTGTGAGCAATTTCTTTATACCTGTTAACTCATGTTTTGGAGATGAGGAGAGTGAAGCACAGAGAGATTGTATCATTTGTTCGAGATCACATAGCTAGTAAGTGGGACAGCTGAACTTGGGGACTTGACCTTAGTATCCTCTAAGTTCTACTGCCAGAGCTGTGGGAATGGCTGAACAAATTGTAGCATCCTGTGCCTCGGAGGTTTCCACTGCAATGAGAAGGAGGCATTGACTCAGAAACCCTTCCAAACAGGTTAAGTAGAAAGAAACAAAACCCGCAGAGTGTCCGTATTGTAATCCCACTTACAGCTTTAAAGGACACGGTCACAAGCACATGTGTGTGTCACCTCAAATCTTTGCCTCTTACAGAGTGTGTGCATCATAGCAGTGGAGGAAGTTAATGAATTATGCAGCTGTACAATGGGATGGAAATCTTCATTAAAAGTGATGTACCACTGGGCCTCCCCGGTGGTGCAGCGGTTGAGCGCTGGGTTGCGAAGCTGCCCGCAGCCTCTGTGGCGCCGGTTCGATCCCCGACTGCTCCCCTGCCATGGGAGGAGGGTCCCACATGGCGCGCAGACCTCTCCTGCCGCCCGCTGCTCCCCTCAGCAGTGTACTTCGGTCCTTCTGCCTGCTCTGCTCCCCGCTCTGGCTCTGGTGAATTCTCTCACCCTCCCGCGCTTCTGACTGTACTCAGTGCTTGTATAAACAAAAACAACCAAACAAATAAATAAATTAATGAATAAAATACGTGCCTCTTTAAAAAAAAAAAAAAAGTGATGTACCACTAATAAAGAACTTTTACTAACATGGCAAATACTCTTGCTAAAACAACGTATATAAAAGCAGATGAAAGTCTTATCTATAGAAAATATTTAGAAAAGCCAAAAAGGACATCTATCACAATGTTAAAAATGGCTACAGATGGGTGGCAGGCTGATGGAAAGTTTTAACTTTCTACTTCCCAATTTTCTGTAGTTCGTATTATGTTTATAATCGTGTGTGTTATTTCTTTGTAAATCCCAGACTAGTTTGGGCAGCCCGTTCTTATGTAACTAGGGCATAAATCATGGATTGTGATGTGTGTGCCTTCCAGGCTTCCACCTCTATCCACAGCCACACAGGCTGTCCTCCGTGGTGTGGCCCCTGAGCTCCTCCACCACACTTAGACTGGGTCCTCTTCACTGTGACTGAGGGGCTGGGGGCTCTTCCCTGCCTCCTCTGTCTGGTGACCCTCTCTTTGTGATTGCTTCCACAGTGGCACTAAGGAAAACAGAAACCAGCCATCATCTCTCCATAGACAAAGCCAATGTCCCACCTGAAATCTTTCAGAAATCGTCACAGTTGGCCGAGTTACCACAAAAGCCACCCCCTGGAGACCTGCCCCCGAAGCCCACAGAACTGGCTCCCAAACCCCAAATTGGAGATTTGCCACCTAAGCCGGGAGAACTGCCCCCCAAACCACAGCTGGGCGACCTGCCACCCAAACCCCAGCTCTCAGACTTACCTCCCAAGCCACAGATGAAGGACCTGCCTCCCAAACCGCAGCTGGGAGACCTGCTGGCGAAGGCCCAGCCTGGCGACGTATCGCCCAAGGCTCAGCTGCCCTCAGACGTCCCTCAGAAGTCACACCTGGCGGACCTGTCCCCAGGCGTGCAGTCCCGAGATGCCGTCCAGAAGCAAGCCTCAGAGGATGCCAACGACCTCACACCCACGCTGCCGGAGACGCCCGTGCCACTGCCCAGGAAAATCAACACGGTGGGTGGCAGCCCGCTCGGCCCCTCCACTGCCCGACACCTGGCGGAGGGGTGCTCCCGTGCACACAGAGGCAGGAGCGGGGCCTACTCAGGCATGCAGACGTTGGATGCCAGAGTATGGGCTTTAGGGCCTACGTGACCTCGGTCGCTTACTTATCCTCAGCTTCCTCCCAGACACAGAGTAGCTGATAGGATAGCTGCACAGTGAGGATGGAACTGAGCTGTGGTAGAAAACACCCAGCAAGTGGGCACCCTTGCCCAGGACCCTGGAGGGAGGACCTGCCCTCCCCATCTCACGGCTCAGGGTTCTGAGGAGCTAGGCCAGTGCTTCCCACGGCATCTTCCTGGAGGAATTGCAGACAAAGCCCAAAGAAAGTGGCACAGCCTAGAATTTGGTTGAGGGCTCATGTTCCATCATTTTCATAAAATGCTTTCTATTCTCTATTGATTTCATTGAAACATAAAAATGCCTTTCTCATAAAAGTCTTTCTTTGGAAAAGCAGTGCTCTAGGAAGATGCGTGGTTGCTGTTTGTCCTGCCTCAGCTGGAGCCTGCAGGGGTGCTGCACCCAAGCTGAGGGCACAGTGAATGGGGGCCCAGAGGCCTCCCGCTGCCCTGACACCTGTGCCCCCTCACATTTTATCAGAAACACACAGAAATACACGTGTGTCACTTCAGCACACAGGGTGAGGAGCATGAAGCCCTTGCTGCCAGGGGTTGGTGACCACCAGTCGGAAGGTGGCTGCTTTTGCTCTTGGTAAGGACAGTCTCCCTCCCTCCCGAGACCCCAGCCCTACCGCTGCCTTGGCGTTGACATGTGCAGCGTTCCAGTTCCTCTAGTGCTTTACGGTGTTTGTGACCCATTGTCCCTCTGTCATCCTCACACCTGGGCCTCTGCGCCCCAGTCAGAGCTGAGAGCCACGTTCACCCACCACCGCCTCCTGCTGCTTCTCACCCCGCTCCCAGCCCGGGGGTGCCGCAGAAGGGAGCAGGGCCGTCCGGGTGGTGACTGAGGAAGCAGCCAGGACACATGAGGAAGGGCTCGTCCCCCAAAACCCTGAGAGAAACAGCTCCCTTTTTTATTACTCAGTATCTCATGAGCTGGGGCCAGAAACAGCCATGAAAAGGGATTTCTCTATTTGCATCTTCTCGTTTGCAAAGAACTAGAAATCCAACCAAAGAAAGCCCAAGTCCGACTCATCAGAAATGAAAACATCCTGGGAGCTGCCTAGAAGGGCCCGACCTGACTGCTCCTGCCCCTTTACCCGCATGTGCTGACTCCGTGCTTTGCCGAAGGCCCTGGGAGAGTGTGTGCTGCGTGCCCAGCTCGCACAGCCTGCACATTGGCTTGACGTCATGTCTCCAGCACCATTTTTAGACTCTGCTGTCATCCCTGCCAGCTGCTGGCGTGGGGGGCGGGGGCAGAGCGCTTCTCGGGTTTGGGTGAAGCCGGATCTCAGTCCTACCCACACTGCTTGCTCCCCACGAAGGGGGAGGGGTCCCGAGAGCAGAGCACAGGGGCGCCTGGTGGCCACGCCTTGTCCCCACAGCTGAGGAAATCGAGGCTCAGCCGGCCACTGCCCCAGATCAGCATGTCCTGTCAGCTAAAACCCAGTTTCTTTCTTTAAGGGGAAAAATAAAGTGAGGCGAGTGAAGACCATCTATGACTGCCAGGCCGACAACGATGACGAGCTGACCTTCATCGAGGGAGAAGTGATCGTGGTCACGGGGGAGGAGGACCAGGAGTGGTGGGTAGGTACCTGGATGGGGCGGCCCCAGCGGCCTGCAGACCCCGCAGCCGCCCAGCCCCAGGTCCCTGCCCGGCACATCATTGCCCAGCGTGTGGGGCACTGCTGTCCCTGCTGTTAGGTGCTGGCACAGCACGTGGGGCTGCAAAACTGGGTCAGGAGAATTAGCGTTTGCATGTGCTGCAGCCTTGTCAGCACACAGCAGCCTGCGAGCTGTCGGGCACTTTCTGATTTCTCAGATGCTGAAATAAAGCTCGAGGCAGCTGAGCGTGCGGCCTGGGGCCTGAGGCGCTCCTCAGGCAGAGGGAGAGCCTGAAGCACCTCTGGCCCTGGCTTTGCTCACCGTTCCTTGCCATCCTCAGGCTCACCCCCTAATCCAGCTGGCAGTTCTCTTCCTCACAAGATTTCTACACGAGCACCCGCTGCCCATGAGTCTGGAAGGGAGGCCATCCCTGTTCTCCCAGCAGCCCTGAGAAATGCCCCAGTTCCCTGCCTGTAAGACAGCCCAGCACATCTGCGGCTACCCAGGCTGCCTCGGGAGTGAGCCTCCAGTGGGCACTGCCAGGCCAGAGGGGCAGCAGATGACGTAAGGCCCTCCTGCCCAAAGGGACCCTGTTCTGCTCTGTCTGCTGGGAAAGGAGCTATGGTCATAGATGCGCCAGGAGAACCTCTAATACCCAGAAACACACTCATGTCCACTTGCGTGTGCAGGTGCATGTGACGTGTGCGTGTGACGTCTTCCTTTGGTTGTAGACAGTCACTGCCGATTCTTATCAAAGCTGTGGGGATTTGCTTGGACTGCAGAAGCAGTTCTCAACTTGGGCAGTTTTACCCGGCAGGGACACTTGGCAATATCCAAGGATCTGGGAGGGGTGGGTGCAGGGGTGCTGCTGACCCTCCTGTGACACACCAGGCGCCCCACAACAAAGGACTATCTGGCCCAGAATGTCAGGAGTATGTGCTATCCACACGTGTCCAGAGCAGACACAGAGGTTACCCCACACAGCCTGCTGTGCTTTAGGATTCAGAGCCCTCGCACATACGTGATGCCAGCTAAGACGCGCGTGAGGTGGAGAGGTCAGGTCAGCATTAACCCCACTCTCCAGATGGGAACCGGTGCCCGCGGCCAGGCAACCACCCTAGATCCTGGACGTGGTAAATGAGGAACCAGCCTGGCTGGACGCCTCTCACCCCGCCCACCTCTGTACTGCCTGGAGGTGGTGAGCCCTGGCCCCACCACCCAGGAGAGTCCACGCTCTCCTGTGCATGTCACTGGAAGGCTGATGGTAGGATTCTCTTCAATGCAATGGATGCTGATCTAGTAGAGATGATTAAAAACTCCTCGGGTTACCTGAGGTACAGGCTGAGGCAGCAGCCAATGCAGTTGCCACAGGCCGTGGTCGCACTCAAGACTTCCCCAGTGTCCTGTCCTCCATAGCAACCAGACAGCAGGTACTTGGCACACAGCGCCCTTTTCCATAGATGTGATCGTTGACGTAATCGCACAACCTGCCTGAGAAGAAGGTGGGTTCGGGCCCCTCTTTACATACAAGTTCTGAGGGCACCCTGCAGCAAGGCGGTGAGGCACCCTGGTGAGGGGCGAGGACTCCGGGGCCTGCAGCCTGAGGGAAACCGAGGGTTGTCCAGCTCTGGGCCTCTGGCCCTTCGTGAGCAACATGAAGCTACCTGCCTCGTGGGGCTGCCTTGCGGAGAGTGCTGAGCGCCTCGTGTGTTCAGGCGTCATCACCATCTTGTTGCTCTCTGTCAGGTCGTGTCTTCGCGACGCTGTCTGCAGTCCACACGAGGACAGTGGGGGCCGAGCCTGGGTTCACCCCAGGGCTGAAGGCCGGCTCCCTCCAGCCTGTCCTCTCTCCTTTCTCCCTGCAGATCGGGCACATCGAAGGACACCCTGAAAGGAAAGGGGTCTTCCCGGTGTCCTTCGTCCACATCCTGTCCGACTAGCAAGCTCGGGCCTGACGATCGTCCACACACACCCTTCGTGCGAGACTGCTGCCTCCGCGTGACCCGTGCACACCGTGTATATAGCTGCTGTTATGGAGGGAGAAACTCCCGGAAGGGCACCTCAGGAGGGGACGTAGTATTGCTGTAAATATCCTGTGGTCTTCTGCCTTCGCCAGTATTAGGGCCGCCCGGGGGCCCGGCGCACCTGGCTGGTTTGCCAAAGCCATCCCTGGCGGCTAGCACTTCCATCTCTAGCCACGCTGTTTTCCAAGCAAACAAACAAACAGGAATGTAGGAACTGCTGGCTTTGCAAATAGAAATGGTCTCCAGCATCCTTGAAAGGCATAACATCGACTCTCTGTTCCTAACAATACAGTATTCTCAATTGTGTTACTGAAATGCACCATTAGCAAAGAGGCGGGTTCTGTGTGGCAGGTGAAACTTTAGCTCCACGACAGACCAGCCTGTAGTGACCTGTGCACACGGTTTACAGCTACAAAAACCTACCTTGGTATATTTATTACAGGAAAGTGCTCAGTTAAATGTGTTATTCCTTCAGCAAAATAGTCATTGACCCAGAACCTTTGGGGGCATCTTTCATGCCCACAGCCTCGGCAAGTTAGACAAGTGGGTTTAGACTGATGATGACTAGTGCCCGCCCCTGAGATATTATTACCTCATTCTGCAGAAGTAACATATCCTTCATGACTATTTTGACAAACGTTTAAAACACATCTGATGAAGTTCAACTTTCAGGAACCAAGGACTGCCAGAAAATAGTAGCCGCTACATTATGCATGCATTTAGAAGCTTACCTGAAATCTGCCTTTTATAAAGGAATAGTATGGATAAGGTGAACTGTGCGTTTTTTAAACTCGATCGCCATTAAAGCAGAAATTATAAGGTTGCAACAATATTGGTTTCTAGTCAGTCATTTGGCTTTCTCCAGAGTATGAACTTACATATATTATGAATTGCATCCTTCACAAGTTTTAAAGCATCGAATGCGTCCATTTAAAATTGTCCTCAGAGGTGTGTTCTTGGGTAAATTTACGCTTTCGAAAGATGATTCAAGAAGATGACGAATGTACACATCATTTCCCCACTGTAGAATCCAGGTGCTGAAACCCACCTTTCATTTTCCCCACGCTCTTCATTAACCCCAGTGGTAGAGAAGCGGTCCGGCCGGAAGCACCTTTCAGCAGAGACGTGACCTTCGAGCCGGTTCACGAGCGCGTGTTAAAGCGCGTCTGGGGGCCGCGCTGGGGAGAGCCCTGCCGGCAGTGAGCCTCTCCCCCGGGCTTTGCTTCCACCCGGCGCGGGTCAGACCCCTGAGAGCATCCTGGGTGCTTCGGCCTCTGACATCGGTCTGCATGTCACTCCACAGCCGGGGGGGCTGTTCTCTGACTTGAGGCTCATCCTCGTGCTGGCATTTACATTCGCTTCAACTGCTCTGTTGGCAGCAGCACAGAAACTCATATTTTTAAGCAGATCATCTTGGCAAGGAGGGAGAAATGTTCATTTCACAGAAGCACAACTCCCCACCAAACCCTTAGGAAAAGCCCTCTACCAGTCGCAGCGCTCGGTGACTGCCCATTCAGTTCTGCTTAAGCGGTGATGATGAAAACGTGGACTAGCCACCTGAGAAGTACACCTTGCATGACAAACCCACACCATATCTTACCAGCTGTTATTGGAAAGTGATTTGAAGCAATTGTTTCCTCGGTGTGACGGCCCACGTGAGTCCCCCCAGCTCCAGCCGCCTCTGTGGGCCCACTGTGCCCGCGGCCGCCGTGCCGGAGACACACAGGTGACAGGACAGGACGTGTCCCCGGGGCCCATGCACACACTTTGCGTTGCATTGAAGAACTATTCATTTGTGTGGCCTACAGTATTTTCAACTAGTCTCAAAATAAACTGGCTTTGAAAAACAAAATGACAAATTAGATGTCTAAAATTACATGGCGTCGATGTCTATTCTTTTTCCCCTTTAGCAGCCACTTACACAAACGCATTTTTAATTTTTTTTTTTTTTTTCCTGCTTTGGTTTTGTTTCCCATCAGGAACTTGAGTTCGTTCTGATCCAGCTTGCTATGGGACTTAGGAAAACTAGGTATAAATACCTTTGGTGATCTTGGTTGAGTTTAAATCTGATATTGTTCTTAACCTCAGTGAGCCACTATCTGCAATTTTGTACATGATATAGTATTTTGAAGGTATGGAATCTTATAAAAAAAAAAAATAGCTAATTCTTTTTTCCCCAGAGGGAAAAGTTATGTTCTACAAATAGCGTATGTCTTATTTTCCTGTTGAACAGCAATTGCTATTTATTTTTTTATCGCCTAGAACTTGAGCGTGCTGTGTAGGAAGCCCGTAGTGCCACTAGTTCACTGCAAATTCTCATCTGGATGTTACTCAAACACCGATACGCTTGTCCTTTCACATGTGTTTAATGTGACAGTCTTTCAGTACTGTGTGTGTTCATTTCTACTTTTTTTAATATTTAAAATTGCTTTTAAATAAACATATTCTCAGTTGATCCCAAACATCTGAAATCAGGCCATTTTGTGAGTTGTGCTTGACTCTTCTCATTGGAGAAAATCAAGACTTCACTTGGCTGTGCTTTTGGGGGGCGGGGGGCAGTGTGTAGGTGACACATCGGCCCAGCTGCATGGAAATGTGCATCACTTTTCTCAGCTTAGAAAACCTGGCGGGGGGGCCTCCCTGGTGGCACAGATGTTAAGTCTCAGACTATGAAGGTATCTGCAACTACTGCAGCACAAGTTCAATCCTCAGCAGGGAGCTGACCCACATGGCACAGCAGATGCCTCCTGTCTCCCCCGCTGCTCCCCTCAGCAGTGTATTTCGGTCAACCTGCCTGTTCTGTTCCCCACTCTGTCTCTGGTGAATCCTCTCTCACACACACCCCGCCGCACCTCTGGCCTGCACCCCAGCTCTTGTATGCATAAATAAATAAATCTTTAAAAAAGAAAACTTGGACCTCAGCATCTGGGGAGCCTCCCCCTGCCCCATCCATGCACCCATACCTCCTATTTATGGTAATAGGGCAGGAGAGGGAGGGGAGGCTCTCGGCAGCACCCAGCGCAGAGCAAGGACAGAGCTGCCTGCCCTGCAGTGAGCAGGCGCAGTCCAGGCTCGTAGACCTCCAGCCCAGGGGGGTAGGGGGGGTGGGAGGGGGGGCGAGCGCATACCTCTCCCCTTTACAGAGCTTGAAAAGGAAGCTCCGAAAGCAGCTGCATGTCCAGGGGGATGATGTTTTGGAGCAAACGAGCTAATCAGGAGTCCAGATGAGCGGTTCCGACTCTGCGGCCAGCCTCGGGCTCTGCACCACCCGCAGGACAAAAAGTTCCAGCCAGAGCATCCCAGCGACAGCTGGCCAAGCTGGCGGCACTGAAGACGGCAAGTTGGGTCTGCGCCCCTAGTTTCCTTTCACGCGGGTTGGTGGATCTTCGTGCCTGTTTGCACACCTAAAGAGACGGGTCCTGGCAAGGTGCTGCCCGCAGAATGGGCTCTGGCTTGGAGGCCAGCGACTGTCCCCAGGGATTTGTGTGAGACAGGCAACTGGATCTGGCCACCAGAGGGGCAGCCAGCTTTCCTTCAAGTCCCAGAATGTTAGCGAGGGTTATGTGTCTGGAATGGATGGAGTTGCCCGGGTGCAAGGGGCCCTTCTAATGCGCGGGGCGCCCCTGGCTGCCCAGTGGCCCCAGATACGCTGGTCTCTCCACCTCCTTGGAGCACGGAGCTGGGTCAGCATCTTGGTTCTGAGGCAGAAGGCCTCCGTGGGCCCATCTTGAGATGAGGAAGGCCTCTCACAGCTGCAGTGACTTGCTCAAGGTCACGTAGTCAGTGACAACAACAGTGTGAGCACATGGTTGTGGCCTGTGCACGGCCTTCCCCTCCTGCCACTGCTTGATTCACTTCCCTAGACTCCTGTCCACCGTTTTAGGGGACCTCCCACTCCAGGGATGTGTGTAGATGTGTGCGTTGGGGCGGGGCGCGGGGTGATGATCATTGTAGGAGATTTCCACCTAACACTGCCCTCCTCCCTCACGTGTCTCATCCTCCCCAGAGGAAATCTCATTTCCCCAGATTTGCAGTGTGTAGGTAACTTGGAGCTTGGGGCTCCCTGTATGACCAGAATGCTGGGCTGAGGATGTCCCCCCACGGGTGAGAACAGCCACGGGCCAACTGGCCCCCGCCAGCAGCGCAGTTGAAGGTGAATCAGCTCAGCCCCTTCCCCTCACCCTGAATGTCCAACACTGGCGATTCCACATTTGTGTTGAGGTGACACTGGGCCTGGGGTTGCCAAGATGGTCCCACCCTTTCCCTGAAGAGCTGGCAGGCTAGGGAGGAAGGTCCAGGGTAAATCTTGCTGCTGGGAACCCCCTCCCCAAGAGCTGCCCCAGGAAGGGATGGAGCGGCCTGTACAAAGGTTGCTGGGACCATGTCTGGCACCCCTAAAACATCAGAGGCCGGTGGGGAGAAGGGATGCAGGCTGAAGACACAGGTGGGGCCAGGGATAACGGTGCCCCAGCCTCAAGGAGGCCACTTCCCGCACTACTAACAGCCAACGCGCAGGGAGGGCCTCATGGGGGCCAAGCACCCGGCCCAGTGCCTTATCAGCCCTGTCGTGTTCATCTCAGCAGTTCTACAAAGTAGAATTATTTTCCCCATGATATAGATTCGGAGGCTGGTGCTCGGGGAACTTAAGTTGAAACTTGACAAGTTACTCAAGGGCAGCAGCCAGACGGCCCCAGAGTTCAGGGCCCGAGGCAGGACCTGGTGCTGCCTCTGTGTGGCTACTGTGCTCCCCGGCTAAAGAGAAACTGGGTCCAAGTGGGCCTGCCCCACCTTCCTGAGAGGTCAGCCAACCAGGGAGGTGTGGCCCAGGGCATGCATTGCAGTTTCCATTCAGAGCTGTGGCGGCGTGGGCCACAGCAAGTATCTTGGACAGCTGCTCTGTGGTTGGGAGGCAGAGGTTGTGCTGGCACGCAGTGTCCACGCATGCAAATGTACCTGACAAGAAAGCAGTGAGTGCCTGAGTGTATCTGCGCTTAGCAGGCCCTGTGCAAACAGTGAAACCCTTAAGCTCCTGAAAACAGGAATTAAAACTCAGATAAACACAGCTGTTTTGCAAAACTCTTACCACATAGCCAACCCTAGTCAGATGCTCAGGGCATAAACAGGGCCTCTGCAAAGCCACGGGGGAGGCTTTGTCCATCTTCACATATCTGCCAACAAAAGTAATAGGTAACTCTTGAAGATCCAAGAAGATCTAAGAGATGCAAAGATGTCATCTGCGCACTGGCCTGAAGATCTACCTGCCCAGGTGATTGGATTTTGGCCAACATCACCTGGGGCCTTCAGTATTCAAATCAGATATCTGGGCCCTGATGTTGGGAACTTGTGGTCAGGATGAGTCTCAGGAGGGGCCCGGTCATCCGCATTTAGTCAGCAGGCCCAGCAGATTCCCATGTACCAAGGGACCGGGGGAGGGGACTGGTCCTTCCCCACTCTCAGAAGTGACAAGAACTTTCTAAATCTCACCTCTCCCAATGCCAAGTGAGAAACTAGACCAGAGTACTCAACGCTTGACATGCCCTTGGGGATCAGCTGCTATTTCTTTAATGGGTGAGCACATGAAACCCTCTGGCTAAAGTAACTAGAAGGGCATCCACTACTGAAAAGGGGTTCACACTAACAGGGGGAGCATCGTGCTTTCTAAGGCCTTGGGGAACCCCTACCCCAACAAGGGTCCCAGCCGGGGCGCCTCTGCTCCGTACTTGTTCTGCCCACTTGCATTTTGTATTGCTGACTGCGGCCCAGTAAACAGGCCGCTGGACAATGGGGCTCTTCATGGGGCCCCAAGCTGCAGGACAAAGATTCACAGACACACATTGTCTGAATGTGCACGCTGAGTTCCTGCTCAGCTGGAACCACTTAGAAAACTCAGACACCAGGACTCCCCTGGCCTGCTGGATTCCAGTCAACTGCTTCTCTCTCTGAAGCTCGGTCTATGGCTCTGCCACTGTAAGAAAGTTCTAGAGCTGATGAGCAATAAGTACAGCCAGTTTTTCCTGCTGTCCCTCCCAATAATGCCGGTGGCTTTGGGTTCACTTCCTACCTAAAGCCAAGGCCTTGTCTGGCCTGTGCCAAAGTGGAAAGGAGCAGGTTGGGATGGGCTTGCAGAGAAAGGACAGTGAAGGGAGCTGGGGGTAGGGGCAAAGGTGGGGGTGGAGTGTAGCAGAGGAAGGGAAAGAGGCAGCTTCTGTCTGCAGAAGCTGAACACACAGGCCCCAGGTAGATGTGGCAGAGCTGACCGAAGACATAGACAGTCCATGGCAGGGCTGTGCGGAGAAAAGACCCATAAACTTCCCAGACGGAGGCAGCAGGCGAGGGGCTTCATCCATCAGGTGCGGCACGCAAGGCACACAGACGCCAGAAGGCACAAGCACACGCAGCAGGGATGAACATCTCCAGCCTGAGCGCAAGAAGCCAGGCTCAATGAATTCACCTTTCAAGTCTCCTTCATGTACAGAAAAGGCAACCCATGGGGGTTAGTTAGAAGGCAGAATTGTGGTTTCCCAAAGGGAAACCAGAAGGGGCCTCTGCATTGGGGGAGGGGTCCGGGGTGCAGATGCTGTGTGACCTCTCTCTGGGTGCTGGTCACGCAGGTCTTCTCTGTCTGTGAAACTTCATTCAGCTGTTCCCTTTGGGAATGTGCAGTTCTGTGCATGTGTTCTCAGAGCTTTGCTGATAATTATGTAACCAGCTGTCAAAAGCCCTTATTTGTAACATTGATAACATTCTGTTACACCAATTGTGTTTACACCAATTCCTGTGGTGTAAATATTTCCATCAAGGCTGATTACAGGCACCAGTGTGTTGCTGAGGTCGGGACAGAGTCCGTTTTTGCAAGTTGGACGGAGCCTACTCCAGCGGACTCTTTAACTCTGGTCCCACATCAACGAAAATCTGTTAACAATGTAAACTGGTGTAGCCACCATAAAAACTGGTATGGAGGGTCCTCAAAAGATAAGATTAAAAATAGAACTATGCTATGACCCAGTAGTCCCACTTTTGGGTATTTTCCCGAAGAACGTGAAAACTCTAAAAAGGAATTCACTCCCGTATGTTCACTGCTCACCGTCACTGTCGCCAACCTGTAGGAACAACCCAAGTGCACGTCAGTGGATAGAGAAGCTGTACGTAAACACAGTGGAATACTATTCAGCCATAAACATGAAATCTTGCCACTTGTGACAGTATAGATGGGCCTTGAGGGGATTCTGCTAAGTGAAATAAGTCAGAATGAGAAAAACAAGTACTTCACCGTGTAGATTATAAACAAACAAGCAAAGTCTTAGACCATGAAGGAAGGGTGGTTACTAGAGGGGACGGAGGGAGTGGAATGGGCTCAGGGGCTTATCAGTGGTAGTGGGTGGTGATTAGACATTGGGTAGTGGGTGTGGGGTGATATATAAAGTCACTGAGGTGAGAGCCTCTCCACCTGAAATCTACAATGTTGTAAACTAATGTTACCCTAATTAAAAATAAAGAACAGCTGTTCAAACGCAGCGATGAGACTAATCTCTGGGCGGGGAAAGCCCCTTCTCACCTAGTACCTGCTCAGCCTCCTGCTAGCTACACCATTCACTTACCTTCCTATCTCCCTGCACTCTTTTTTAAGTGTTTTCTACAAAACTTTTTCAAGATATAAATCATAACCATATAATTTAAATACTTAAAGCCCACATTTCAGTGGTTTTTAGTAGATTTACAGAGTTATGCTGTCATCACCACAATCAACTTGAGGGCATTTCATCACTCCAGAATGCAACCCCACACAGTCTCTCCTCACACACCCCCAGCCCCTGATAACCACTGTCTCTAGATTTTTCTCCTTTGGAAATGTGATATAAAAGGAATCGTACATGATTCCACAACTGGCTTCTTTTACTTAACGTGTTTGCGAGGTTTGTCCATGTTGTTGCCTTAGAGTATTTCATTTCTTTTCATTGCCAAGTAATACTCCACTGTAAGGATGTTTCCTTGTGTTCCTCCTTGGGTCAGGGCTTGGGTTGTTTCCATTATTTTGACTGTTGTGAATAGCCCTGCCAGAGCATTATGTGGAAGTTTTTGTGTGGATGTAGGGTAAGTGACGTATCAGGCTCTTCTGCCCTCCTGCCTTCAGGATAGATGATGGCTCTGTGGTCCTGAATGCATGCCTGATGGCGGGCACCTGGAGTAGGGCGTGGGCCTAGGTAGATGGGATTCACCTGGGCTGAGAGACTGGGCTTACAAGGGCAGCATCATGGGGACGCCAGCGGAAGAGCAGAGCAAAAGAGTGAGGCAAAGGCCACGAGAGAATGCCGAGAGCCCAGGAAGAGTGAAGACTTGCTGGAGGCTGGGAGGCCTGCCAGCCTCCCGGTCCCCCAGCATCCCTGCTGCCATGTACCTGGTAAATCCCAATAAAAGCCTGAAAAAACCACCAAGGTCTCCAGGACTTCACCCGTCTACTCAAATCATAAATCTCCTGCTCTGTGCCCATCCTGCTGCTACGTGGACATGTGTTCACCTCTCTTGCATGCATCACAGGTAACTGTGGAGCCACCTGAGGAGAGGCCAGACTCAGCTAAAAAAGCTGCACTGTCTGCCTCCCTCACTGTGTGTTTAGTTCCAGTTTCTCCAAATCCTCACAACACTCGCGATAGTGTCTTTTTGGTGAAGTTCAGCCAGGTGAGAGCGGTGCAACAGCTCATTGTGGTTTCGATTTGCCTCTCCCTGAGGACTGGTGGTGTCGGGCATCTATTCACTGGCTTGTTGGCCTTATGTGTATCTCCTCCGGAAAGATGGCTCTTGAGACGCTTTGCCATTTGGGGATTGTCTTTTAATGAGTCAGCTGTAGGAGTTCTCTATACATTCTGGACAGAGTCGCCTTTCAGATATCTGGTTTGTATAAATTTTCTCCCATTCTGCAGCTCGTCCCTCCTCTCACTTTTTCATGACCACGAACATGTCTGCAAGAAAGTGGAATTTTCAGGAATCACAAACACCACAACCTTCAAAAACCAGGCCAGTAATTACATACGTGCTGGGTCGTCTGGGCCATGCCGAGCCTGGCTGTGGCCTCTCGAGGCACACACGTGGCTTGGGCTTTGCCAGCTGTGGGTGCCCATGTGCGTGGTCCCGCGTATGGAGTGAATGTGGGTAAGTCACTGACCTCGCTGAGCCTGGCGTTTGCTTGTCCGTGAAATGGGGAAGGTACCGCTGCCCTCCCAAGACTCAGAGAACACACAACTTCAAAATAGGCCCCACTGGGTAATTTTTAGCCATACGCGTATTTTACTTTGATAAACATTTTGAGAAACAGAAGGTGAGACCTCCATCTGGTCTGGTGTAAAGTGTGGCTCCAGGAGGGGTAACCCCGCCCTCCCCCTGTTACTTATGCTGAGAGCCAAGCATGACGCCCTCCACCCCCTAACTTGGAATCTGTTGGTTGCTCGTAACTGTTTCAAGGAGAGGAAACCTGAACCTGCACTGCCTTCCTGGTGTGCAGAGGGAGGAAGGTTTGCACCTCACAGCTTTGTGTTTTATTACTGAATCAGACGGGAGTGTTTCTGAGCTTCTCAGGGCAGTAAAAAGTCAACCAACCTTTGAAACCAAAAGAGTCATCTGGCTCTCCTTTCAAGAGGAAATGAACTTTCGGCCTCAGTGAGGGTTTTTCTGTATCCCCCACAGCCTCTGCACCCCACCCCAAGGAGGGGGAGCCCAGCTGAGTGGTCTGTACACCCCCATCCCTAGCCCCTTTCTGGTCTGCTCTGCTCTGCCTGCTCAGCCCAAGGACCCCAGCCTGTCCCCTCAGGTGTCAGGCAGCCTGGAGCCAGGCCCAGGTGGGCCTGGAGCCTTGAGGGAGCCCCCAGGGCGGTTCTGCAGTCCGACTTCCTGTAGCACACAGGTCCACTTGGAAGTCACCATGCGCTGATAAAGGTTGAGTTTAAAGTAAAAATGAAACTTTAAGGAGTTCCTCATCCATGCCCTCGGGCCCTCACGCAGTCACTCCCTTCCCTGATTCAGGCCAGGAAGTGCTGAGATCATGATAAGGCCTCACCCTGCGGGGCAGGATTTAGGGCTTAGACACACCTAGCTCAGTGGGGGCCCCCCAAGCACCAGAGGCTCTTGAGCTGGTACCTCAGTGCACCCCTTCTCCGCTGCCAACCCCCTGGTTGACATCTCTGTGTTTTCCTGGGCTTCACCTGCGGGTCTCAAGCTCAAGAGAAAGAAACACAAACCCGACAACCTGATCTCCGAGGTTGAGTCAGCAGGTGGGGCCTGGGGTTCTACTCTGTGAGCACATCCGCCGGTGACTCTGATGTGGCTGGCCACAGGCTGTCCTTTGAAAATTCACATTCACATATTTCACCGTTTTTTTCTTAATCAAATATTATGTGACTATGGAGCAAAAAGAAGTTTTGCATGGACATGACCGGGTGCCGCCCGGCGTCCAGCTCTCAGTCCCTCCAGGCCTGGCCCCCGTGGCTATACAGGTCCTGCCTCCCCGCCAGGCCCCCCAGCCCCAGTACTGCCCCTCACCCCTGCAGCACCTGGGGTGTCCTGCAGTGGTTCCGCAGGCCGCCAAGCCCATAACTAAGCTCCCAACAGACCTGGGCTGTGCCTACTCTTCATCCCCACTACAGCGGTTAGTAAGCACGTAGTGGGTCCTCAACTAACATCTTCAAGTATGGGGACCCTGTGGCACCCAAGCATGCTGGGAGAAGAAGAAGGACAAGAAGTGGGCGCTCCTGGCCTGGAAGAGGGTGGCCAAAGACAATCAGTCCCTGCTCTTGAAATCAACTCCAACCTCACTAAGAATAGAGCCCTGTCTGGGCCTGCCCCCGACTAGAAGCGGGGGAGGGTGAGGCGCGTGAGCCCGCTGGGCAGCAGGGCCAGGGGGAGAGCTGGGACTTTCCCTCTGGGATCCCCAGGCCTGCTGCGTGCAGGGGAGGAGGCTGGGTCCTGTCCTTGCTTGGCTCGACCATCTGCAGGACCAAGGACAAGCCTGTCAGCTGGAAGATAGGGGTTGCATAGCTTTGCCTGTGTCCCAGACGGCAGAGCACATCGTGTGTGTGTGTGTGTGTGTGTGTGTGCGTGTACACGTGTGTGTGTGTGTGTTCTTGCTATAGACTGAATGTTTGTGTCCCCTCCTCAAATTCATTTGTTGATGTGCTAACCCCAATGTGAAGGGATTTGGAGACAGGGCCTTTGGGAGGTGGGTAGGTCCTGAGGCAAGTGCTCTCATGAATGGATTAGTGCCTTTCTGAAAGATTCGACCACGCTCCCTGCCAGCTTCTGCCCGGTGAGGATGCAGAACAGATGGTCCTCTCCAGAGTCAGGTCCTCCACAGACTCTGAATTGCTGGTGCCTCAAACTTCTTCCCAGCCTCCAGGACTAGAGGAAATAAATGGTTGTTTTGTGCAAGCTACTCAACCTATGATAGTTTGTTGCAGAGCCAGAGAAAAGAAGACAGTGCCTGTGTGTGCATGTGTGTACATGCATGCAGTATCTGGGAGCTATATGCATGTGTTTTATGCATGTGTGCATGTGTGTGCGTGCAAGTGTACCTGTGTGTGTTTATGCCTGTGTTCATAAGCTCCGAACATGGCAAGTCACTGTTCTGTGGGGTGAGCAGAATCTTCCTGTCGCCCTGGCCGTCTGGGAGGCAGGCGGTCTCTTGCTCTCCTGGCTGCTATCATGAGTCACTGCAGGAAATTTGGGGTTAGGGGCTCTGTCTCACTTCTGAAGAATCCCAGTTGGCTTCTCTAGTACCCCCGGGATGCTGGGTCAGCGTTTCAGGCTGCTGAGTTGCAGCTGCAAAAAGCTGACCCCTTCAGAGCCCTCTGACTGTGCAGGCTTTGGGTACCCGCGGAAGAGGAGGGCAGCAGAGGGAACTTACTGGTCTGGGGTGACCATAATGAGCTCCTGAGAACCTGCACCCTTGGAAGAGCGCCTTCTGGTCCTGGGGGTCTCTGGGCCCAGGGATGTCGAGTTGTAACTGGAGCTAAAAACTTGCATTATTTTCAGATCCTAGAGCTCAAAAGAAAAAACTTATCTTTCTTTTTGAGATTCGTATTCACAGACATGGTGTACCCGCAGATGACCCAGTCGGAGCAAGAAGAGGTAAGGAACTTTAAGCTGAAAAGTAAGAAAATTTGAGGAACTTCAAGCAACCACAGAGGAGGGGAGATACCCAGGGGCGAGAAGTCCACTGATATTCAAAACTGAGCATCCCCTGTAACTGGCCAATGAACCTCAGCCACATCCACATGTCTTTGTCTTTAGCCAACTGCTCAGCCAATAAAACTTAACCCCTTTGTTCTGCATCTGGTCCCCAATACTTGCATGACTTCACCCCCTTTCTTAACCAAGGAGGTAGATTTGAGTTATTTCTGCATCCTTGACAATCAATGTGCAATAAATCCTCTTTCTTTTCTCAAAAGCTGGTGTCCTGGCATATCAGCTGCTGTGCTAGCAAGCCCTTTGCTCAGTGTCTTGCCCGAGTATTTATTAACTACTTACTGCTTACCCTTCGAAGCAAACTATCTTAGTGTGTTTTCTATTTTACAGATGAGGCTACTAGGTCTTAAGGAGTGCAGTTCCCTATAATAAATGACTACAAACTTAGTGGTTTATGAGCACAGAAAAATACCTTACTGTTCTGGGAGTCAGAAGTCTGAAATCCATGCAATGGATTTCTGGAGGCTTTAGGGGAGAATCCATTTCCTTGACGCTTTGGTTTTTAGAGGTGGCCTACAGTCCGTGGCTCATGGCCCCACCTCCATCTGCGAAGTGTCACTCCAACCTCTGGTTATGGGTCGCATCTCCTTTTTCTTGCTTTCCCCTTTCACTGTCCTCTATAATGACATTGTGATCACACTGGGTCCTCCCAGATTATCCAGAATCATCTCCCAACTCAAGATCCTTAACTTAGTCACATCTACAAAGTCCTTTTTGCTATGCAAGGCAACACATTTTTTGGGGTGTGGTGTGGGGGGCTTTATTCTGTCTATCACAGAGGCTTCGACAACTCTCCCAATGTCACACAGCTAGAGAGTAGGGGTCAGGGGACAGCAGGTGACTTGCCTCCTCACACCACTTGTGACCTGGGAGTTCAGCCTGTTCTCACAACCTGAAGCTCTGTCAGACCAGCTGCAGGCCACAGGGCAGCTCCTGGCTCCGCCCTCAGTAACCTCCCCACCCCACATCCTCAGCTAGGGCACGGTCAGCTCAGGCTGCCGACTGCCTGTAACACACGTGAGACGAGCAGGCAGCGCCCAGGTGCCCAGGGGAGCACAGCCTTCCTCATCAAGACTCCTGGTCCCTCACCCCTCCCAGGTGAGGCAGCTTCTCCTAATGCCCAGAGGCCCATCTTCCTAGACTGACGCCCAGTCCTCCTTCCTGTCTTTCAACAAGCATTAGTGAGCTGCCACAGCACGACAGGCCAGGCCCTGGGGACACAGGATAACTGACACCGTCTGAAACTATGAGGACACTCAGCGCCCACTCAGCAAAGTCAACACCCAACATACTTGATGAAGCACTTTCCAAGGGCAGGGGGCAGTCTAAATTACAAGTTTTGTTTTTTTTAAAGATTTATTTTTATTAATGCATACAAGAGCTGGGGTGTAGGCCACAGGTACAGGGGGTGAGAGGATTCACCAGAGACAGAGTGGGGAGCAGAACAGGGGGATCTACTGAAATACACTGCTGAGGGGAGCAGCGGGCGAGACAGGCGAGGTCTACTGCGCCATGTGGGTCAGCTCCCTGGCCAGGGATCGAACTCGTGTTGCAGAGGCTGCAGATAGCTTCATAGTGCCGAGACTTAACCCCTGCGCCAGCAGGGAGGCCCCTCTAAATTATAATGATCCTTTTGGCAACATGTAAGAGGCACAAAAAAAATATTAATCCACTGACAAAACTCCAACTTTTGGAGAAAAATAGAAGATGTATATACTGCGTGATTATTTTAAGAATACATGTGACTCATTCATTATTTGCCCAATAAAATAATATATGGTCACAAAAAGCAGGACCGTGGGACATACTAAACATGCGATGCTTTGAGACGGGTCACATCCGCAGTCCCGTCCTGGTAATGGGACACTAGCAGCTGTCAAAGGAGAGGACCGAACTCAGGTTGGGCAGAGGGCTAAAGAGTGGATCAACGGCTAATTGATGCTCTGCATGTGTCAGCACCAAGGATCATCTCACATACAAGATCTACGCGTGGGAAAAATTTCAGAAGAATTTGAGCACCTTGGTTCTGAGGTGAGAAGTACACAGCTGTACCTTTTTCTAAAATATTAGATACGTGTGTATCATAAATTGTGTTCCATGTAAAATACATAATAACCTGGAGCTGACAAGTCTTGGCAGTGCCATTTCCTGGAGGACCTTTGGGGGAGCAGGTAATGATATTTAAGTAACCTAAACCCCAAGCCCTACCTATTGCTCACCCCATGGGCACTGAGCTTCCCCACAGGGGCAGATGTCGCCCACAGAAGAATGAACAAAACAATCGCATTAAATGACAGTGGAATATCACACAGTGTTGGTTACTTCTTGGAACAAATTAACAGGTTTTTCAGGGAACCCTCTTCTGAGACCTAAGAACTGGTCCGGGTCGTGCTTTGCAATGAGGAAGGCGGGAACTGGAGAGCTGGGTGGACAGGAGACTCCTTAGATCCCGTGGGGTTAACTCATGCTCTGAATCACTCGGGGAACAGACGAGGCTTGCACGTAGCGACATGAATAAATAGTGTTGAGCAGAAAGGAAAGTCACAAAAGGATTCATAGAAAATGAAACCATTTATATGTGAAATGTTAAAAATCTACATGGTTCCACGTGTTGCTAATGGATAGAGGGTGATTAACTCAAAAGTCTGGGTAGCGTCTGACTCAGAGCAGGTTGAGGAAGCCACAGGCGCCGAGAGTAGCAGCACTTCCCCTGGTGCATCGCCCCTTCCAGAAGGGAAGAAGAAAGAGGGGCGGGAGAGAGAAGGAAGGACACATCAGCTGCAACCATGGCCACTACGTGTGTGGAGAAGGCAGAACTGGAGTGGCCGGAGGGAGGCTACGACGTGGCGAGCTTGGTGACAAGAAGGAAGAGTGTTCTAGAAGGGAGGACCGGGTTCCTGGACAAACCGATGTTCTTCATCTCATCGTGCCAAACCCATTCACAACACCGAAGAAAGGGAACTGGGAGCTCTGCTTTCCTGGACATAAGCTGTGGTCAGGAGGCCCCTCGGCCTGGCACTCAGCTCCCCTCAGCCTGTTGGTCCTTTTTTGCCTCCTGTACCCCCACTTTGTGCAATTCCTGCCGGTGGTAGGTGGAAAAGTTCATGGGCTCAGTTAAGCGGGACATCTGCCTGCAACACGCCCGGGCCCAGGAGGCTTCTGTCTCGTGAGTCCTTCTGAGAACCACTCAGGGAGAGTCTGCAGGAGCCGGCGCTGCCCGGGCTCTCGGGAATGGGATGGACAGGACCCCTGGTGCTTCCGTACTGTGGGAAGAAACAAAACAATTAAGTAAAATAAATAATATCTGATAAGAGAGGCCGTGGAGACTCTGAAGCAAGCTCACCTGCAGCGCACTGTCCCCTGGAAATCCCGAGCCAACTTAGAGGCCTTATCTTCCTCAGCAAGGCGGACACAAGCTTTCGTCTGTCCGAAATTGGTTTTTGTTTGTTTCAGATTCATGATTTGGAAGAGCAGAGGACTCAGATTCAGACAGCGTCATTTTTCCCAGGGCGAGTCGTTGGACAGAATCGCCTTCCTCTCTGGCCGTCCCACCTGCCCCGGGTGTGACATGGGTGGGCTGGACGTCTCTGCTGATGATGGCCGCTCGTCCCCGCTCCGGCCAGCAGTTCCTCGATGAGGCCTGCAGGGAGGAGCCGTCCCTTCTCTGAGCCGCCGGACACCTTGTCCCAAGAGCCACTTTTTGAAACTAGAAGACAAAACATCCAGGCACGATGGTGAGAGCATTTGATCTCACGCTCTCTTTTAAAGGCATTTTTGTTTCCTTTTAAGGATAAAAGGTACAGAATGAATCCTTCACTCTTCCTTCTAGAAATGCCCCGTGATCTGCTTTCCAGGAAGCCGGTGACTCTGGGTGAGGGGTGGAGACAGAGACACCTGCTCCGGGGGTGTCCGGCCCCAGGGCCGCGGGAGAAGGGGTAGGGAATGTGAGAGCCCAGCACTGGAAATTCAGGGCAGAGATGCCCTTGGTGACTCAGGCGACCAGAACACAGATCCAGAGACATCTGCTCTTTCCCACAGGCCCCGACCCACAGGTCCCCGAACCCCTGGCATTTCCTAAGTGTTGACAGTGATAATGTGTCTCTTGTCATACCAAGGAGGTAACTTTTGGAAGCTCCTAAGAATGGGGGGCTGGTTGCCTGGTGGCCCAACCATTGATTGGAGGGTTGGAACTTCCAGTGCCCCCCCAACCTCAGGGAGGGCAGAGGACTAACGAGTGGATCTATTACCAATGCCAGCGACTTAATCTTGTGACTTAATGAGGTCTCCATAAAAACCCAAGGATGGTTTTTTGGAGTTCGGGGAGCTTCCAAGTGGGGAAACCAGAGCACTTTGATGTGCCACCATGCTGGCCCCAAGCTCCACCAGGACAGATGCTCCTTTGCTTGGGACCAGGGCCTGTGGATCTTCATTTAGCCATTGAATCATGTCCTTGAATATCCTCAGTGTAAGTCAGTGATCTTGTGAGTAAGGCCATCACCTGTGTTCTATGAGCCACTTTAGCAAATGAATCAAAGCTGAGAAGGGGTCCTGAGAGCTCCCAGCCTGCAGCCAGTCAGTCAGAAGCACAGGTAACGGCCTGGGATTGCAACTGGCATCTGGGGTGGGAGGTGGTCTTGGGACCCCAGCCCTTTTCCTGTGGAACCTGACACTCTCTCCAGGTAGAAGGGGTCAGAATTGAGTTGAATTCACAGGCCCCCTGCTGCTGGCCAAGAGCTGTGTTGCATGGGGAGGCCTACCCACCCACACTCGCGGTGAACTGGGCTCAGAAACCCATTCAAACTCTGTCCATTACGCTTTGGCTTTGCCTTTTTAAAAAAAGAATCTGAGCAAAAATAACTATATTGGTTTGCTCGGCGGCCATAGCAAAGTACCACACTGGGGGTTTAAACAAGAGACATTTATTCTCTCACAGCTCTAGAGGCTGGAAGTCCAAGGTCAAGGTGGCAGCAGGGTGGGATTCTTCCAAGGTCTCTCTTTTACTTGTAGATGGCTGTCCCATCACCCCCGAGGGTGACACAGTCCCTCTGTCCATAGTTTCCTCTGCTCATAGGATGCCAGTCATAGGGGATGAGGGTCCCTCCCTAATGACTTCATTTTAACTCAATGATCTCTTTCAAGGTTCTCTCTCCAAATACCATCACCTTCTCGGTTCCTGGGGTTTCCCTCTTCAACATATGGATTTGGTGGGGACACAATTCAGCTGTTAACATCGACAAATAATAAAATGACAGAGCTGGTGGTGAGTACCTGGGTGTTTGTTATACTAATCTCTACACTGCTTTGTATGCGTGAAATATTTCATAATAAAAAAGTCAGCGTGATGGATTGCAATACCGAGCTCACAGCGGCAACGAAGCAACACCGGCTAGAAGGTGCAGGAATCCAGGACGAATAAAATGGCCACAAGCAGCCTCTGCCTCTAGATCAGGCTCACAGCCCTGGCCGCACATCACCAGTGTCCGAGCAACTTTGAGAACATTCAGAAGTCCGAGCAGTACTTAAGATGAGTTAAATCACAACTTTGGCCGGCTCAGATATTGGTAGGGCCCCTTCTCTGCTCCCCTCCCCGGCCTCCACCCCTGGATATTCTCACAGGCACCAGGGCTAAGAAACACTCGATGTCAGTGGTTTGCAAACTTTAGTTGCTCTGGAATCATCTGGAGGGCTTGTTAAAATGAGAGCTGGACCCCACCTCCCAGTTTCTGGGTCTGGATAGTGCTGATGTGTTGCTGTCCTATCTGTTCCCAGATTTCCCAGATGACGCTGCTGTTGGCCCAGGGACCCTACTTGAGAACTCTGCTCCAAATGCCTGCACTTTTGCAAACTGCAGGGAGATGAGCAAGGAAAAAAAAAAAAGATTCCAACTTGAAAGCCTGAGGATGGGGCACATACTCACCCCTTCACCCCTTTGCCACAGTCCCCACTGCTCCCTATTGCACTGTCAGGCAGATTTCTGCACATAAAGGGTGAGAGTCAGCTGAGAGGATCCACTTATTGTCTGAACCAGTCAAACCAGATGGGTCATTCCCCTCCCCTTCTTTTTTATGACGGGCATCAATTTTTTTCCCATTTCAACATGCTTTTTTTTTTAAAGCACCTATTGTTTTGGGGACTGTAAGCCTGGGGCCACAATACACATTATGTCTGAGACATAACGTCCATCTGGAAGGAATGCCAGTGAGGGGGAAACAGCAATTTCTCTCTCACCTGCTTCTTCTTGCGCCCCTTGTATGGGGTTCAGGTTGTGGGTGGTGTTCCAATCTGTGTTTAAACATATGTGGGATTTAAACATATAAATGAGTAAAGAAGAATATGTGCATAAGAAATGAAGTCAAGCTAGTCTGTATTGTGTGATCGCAATTGTATTAAAATGCATTTTTAAAAGACCAAGAGGTAATACATCAAAAGGCTTAGAAAATATGTTTGAGTCTGGAAAGGGAGTTATGGGTGAATTTTGCTTTCTTAAACTTTTTTCTCTTGATTTTTCTAATGATGAACATGCAGTACTTCAAACATTAGAAAAAAAATAACTGGTATAAACACCCCCCTTTCCCTGTGTGGATGCACGTGGGCGGAAGCGTACACGTGTGTGTGCACGAACACCTATGCTTGTGGACTGCAGGGACATTTTCTGCTTAGAGAAATGACTCATATTGAAATGAGAGAGTGGTTTTATTTCAGTTGACCAGAGGGGAAATTTCTGCCCCATATCAGGCGGGACCATTTGATTTCTCAGTAAACATGTCGTTGACACGAGATCGCACCTTCATATGACTGAGTTTTCTGGACACAAAAGTTGACCCACTCACACAGCCATCCCTCTATACGTAGCCGTTTCACAACAATGTCTCGAAGACTTACACCCTGCATCTGCTCCCCTCACTCAGGTTCACAGAAAGCCCTGAGGAGCAATCAGGAGCAGAGCTGGCTCCGCCTCATCCGATCCAGCTCCCTGACCCGTCCCATCCCACATGGGGGCTCTCCTACCCACCACGCACTGCGTGTGGGCTTCCCAACTCCATGTGGAGGGCCTGGAGAACCGCCTCCTATAGAAGTTCCTTAGTTTGCATAGGTCCAAGTCACTAGCATTGAGACCTGGTTTCTATAGATCCCCAGAGATCTTCTCTGACTCTCTTCCCTCCTGGACCAGGGCTTTGCAGACTGCATGCCACAGAGTAACTGCAGCAGCCACTTATTCAGCACCTTTTGCTGAAATCCCACCATGCTTTCCCCACCAATCCTATGGTGCACGTGCCACAGCCACTATTTACATTTATGTAACAAAGAACAGGACCTGAGGGCCTCCCCTGGTGGCCCAGCGGTTGAGCGCTGGGTTGCAAGGCTGCCCGCAGGCTCTGCAGCACCAGTTCGATCCCCGGCCACCGGCGAGGGTCCCACAAAAAAAAAAAAAAAAACAAAACAAAACAAAACAAAAAAACACCAAAGAACAGGACCTGAGACTTGAGCATTTTCTCCCAAGTGCTGGCCAGGAGGAAGGACTAAGCTCAAATTCAACCTGAGCTTTCCTACTCCATCACGGTTTTTTCTCAGAAACCAAAAGTTATGATGATAATAAAAATAATACCCAACTGCATCATTCACTTTTACTTTCTATTGTTAAAGGATATTTTGTATAAACTGGCTGCTCCCAGGCATCTCAGCACCCACTTGCTATGATTCTGACCTTCCGGTGAATGTGTGAGCCCTACTGGGAATATTGCGAGGCATTTAAAATACAGTCAAGTTCCTGCTCATCAGCTCCCCTCACCCCGCTCAAGTTTTTCTTTCTTTTTCTTTTTCTTATTCTGGTGACATTCACACAACCTCTCGTCGCCATTTTCAAGTGAACAATTCAGTGGGATTTAGCACAATCACTGCGCTGTGCCGCCCCACCTGGCACAAGTTCCTGTTATCACCCCAAAAGGAAATCTGTGTCCATTAAGCAGTTACCCCCTTCTCCCATTGTCCCCACCCTGGAAACCATTGCTTCGAGCTTGGGCTTTGAGTCTCCTCACTTAACACTGTGGTGCTGAATGGCCTAAGGTGTGGGGACCCCGACTACCAGTTAAGCAGAATGTCAGCGTTTGCGTTTAACTCCGTGGGAGGTGGAGTGTGCTTAACTGCCAAATTCTAACCAGCAAGACAGAAAAATGGAGCCCCCGCATCTCCTGACTTCTACCTTCTGTTACCTTCTCCACCTGACAGCACTCAGCTCGTAACAAAGCAAATGCTCAGCAGGAAAGTGCATATTTTGGAGGGGCTTTCGCACCTGTGATGAAAAGTGCTAGGTAGCTACTTTGCTTGAAAGATGTGTGAATTGCGTGTGCCATGGAGGACAGGAGTCTAAGACTGAAACTAATTGAGCATGCTGTCTTATAGTTTGGTAAAGCACTAAAAATCCATTATTCACACAGCCCTCTCTACAGCAGGAGAGAGCATTATGATCCCCATTTTACAGATAAGGCAACCAAAGGAGCCAGGGGTTGAAGGGCTGGCACAGGGTTGCAGAACTGGACACTGCAGCTAGGCCTTCCAACTCCCGAAACAAGACAAGTTGCCAGGTGTTATGATTGTTTGTGTCGCCTCCAAATTCTTTTGGTGAAACCCAACCCCCAATGGGATGGTATCAACAGGTCGGGTCTTTGGAGGTCATTAGGTCATGTGGGCAGGGCCCTCATGAATGAGATCAGTGACCTTCTAACAGACACCCCAGAGAGTTCCGGGACCCCTCCAGCGTGTGAGGACACAGCAGTCTGTGATCCAGGAAGCGGGCTCTCTCCAGATACCTAATCTGCCAGCACCTTGATCTGGGGCTTTCCCGCCTCCAGGCCATCAAAAGCGAATGTTTGCTGTTTAAGTCCCTGTGCTGTGGGGTCGGTGATAGCAGCCTGAACAGATGGAGACACTAGGCTTCTTCCTGCCACGGCAGGGTCGAAACTCCTATGAGATAGAGTAGGTCCCTGCGGAAATGAACTGCTAGAAGTTTCCCCAGGCATTATCCCCAGGCTTCCATTTGCTTGAATTTATCAGATCTGTCAGGACTTGTTTGAATGAGCCAAGATCAGAGGCCAGAGTCATCTCTCCGTCTCATGATAGCCAATGAGTGGACACAGCCCTGTGAGTTGAAACCCTCTTGTCAGGCACCTCTCAGTTCTGTGAGGCGCAGAGCGAGAGTGATCCAGCCCTCTGCTCATCCTTGCTTCCTGACCCTCCAATTTCACTCTGTCTTACATTCATGGCAAACTGCAGCCCCCAAGTGTGCCAGAAAGCTCCTTCCCCTTATCAATGATGCGATAACGACAGCGATCTGTCTCCCCGATCCAAGTGTGCTATTTCATTTACTGCTCTCCAACCTAACGAAGCAATTTCCTATCAATTTCACTTCGAAGATGAGCTACTGAGGCTCAGAGCGGCTAAGTGCGGGTGCTTCGCAGTCAGACAATCTGGGTTCTCGCCCAATTCCACCACCGTCTAATTAGTATGACCGTAGGCAAATTCCTTCTCTCCTGTCTTCAGCGTCGGCTTGCATAACACTCAGCATGATGAACCTGCCTCTCTGGGCCATGTGAGAATTACACTGGGTGGGCGCAACAACTGGCACCTGGTTAGTTCTATAACAAGGCTGGGAATTATTAATGCCCACTCTGAAAGTGGCCAAGAAAGACCTAAACTCAGCTCTGATTCCAAATATTTTCTCTGCTTCTCCTCTTGTTCGTTGTTCAATGCCCAGCTGTTTCACCCCTCTGCACCCCACCACTGCAAGGTGGGCATGGCTCCCCTCTTTAGAGAGAGCACTGTCCGGAGAGCATGGTCCCCAGAGCACCAAGGCTACGGCAAGACGCCAGGGGCTTCTTTTTCTCGCTTTGCCAAAATGCCTCTCAAAACTTCCATGCAGGGTTTTCTGATCTCCTGCTGCCTCTCCTGGGCTCCCTCCCTTCCGCGCTGAGTGCACACCTTCCTCTCCGGTTTCCTCTGCACATTGTCATCTGTGCTACATGCCTTTGGTTACTGACCCACATGGTCCCCCATCTCCCCCTCAAGGCCAGAGCCCCATGGGGTCCTATGTTCTCAGGGCCCCCAGCTCCTAGCACAGGGCCTGGGCAAGAGAAAGGGGGCCGCTGCCTTCGCCTGAGAAATCAACAGGGAGGTCAGCACTGCATCATATTTGGGGACATCTCCATCCCCTCTTGGGGAGAGCCGGCAGGGAGGGTGGAAGACACTGAAGGAGTCTGACAGGACTCTTGCTGCCTGGCTAGAGGTCAGTGGAGATCCTTTAAAGAACGTGTCTGTCTTCCCGAACAATTTGGCTGCATCTCAGTGACAGGGAGGGCCTGAGGATCGGAGGAGCAGGGCAGAGAGGGAAGAGCTCGGTATCTCAGCGTCCTGGCAAGTGAATGGAGACAAATGCATTCTTTGCCACTGAGGATCTTCAAGGGCTGGGGGGTGGGGTGTGGGGGGGGGTGTCTCCCACAAAACAGAAGCTGGAATTACAAAGTGAGGAGCTTGTTGTCTGGAAATTTCTGTACCAGAGTCCTGGAAGAGCCTCTCAGCGCCCCGAGTGCCCCTGTCTCCTGGCTCTGCTTTCTTTCCCCTCGGAGCACTGATGGGCACCAGACGCAGCAGAGACAGTGTCCGCCCCGCCCCAGGCAGGTATTTTGTCTGGGTTCCCGGCGGCACCGCCTGCCCCCCCAGCCCAGCCCCGGCACCTAGCAGGCCCTCCGCAGGTCTCCGCTGAGGCCTCCGCGACCGCGGGGCATGCACATCCTCGCCCTGCCCCGCCGCGAGGTGGGCCCGGCAGGGCCCGGCATCACCCCGCGCGCAGGTGAGGGGGCAGCGCCGGCGGCCGCCCCTGGCCCGAGGGTAGGGAGAGCCGGGCCCGGAGGGAGCTGGAGCCCCGCCCGGCCGCCTGCAGCGCGGCCTCCCCGGCCCTGGCCCCGCCGCTCTCCGCCGCGACCCGGGGAGCGCGCGGAGCCCCCCGCGCCCCCCACGCGGCCGCCCGCCCGCCGCGGCGACGCGCCCAAGGTCACCCCGGCCGGGGCGCGCGCGGGCCGGCGGGCGCCCCGACACCCCCCCGCGCCCGGCCCCCCGCGCGGTTTGGGGGTGGGGGCCGGCGGGGGCGGTCCCGGGGCGCCGCGCGCGCTGACGCCGGGCCGCGATGCGGGGGGACGGGGCGCGGGGGGCGGCGTCGCGCGCGTCCTCCTTTTGTGCGAGGCCGCGGCCGCTCGCGAAGGTAAACGGCGCTTCCTCTTCCTCCGGGCGCCGCTTCCTTTTATAGCGATTCTCGCGGCGCCGCCGGGGCCTCCCGCTGCCGCGCGCCGGGGCCGCCCGCGAACCTGCGGCGGTGACGTGACGCCCGCCGCCCCGGAAACTGCGGACCCGCTCGAGGCTCCGCGCCCCGCACCCCGCGCCCCCTCGCGCTCGCCGCCGCCAGGTACGTGGCCGGGCTCCGCCGGCGCCGCCCGGGTGGCTCCTGGGCGCCGGGGGCACGGCGGGGGCGCGGGGCGCGCGGGCGGGGCGCGGGGCGCGCGGGGCCGGGCGCCGCCGCCGAGGAGGGGGTGCCGCGCGGGCGGGCGGGGCGGCCGCGGGCGGCGCGGGGGCGCCGGAGCCTCAGCCGCGGGCGGGGGACGGGGGTCGCGGGGGGTCGCGGGGGGCGCCACCGGGATCCACCCGGCCGCGGGGAGCGCGCGGCCGGCGGCGCCCGGGCGAGGGGGCGCTCGGGGGGCTGCGCCCGCCGGCCGCTGGGGCGCCAGGTGAGGGCGCGGGGGTGACCCGGGCGCAGGGCAGCCCTTCGCCCAACTTCCACGGGGGCGCGGAGCCCTGAGGACCTGGAGGGGCCGAACCAAAGCTGCCCGGCCCGGAGACTCCCCCGGGGCGGCCGCCCGCCCGAGCTGGAGGCGCACCTCCCCGCACCCCGTGTGCGCGCAGCGTCTCCTTCAAAAATGGGAGTTCGGTGGCCGCGGGTGGGTCCCCGACCTGCAGCGCCTGCCCGGGCTGTGCGCGCTCGCGGGGGCTCACGCCCGCGGGTCCCGGCCCGGGCCTGGGAGGAAAGCGGAACCCCGAACTTCCCTTGCTGGAAGGTGGTGGTGGGGGGCGGGGGTGCCGCTCTGCTCCCCACCCTGCTGCCTGAGAGGCCGCTGGGGGAGGGGTTGGAGTGGATTTTGCGCCTACCTGTAATTCCCGGCCCTGTCGCCTGCCAATTCCGTGGGGTCCCGGGCAGGTGTTCTGCCCCGTGTGACTCCTGGTGCCGGTCTGTGAAATGGGCCGCCATGTGTTGGGCCTGCAGAAGGGGAAGGCGGGTTTCCTGCCCTGGAGGGGGCGCAGTAGTGGAAAGTGTCATTGACAGGCACCTTGAATTTCTGCACGAGAGCCGGGCCTAGACGGCTGCCAGGGGCCCGCGAGGGCCGTGCACAGATGTGTGTGGCGTGGAAGGTGGATTTTGAGAAGTGAGCGGGTGTGGTTCCACATTTTGGCTTCGTCCTCCTGGCACACCCGTCCCACCATCCCCAGAGAGCCTCCCTTTGCCACCTGGATTCTAGTGAGCCACCCCCTCCCTGAGGGGGATGATCTGGTGAAAATATTGACTTCTGGTAAAAAAGGAGCTTAAACTCTGACTTTGAGCCTCTCCCATTCTTGGAAGATTGCTCTGGGTGGAAATAAAAAGGAAGCATCGTTTTGATTGCCACTGCCAGATGCCTGGTGGAGGCGGCTGCCAGACCCACAGCTGGGCCCACTTCCCGGGCCTGGGGGTTCCTGTGGCCGTGGAGGGAGCTGGGTGAGGTGGGTTTCTCCCTTGGCAGGGCCTGCTGTGGTCAGCTGGCCTGAGGATTTTTTCCTGGGGAGGCACATTGTAATTTGCATTTTCTAGATCTTGGTCGACTTTCGGCACAGGCAGGGGCAGAGAGTGTGCTGGAGGAGGCCGGGGTGGGCGCCGGCCCCTGGGGTGCTTGGAAATGCCTTGACGTGAAGGCCGTACTCCCAGCTGCACTTGGGAGATTTTCAAGTAATCTTGCTTGGCCTGACAGACATCCCTTCTTCCTCAGCTCCCAGAGGCCCCTGGGTGTCTCTCTTAAGATGCTTAGCTATGGGGCTTTTTCCCATTTGGAAGACAGGGCAGCCTGAGCTCCTGTTGTTTTCAGAGGTGGTAGCACGCACCTCTCTGCACAGCCAGCTGCAGCCGGAGCCCCTGGAGAGGATTTTTAAGTTGCGGAGCGGCCACGATCGCCTGTGCAGTAGAGATTGGATTCTCTTTTTATGAGGCTCAGCGGACAACGTTGGGTCTCAGCCCCTCCGCCAGGAAGGGTCAGATGCAGCCTCCTTACCCCAACTTTCCATCTGCAAAGCTCTGGATACGTGGTCCAGGCTTTTTGACAGAAGGAACAAAAGAGTGAGTGGTTCCCCCGTTGCTGTGTCTGCATGTGCTTCCTGTCTGCACCTCAAGGTCAGCACCCTGTCCTGTAGGCGACCTTGAAATGGGTGATTCCTTCCAAGGATTCCCCACGGTGGAATTCCATTCTGGGCCAGCTCTCCCCTCAGGCTGCCGGTCAACAACAGGAGGGCTCCTGAGGACGTGTGTGCCAGGAGGCTGTGGCCTCACGTCAGCATGGCCGCCGACACGCCGACTCTTTGACTGAGGAGAGCACTGTCTTGTGGCTCCGGCCGTCTCGGACTCCGCCAGTCTTGAGTGAAGCCATCTCCCAGCGAGCACTGTAGAGACAGTGTCTTGTCAGTGGCAAAACCAGATATAAAGCTGTTGGACTTTGGCCGCACACTGACCGTGAGGCCTTAGAAGGGACCACCCACTCGGAATCCTCTTTCCCTTAGTTATAATCAGACAAAATCACCCCCAACCCCCACCCTTTCCTACCTCTCTCGGGGTTCCCAAGTTCATGCCACTTTCCCCTCTCTCTGCCCATGCTCAGGGCAGAGAGGAAACCAAGTTTCTTCCCCCGTGGAGCCTCGGTGCTGCCCTCTGCCAAATGGGATGAGTATATTGTGGCGTTGTCTTGCTCGGTGCGACAGAGTGAGTGACGCCCTCAGCACAGACCCCACAAACGGCGGCCATCATCAGTCATGGCCCTCTTCCCATGTCTTCTTCCAAGGACAGCTCCTCAAAGGTCTGCACCTTCTCTCGTTTGACAATCGAAGCTTCTTGAGGGAAGTAAATATAGGGGGAGGGCAGGGCGGGCTGATTTCTTGTCATTCTCCTTCCCTTTCCGGGGCAGAAGACACCTGTCCAAGGAAGCAGCGTCCTCGCGATCCCACTTTCCGCCCACCTTCCTTCTCTCTCACGAAGTCAGCTCTTTTGTGCCCGTGACACTCATTTCCTGTCTTCTCAGAACCTTCCATCCACTCCTCTTCTTGCAGCTGAGACTCCGCTTCCCCAGATTCTCGAGTGAACAGCGTGCCCGTGGCTTGGGGGTGCTTTGGGAGGTCAATCTTTAATGGACTTCGAAAGGGTGATTGGCCTCACCAAGTTGAAAGATAATAACTTCGCTGCCAAGGATGGAGAAGGTGGAGAGTGAGTCCATTTCTGCTTCCAGAGCGAGCTTGAGCCCAGGTTTGAGGGCCCCACGGCCCTGGTTTTCCTGGTGGTTCTGCTGCTTATCAGCTCAGAGACCCGGGGCAAGATGCTTCCTCGTCCTCTGGGCCTCCTTCACCTTTCGAATGCGGAATCATAATCGCTACCCAGGAGGGTTCTTGTGGCACAGACATGCAGTAGGTGCTCAGCCAGTGTCCAGTTGCTTCCCCCCTACCTGCAGGACCCTTTCTGTCGCCACCCCAGTGCCTGGAGTGCCCTGACACTCCACTGACAGCTCCATTTCCCCTTGGGCACCGAGCCCTGCGCTGGCAGCTTCTTCTGAGGTGCAGGTCGGAGCCTCCAGGCCGTCCCAGGTCCAAGGGTGCTCCCTCACGCCCAGGCCTGCACGCTTCCCAGGCCCACTGCCGCCTGTTGCATGTGCTGCCGATGAAGGCAACGCTCTCTGTCCCAGAGCTTGCGGTGCGGAGTGAATTGGGGAGTCACTGAGTTTACGTTCTGTCCTATTGATTTTTCCCTCCTTTCCAAAGCTGCCATCTGCTCCCAGGGAAGGAGACATCATGTTCATAAATTTATAAATAATCGAAGCCCATGAGGAGATTTGTTTAAAGAAGTGTTGCTGCGAATGATTTTTATAAATATTTAAGATAATCTGAAACCATTAGAGGGATGGCAGGGTTTATTAAAAACCTGAAAATGTGTTTTGGAAGGGTTCCTTGTCTTTCCAAGTTGACTGTCGAGAGTAGAGAGAGGGAGGGAGGAGCATTTTGTGTGCACGGACTCCAGGCCCACAAGGGGGCGGCTGGGTAGCCAGTCTGTCTCTGCCGTTGGATGTTGGTAGCTGTGCAGTTGCTCATTTTGGGGGCTGATGGGCGGGGATGAAGAGGGGAGCCACAGAGGACTCCGTGGCCAGGGCCACGGAGGACAGGCCTAGATGTTTTTGAACCTGCCCTGGCTCTGAGAGGGCAGTGGGTGATATGTACTAGGAATCACCCTGAGGTTGCACATTTCAGATGCTGCCTATGAGAATCAGTGGCAGGCTTCTGGAAGGTTCTGAAGGCCAGTCTCCTTTGATTAATGGTGGGGTGCACTTTGGTGAGTCCTGCAAAGGCCTGCTGGTTGGGGGGCTCCTAGGTGGTCAAAGCCAAGGATGTGAGGTGGAGGTGTATCAGAGATGGAGGCATCCTCCCAAATTGGAGCGTGCCCCCAAATCACTCAGGGATTCTGAGTCAGGTCTGAGGTGGGTGGAGATTCTGCCTCTCTAACACTTTCCCAGGGGATGCTCTGGTTTGGGGACCACGCTTTGAGTAGGAAGCACTTGGAGGTGCCCGTCCCCTTCATTCACTCGGCTGAACCGACAGTGAGGGTGGAATCAAACTCCTGAGGCAGCCAAGAGCTTGGTTAGCCCTGGAGGCAGATATGTCAAAAATATGAGTAGTGAAACCACGCAGGCCTTCAGCAGCCTGTGGCAAGGGCATGAGAACTCTGGGGTGGCAGAGAAGAGAGCCCTCTTTATCTGTGGGAGATAAAGCCCAGGAGGACCTGGTCCTCTGAACTGTTGAGTGGGGATGGCCACGGGAGGGGGAGGGGAGAGGAAAGGGAAGCAGCGTGTGGCAGGCATGTGACACGTGACTGTGGCCTGGCAGGACTGAACAGGAAGCTCCTACTAAGGGTTTCAGGCCCCAGACGCCCAGTCCTCACTTGAAGCAAATGAAGGAACTGGGACACCAAGGGGGAAGCATCTTGCCCAAGAGGCAGGGTTAGGCCAGGCTTCTGGCTCCCAGGCCCTCCTTTCCCCACAGCGTCCTCTGGATATGTCTTAGCAGCAAGGTTCTGAGGCCCTGCAAGTCCTGGGGGGTCCTGTTCTTCCCTAGCTCAAAAGGCAGGTCTGCCCTTGACTAGCCCTGAGTCCATGGTGTGAAAGAAGGTCCAACATGGGAAAAGCACAGCTTGGGACTCATGACATGTCAAAGACTGTCTGCCCCCCCCCCCCCGCAGCCTCTGCTCAGCAGGGAAAGGACAGTGGGTGCAGAGGTGTTGAGAATGCAAGAGTCTGGGGTAGCAAGGGAAGAAAAGCTCTCTCCTTTATTCACGTGTTTACCAATGTCCCTTGACCGGCTCTGTCTGTGTTGTTAGTTGAAGTTCTTTGGAATCGAAACCCAGTGCTCACTCAGCAAACACTGTTGCACTGGGAACTGCAGGAGCCCTGGCCTAACCACAGTAGCTGTGCGACCTTGGCACCTCAAGTCACCTTCCTGAGCCAGAACTGTCATGGGTGAAGCCTGACTCGTGACCCCTGCCTCTCAGGTTGTTTGGAGAACTGAATGGGCATGGTGTGTGCATGGTGTGTGCAAACTCCTAGCTTAACCCATCACGGAAACCTTTGTACAAACCCCTTTCGCAAGGATGGTTCTAGGTGGGGAAGAACCAGTTTGAGCAGTGCCCATTTTAGGCCAGGCTCTCTCCGGGCAGAGATGGGGTTGGAATTTACTGGAATACGAGGGTATTTCTTGAAGATAATTTTCTGGGGTTCTGCTTTAAGAGGGGCCTGGTGGCATGAGAACCAGGGATCTGGGATCCCCGCCATCTTGGCTGGCCCTGACCCCTTATCTGTGAAGTCCTTTGTGAATTGCCTCAGCCCCCAGCATCTAGTCCTCGTTTTGTGGCTCAGTATGGCTCTTTGTCTGAAGATGTCAGAAGGTGCCTGGCTTGGGCCTCATGTGCGCACAGCCTCCAGCAGCAGGGCTCTGGGAGGAGCCTGAAGGTCTGGGGAGGCCTTTCTTGCCTGCCTGGGTGCCGGCCTCAGCTTTGCTCAAAACCAGAGTTGAAGTAGAATATAGAAAAGAAGGGGGAAGTGAAACTCGGACCCTGACATCCTCAATTGTCTGCTCTGCTCGCCTGACCTCTGGTTTGGGTGCACAGCGCTGAGCTCGAGGCAACAGCGACCAGTCTGGGTGTGACCAGCCCGGACCCTGCGGGTCAGACGACTCGTGCAGGAGAGCAGTGTGCATTTCCCACTCACTTCTGTCCGGAACTCCAGTCATTGCAGGGCAACACAATGCCAGCAATCAAGCGAGTACCTCCTGTGTGCCGGACCCCACGACGGGCCCACTGGGGCATGTGGGTCTCACTGCCGGCCCACGTGAGTCCCTAAGGGCCCGAGCAGTGTGGAGAGGGGCAACTTGTGGGTTTGTTTCCTTGGGGCTCACCCCAGCCCACCACCCGAGGCCCAGCCTGGTGGCTCAGGGAATTAGAAAAGTGCTCCAAGCAGGGTTGGAGCTAGGATGGAGGGACAGTCGCTGGACAGGAGAGGGCTGGACACAGCAGACAGACTGAAGGGGACGAGGAGGTGGGGAGCGGGGAGCAGGAGATGGGGAGCAGGGAGCATCTCCGGCACTGGCATTCATGGCTCTGGCAGGAGCCTCCCTACAAATGAGGTTCCCTGAGCGTCCCACTATGGGTTTCTAGGATTTGGGGTTTATTTTATTCTTTAGGTCTCCTTTTTAGCAACTTTCCCTTTTTGAGCATGGACGTGTGTTTCTGGCCTGTTTCACCTCTCCCCTTTGCAACTCCTCTGGGAGGCAGGGAATCCTCTCCCCGTGTTACAGGATACTGAGAAAACTCAGAGGCTCCTAAAAGGCAGAGCTGGGATTCAAACGTACCTTGCCAGGTCCCGCGATGGCCTCCTGCCTTCAGTCCCTCATTCCAGTGAACCTCGAACATACCTCGAAACATCTCCCAAGGGAGTTGTCCATCATGGAGTGGGCACTAGCAGGGCTCATGCCCCGAATGCTGCCCGGGAGTGCGAGGACTTCTTAGGTAGGATAGGCCTCTGGCTCCCACCCGTGCCAAATGCCAAGAGCCTCCTACTGTGAGCTTGTCTGCCCAGAAGGTGCAGGATTTATAAGTGCTTTTGCAAGGATCTCTTGGGTTAAGTTGAATGCTGAGGTTTTGGGTGAATTCAGAGTAAAACTGACTCCTGCTATGGTTTTGGTGTCATTCTCCACAGTGCTCTGCCTGCGTGTATGGCCTGCACCCCCCAAGAGAAAGATAAGGGGACAAAGAAGGGTCCTGTGAGTTCATGCTTTGGGGGAATTGAAAGGAGAATGTCAGTGTTTGGATACTGGTCACTGTACACTTGAGGCGGACACAGGATTACCTCTGCTTAATTACCTCTGGATTTATGACTTAACACCATCAAAGTTCAGTATGTGGCTTTTCCAGAATATTCTATGCAGGTGTTCCCTTTTGTCAGTGTTTCTTTCATAGCTTGAGTATGCTTCAGCTTCCTGGGTGGGAGTGTCAAGAATCTACACTTTGAACAAGAACTCTCGAGTGATTTCCAGGCAGCAGACCCTGCCACCCTGTCAGGGCGACCCCGACATAGCGTCATCATTTGCCGGTGACCATCTCTGAATCTGGGGGTGCTGGGCTGGGGCGTAAGAGGAACGAACATTGACGGTCCCCTAGTCCCGTCCTTCCCAGCCTTTTCTGGGGGCCATGTCCCACTCAGGAAACGGGATTTGTGAGGCCTGGGTTGGGGGATAGGTGGTACGGAGGGGACTGCCCAGGGCCCCGGCCTGGCCCAGGGTGCTAGGAGCTGGCATCCACTGTCGTGTGACCTTGGCTTAGAATCCAACCTGGGAGGCTCTGGTTCTCGCCCGAGGTGGGAATCTTCAGACAGCCAGTGAGGTGATGAGAATTGCCCAGAGTCACATAGGAGGTGGAAAATCATGTGGGCCACTCACTGGAAGGATGAGGCCAGGAAGGTGAAGCCCCTGCTCAGCTGCAGGGCCTGCTCGTGGCCCAGCGAGGAGGACAAGTTCTTTTGAGCAGACAGTCTGTCTTTGGGGGTGTGGGTTCTATAGCCATCGACCCCCACCCCCTCCCTCATCCCTGCCGGTGTTCACCAGGCTGAGAGTTTCCATTTCCCATTCTGATCTGAGTCTGGTACCCAACCAAGGGACACATCCTCAAGACCCCAGGAGGGAAAGCCTTGCAGAGAGAGGGAGGCAGCAGGGCAGGCCCATTTCATGGTGCAAAGGATGCCGGACCACCTCCCGAATTGCCCCTGAAGGAAGTTTGCTTCCACACAGTTCCAAGTCTGTGAGGCTGTAACTTGGACATGAAGTACAAACAACAGTGGAAGTAGGTACCAAGATACAAGGTATCTATTCCTGCTTAGGGTGATTTCCTCTGGAGAGGATTGGGGGGTCCAGCTGACCCAGGAATGAGGCCTCCCCCTAGCTGAGGGAGGCCTGTCAGTTTTCTCAAATAAAAGCAAAGTCTCTTTGGTTACGACGGCTCCTGGAATGAGGACCCGACGGCTGTCATTGGTCATCACATCTGTGATTGGAGGTGCCATCCTGGAGTTGGTCTGAAAGGGCCTCCTAGGCCCATGGGGGACTCCAGGCTTTGGGGGGCCCCACTCCCCTGAGGCCCTCCTCCTAGTGGAACTGTGCCTTTCCCAAGCAGTATTTCTCAGAGTTTCAGTGGTGCAATGCGGAGGAAGTGTAGATAAAGGCCTTTGCAGACTTCTGACCTGACCCTGCCCCTCCTCAGAAGGAAATGAGTAAACCAGGTGTGACCTCTTCAGTGTCCCCCAGCACCTTCCTCCCCACAGTCATGATGGGGGTGTGGCTGGGAAATGCCTCTCCTTACACACTGGCCTCTGTTTCCAGTCCTTGGACTCTGTAATGAAAGAACAGGAACCCGATGCTTGGGGTCACATCCAACAGCAGTTGTGGCAGGAGGGAGGAGGATTTGATTCCACTTGGGAGCTTATCCTCATTTGCATCGTGGAGCTCCCACGCACCAGGGAGATATGAAAAGCACCTGAGATTGCTCATGCCTTTGTGCAGAGACCGGAATGTTCCAGAAGAGCTCTCTCCAGAGAAAAGCCAGCAGGTGCCCCTGTCTCACCCTCTGATGCCTGCGGCAGGTATCACTCTGAGGAAGATACCAGTATCCTCTTGCTGCCGGCCGGCCGGGTCCCGCAGAGGCCCTTCTGGGCAGCACACCTGTGGTTGTGCCGCAGCAGTTATGCCAAGGGCCACGAGGATACTGGTGACCTAGGACCCGGTGGGCCTGCTCCGGGGCCCTCTCCTTAGGAAACTATCAAAAATACAGAGAGAGCACTTCCCAAAGATCTCCATGATCACAGAGTCTCTGGGTGTATCTTACGTGTCGGGGGCCACTCCACGGGAAGGCCCCGGAGGCCGGGAGAAGGAGTCATGGATGGGGGAAAGGAAGAGGAGGAGATACACCCCGAAGTGGTGGGAGAGGCTGGCGGGATGGGGGGGACACTGTAAGAATGTGGGTTCCTTTCATTTCCTCTGTCGCACCCAGTTTCTGTCACGTGGTGGTTTATTCCCCTCCGGTCTTCTCTCCTCATTACTCTGCTCTTTTTGCCTAAGAAACGGAGAACTCTGTTTCTCAGGAAAGAAAGAAAACTAAACTTTAAATCATTTCATCCAATTACTGAGCTCAGGCCCCAGCACTCCTCAGGCTGAAACACTAACAGGCCTGACGGTGGGCATCTAAGATGATGAGAGAAGGCGAGCAGGCAATGAAGGAATTTTTTTATTGAGAAAACAGTGTACAGAGGCGATCATGTTCGTTTCAGGTGCTCAACATCATGGCCCGCGAGTGATGAGACGATGCAGGGTGAGGTAGCACAGTCAACCCAGACACCCTCTGTTACCAACAAAACTAGCCTTCAGAATGTGCGCCCCGGACCCACATCACCCACCCGGCAATGCTTGAATCTAACGGCCACCATGAATCAGCCTCTTCTAGGTCTGTGTGGAGGATGTGACTGTGACTGTTGCGCAGGTGTGATCCTCTGGGTGTCAGAGAGAGGTCACGAGATGGCCCTAGAATCACAACACTCTTGGGTGTCAGTTGATGGGGCTAAGGGCTTTTAAAGACACCTTGAATTCAATGACTCTTCAAGGCAGAAATTATTTGCAGAGAAAGGTATGATTAGTGACAGCTACTGGTGAATAATAACAGGTGGTTTGGGTTTGGGTGACTTTGTAAGCACCGAGGCGAAAGTGAGCGTGGGTGCTGACAGAGGGGTGCTGCCTGGGTTTTTTTTTTTTAAAGATTTATTTATTTATGCATACAAGAGCTGGGGTGCAGGCCAGAGGTGTGTGGGGGGTGAGAGGATTCACCAGAGACAGAGTGGGGAACAGAACAGGCGGATGCCCTGAGGGGAGCAGCGGGTGAGGCAGGAGAGGTCTGCTGCGCCATGTGGGTAGCTCCCTGGTGAGGAATCGAACTCGTGCTGTGGAGGCTGCCCATAACTTCATAGTGCTGCGTCTTAGCCCCTTGCGCCACCAGGGAGGCCCCCAAACAGGCCTTGGAGGACAGGTCACCTGTGTCCTCCAGCTGCACCTACAGCGGGCGTGCACTGACGTCTGTGGAGCAGAGGGGCTGCCTTTTGGAGCCCTCTGCCTGTGCCCTTGGGTGCAGGGGACACAGAGAAGCACATGTTCTGCTTTCTGGGAAACAGTAAGGAGCAGCCAGGGCCGCCTCAGTGGTGACTGAGCTGTAACTGCTCATGAGGTTGTAGATTTCCAGGCAGTCTCTGTGGCACTTAAAGCGCCGTCTTGGATCTGCGTCTGTCACGCGGATGCTTGTCTTGGCTGGGGCCTGGGGGCTCTCATCCAATCCTAAATTCCTCAGCCATTTTTTAAAGGAAGACTCAGAACATCAAGAGGTGCCCAGGACAGAGGCGCCAAGTCTGTGTTTGATGAATAAGAGTGTGAATGAATTAATGTTCTGCTTTGGGCGGAACACTGAAATTGGAGTGTTTTTAAAATATGCATTTCCAGCCCCAAGTTTCGTAATTGTGGAGCAAGTTTCTATGTGTTTCTATAATTAGCTAGCAAGGGGGAAGACATTTTATCATCTCAAATTGGCATCTGTTGAGTGGCCAGAAAATCCCTTGTTTCCCCCATTTTTGTCTCCTGCTGGGCATCTGGGTGCTCTGCTCCCCAGGCCTCTTCTCAAGGAAGTGGTATGTAAATCAAACAGTGTTGCTGCTTTGGGTGAATGAAGACACGGAGCTGCTGCCGGGCAGCTGGGTCCTGGCTGACCAAGCTGAATCATCCTGCTTCCTCACCCTTGAAGTTTCCAGGGTGACAGGAAGAAAATGAAGGACCAGGGCCCCCGGTGCGCACACAGCTACTGGGGGAGGTTCCAGCCCATGGTCATCCTCTCATTTCATCCTCACCAACAGCTGGAAAAAAAAGGGGGTTCAGCTCATCAGATCTTTGCTGGCAGCCCCATTGGGGATGCCAGGGTTCAGGGTTCATTGGGGATGCCTGATGAAGGGTTCAGTCCTAAAGCTCAAGCCAGGGGCAGCTCCTTGACTTTCATCGCCTGGGGTGTGGCCCCTGCAGGCTGTGACCCTGTGTGTCTTTCCATCTGCTCCCGCCTCAGGGACCAGGGCCTGAGGGTAATGTCCCCTTCCCCTCCCACGGGGTGTCTCCCCTGGGCTCCCTAGGAGCCTTTTCTAGCTCAGCCCCTGCTCGCCACCCCTCTGCTTCCTCTGTGCCCTGGCCTTCTCCTCCATGCCTTTTGGGAAGACAGCAAGGGACAGCTCCTCTGCTGGAGCGAATCACTGGGCTGACAGGGAGCAGAGGTCTCAGAGTAGCTGCACTGGGGGGAAGTGTTTTGCCAAGTTAGCGGCAAGCTGAGCATGGTCGGAGCAGAATGAGAGATGAGCTTCCTGGCTGTGTCTGCTGAGCGTGGACCAAACGCTATGCCCTGAATCTTTAAAAAAAAAAAAAGGAGGAGAAGGAAGGAAAAGAAGCAGCCAGAAAGGAGCTTATATGACAGGAAATAAGGCGTAATGATCCCTTAGACCTGGGGAGTGTCTGTGCTGTGGTCTTGGTCTTCGGCCCCTGCTGCTCCCTGGGATTTAGGTGCACAGGTCAGGCTCCGAGGAGGCCTTGCTCCGGGAGGAGTGTCTGGAGGATGGGTTCACCATTTTGGGGGTAGAAATGGAATCTCAGAGAGCCTGGGAGATTTGCCCAAGGTGGCACGGCTGCTCAGGACCGGAGTTGGCGCTTTTCTTAGTGCTGGTGTTTTTTCAAAAAATTTTTAAAATTTAATTTTCTCATTGCATGATCTTTATTGAGGTCATGTGGTTTGCAGCACTGTGAGTGAGTTAGACATACACCCCTTCAGATGGCTATCACCACCCTGCATCCACACCAGCCCGGCTCTTCTGGACTTTACTGGGCGCCCCAGGCCAGCAGGACACTCAAAGACACACCTGCTGGACGGAAAGACGTTTCCCGAGGCCTCTGCCCTCCTTTATTCTGAAGACTGGCGTTCCCTGTACTCTCAAAATGAGCCTGATTGGGGTTGCACATAAACTGTCTCCCTCTTTGCCTCTGATGAACACCCTATTTTTCACAGTTTAAGAGTTGTTTTGTTGTGTTTTGCCAATTTGTTGCTTTGGTTATTTATGTTCCACTGATGAGTGAAACCATCTGGTAGTTGTCTTTCTGACTTATTTCACTTAGCTGTCAATGCACCCATTCTGTCGCAAAAGGCATAGCACCATCCTTTTTAATAGCTGAGTAGTATTCCACCGTGGATGTATACCATGACTGCTTTACCCTCTCCTCTCTTGGTGGGCATTTATGTTGATTCCATGTCTTGGCTGTTGGGGATAATCCAGCCTCTCCATTTTCTTACCTGTAGAAATGGTCATTTTTAGCAAACACGTCTGGTGTCCTTGCTGTGTGCTGTGTCCCTGCACCAGCTCTGGGTGATCTCTTACTCGGGTCTTGTGCATCTTCAGATGCTAATCACTATGGGGGGTGGTTCAGGATGCTGCACTATACAGAGACTCTGGGGATCCTTCTGCCTCCCACTCCCAATTCCCATCTTGGGTCCAGCAGTTGAAAACCCTGTTCTTCGTGTTTTCTTCCTCCTTTCTGCTTTCTCCTCTACTTCCTACTTCCTCTGCCTCACCCCTGTCTTCTCTTCCTCTTCCATTTTCAACAGGCATGCATTAAACATGACTGTGAACCAGGACGTGGGTTCGGTGGATGAACAGGAGGCAGGCGCTGCTGACAGAGGGTCTGGACAATGTGAAGGGGTGGGCACATCGTTGCCCATTAGTAGGCAAAGTGTTAAAGTTATAGAAAATTTTAAACTTCAGAACACTGACCTATTGTATGTTGCTCAGGGGGTGCTGTTCTAGGCTGTGAAAGTCTGAAGAAACGTGCAACAGTGACAAATTCCACATTTAAGATAGAGCTCACCTCTGGGCTTGAGAGAGACGCAGTTTTGTGGGCACCAGGGGACTGCCTTTGTATTACCTTAATTTTATTCCTGAACTTGGGTGGTGGGGGCAAGAGGTGACTTTGTTACTGTTTATGTTTTTGCATCTCAAGTCTTGCACACTAACAAAGTTAAAGTAGAGTTGCAAGTAAGAGGTTCTTTGGAGACCCTGCCCTGGGAGGGTGTCCAGCCATGAGGGATATTTCTCGTCTTTCAATTTTGCCAAGTGCCTGGCTCTACCAGACTCGTGTACGCAAGAAAGGTGAATTAAACTTCTGCATGGAGGGACTGGGGAAGGCTTTATAGAGAAGGTGACAGTTTGAACTGAATTTTGAAGGCAACACTGGGAATAGCATTTCAGGCAGAGGGAACAACAGCATGTGCAAAAGCAGGCAGACTGGCTGCCATTAGGAGCTAGAGGCCTGCTGCCTTTGGAGGCGCCTTTCCACATGTTCTCTTGATCCTTGGTACTCAGAATAGTTGAGAGCCTGAGTTGGTTTGGAGTTGGCTTGGCCTAGACCTCACTCTGAAATTAAGTTGGTTTCTAGAGAGTGTTTCTATGTTTTTATTTTTGGTGGCGGAAGGCTCAGCATTGGGACCATTGGCCCCAGCCCTAGGAGACTGACCGCAGCTTCCAGTGCAGAAAGCTGTGGGTCAGCGCAGACTCTGATGAAGGAGTTGCACCTGCAGAGTGCAGACACTGGCGAGAAAGAGTGAAACCTGGGAAAAAGCAAGGTTGCCTTATCAGACATGGGAAACCACTGCCTGCTCCGAAGCAGGAAGAAGCAGGAGGCCCACCTCTCTGCTCGGTGGCGAGGTCATTCAAGATGATTTGCTCTGAAACATGGCCCAGCTGGTGAGCCTCCCAGGGGAGCAATTCCATCAGCGCTTCCTGAAGACCCTGGCTGCTGTCCTGGCTCTCTGGCTCCCCACCTGCTGGGTCTTTAGTTGTGGAAACTTATTCATCAGCTGTTTCAGGGCTAGCTCTGTGCACCCCCTTTGGTCTTTTCCTGGGAAGGGTCTGGGGGCTTCTCTCCATCTTTGCCACTCACCTTCCAGTTCAGGCCAGACTCTCACCCCTGTTTCAGAAGAGAAGTTCTTCCCTATGCTGGTTCCTCCTGGGGCAGAGGAACAAGGCTGCCGGAAGCTGTCATTGGAGGGACCTTCGCCCTTGGCCACATGAGGAGACGGAGGCCCCAAGAGTCCAGAGGACAGTGTGTGTTCTGGAAGGAGGCGGCTTCGCCTTTGGACGCTCCATTAGGTGCCTCTTGAATCCCAGCAGAGTGTTCCTCTGAAGGTTGTCCCCAGCTAACCTGAAAGTCCCCAGGATTTTCAAATGCGGTCTTGACAAGCCACGTGATAGCTTGTCCCATAGGGGAAGGGAAAACATCAGCTGTGTGGCCATGCTCTAGCCGGGCAGGAAGAACTTTGCATGATCTCTTGGCAAGACAGTTCTTTCTGCTGAACGGTCTCCATTTTACCCCGGAAGCTCGGGCTCTGTACGCATGCAGGCGACTGGGCCCCTGGAGCATCTTCTCTGTGAGTTTTGCTTAATCACAGTTGTGGTTGAAATAGCAATTCTCCCTGATTTTATTAGCAAGGCCTTACCTTACCCACATCTCATCTGCTTTCTCATAAACACATTTTTTGGATCTGTGCTTATATGTAAGAGCTGGGGTACAGGCCAGAGGTGCGGGGTGTGAGGGGATTCACCAGAGACAGAGCGGGAAGCAGAACAGGCAGATGAACTGAAATACACTGCTGAGGGGAGCAGTGGGCGAGACGGGAGAGGTCTGCTGCGCCATGTGAGTTGCTCCCTGGCTGGCCTGGGATCGAACTTGTGCTGCAGAGGCTGCAGATTGCTTCATAGTGCTGTGCTTAACCCCTTGTGCCACCAGGGAGGCCCAAACCCTTACATTAACTGGGAAGCCAGCAGTGGCCAAAACAGGGCTCTGATATCTGATGTGCTTTCCTTGTACATCAGATTTACAGCAAAGAGTGAAGGCAGGGGTCCCCTAGTAGCTAACAGTGAGTTGGGGGGTAAAGAATTGTGTGTTCTCCCCCTCACGTCAATGGACCAGGTGCCCTGAGTTAGCGAAAGTGCCATTTTGACATTCCTTGCAGTGCATTCATTCACTCATTCATTTGTTCATTGGCTCACCAAAGGGACATTGCCTTTTCCTGGCACCATTTCACCCTCAGACCTTAAAAGGCAGTGCTTTTTGCTGGTACTCCCCACTGTTTCTCTGCCCGTAGAATAGCACCCCCCACAGGTGCTCACTGTGTGCGTAAGGAATAAAGGAGTACCTGACAGTCCATTCTTGGGAATCTACTCCTTTAATCGCAGTCTGCTATCTGCAGGGTATTTACAGAAATACCCCAGGGGGAGGGGGTGGCTCAGGAGGTCCTGACATTAAGTTGACCTCAGAAAGACAGCTAGAACTCTAAGGTGTGCAGAGAGGGAGGGGTAAAGGCTGTCTGGAGTGGGGAGTAGGTATGGAAATGGGTATCACGAGCATGGGGCTGGAGGCACAGCTCCTTCTAGCAAGAATGACCTGAGCAGCTCCCTGGAGCTTTCTGAGACAAATTTCCTGATCCAGAACCCAAGGCAAGGATGACTATGCCAGGTTCTTACTTTAGAGACTTACCTGCCCAGCTCCCTTGGTTTCATTTCCCCGTGCCCTCAGGTGTTCTCATGGGTTCTTACTGAGGGCATTCGTTCTTCCTGGCTGTGCGCCAGAGGCACATGAGTCCCTTTTCCATCTCAACCAGGGTGGGAAGACAGACAGCTATGGTACAGGCCCATGGGAACTGCTTGAGGGGAGGGTGGACAGAAGGTTTGACAAGAAACCCAGCCTCAGAGATCAAAGGGGGCTTCCCAGAGGAAGTGACACCCAAACAGGACAGGGCTTAGATTCCTAGCTCTAAGAAAAGTGCTGCATGTATAGCAGGTGCTCAGTGAATGAGCCCAGCAAAGGTGAGCAAAGGTGTCCAACCAGAAAAGTCGAATGGCAGGTGTGGGTGTGATGATTTGTGGAGGGGACATTGACTTCCGCTTTCAGTGTCCTGAGGACTAGATGTCACAAAGAGCTAGTCCTCTGGAGCGTGGCTGCCCAGTGTCAGCCTGTGCCCTGGTGCCCGCCACCCTGGGAAGCAGAACCGCAGCCAGCAGCCTTCCTAATACTAGCCAGCTGGGATGCACAGCCTTGTTGCTGAACTGCAGACCCAGGGCTGGTGACGTGTGTGTGTTTGTGTGTGTGTGATCGAGTGATGCCCTGCAGATGCTGAAAAAGTTCTGAAGCCCATATTCACACCCTGATTCTAACCCTCGTTACAGTTGTCATCCCTGGTGCAAATGCACTTTTTTTGTCCTCTCCTCCAGCCGAATGTCTGGAAGTCAGGAAAGGCAACTGATTCATCTTTGTCACCCCTGTGCCCAGCACAGGGCCTGGCACATCTGGGCCTTGGCTCCCTTTGCAGAAGGAATGAGTCGATGAACAGATGAACAAATGAATGAACTTCAGCTCATGGCAATTTAAGTTCATCAGAATGTAGCTGTCACTGACTTCATGAGGTAGGAAGAGAGGGATGTTCCTGACAATGACCTTTTGCTGCTACTTCAGATGTTTTGCAATTGCAGCTGCTTGAAATTCTGCTTGACACTTGCTCTCTGTGGCGAGAGATGAAGAAACACTTCCTTTGTTCACACTTGGCTCTGGGGCTGTGTAGACTTGCAGAGGCCTCTCCCTCATTTTCACTACCCTGGGAGCTCCGGAGTTGATCCTGTGAGACCCTGTTAGGGCGAGATGGGCTCTTGCACCTCATTTACTTAATTCTATGGTTTGGTGACCACATGGATCTTGGGTACTTTCTGCATTTTGGGGTGCTCAACATCCTACTCATCTTCCTTGTTGGGCCCCCGTGTGAATTATGGCTTGAAGCTGCTACCTGTTGGCCACATAGCTTAGAGTCTTGGGCCCAGTTAGCGGTGATTCAGAGTCGAGTCTCCCCAGCAGATACCCCAAGGCTGGGTCGGGGCCGTCTCCCACCTCTGCCCAGCTCCTTCTGGTTCTCCTGCCTGCCTGTGGCTTCCGAGAGCTTCCCAGTCTCCTGGGAAATGCCCTCTTCCCATAGGATAGCCCAGCTGATCAACCCTAATGGACACCTTCCACAGAGGCCTCCACCCAGGCTCCGCTGTGGACCTTGGGGACACGGTGGGAGAGGGGAGCTTACTTTGTGTGTTCCCTTTGGCTGGTGGAGGCCCCATCCAGGCTGATCCCACGCCCACCTCCCTGCCCAGGCTTCCTGCAGTTCTGGCCAGTGGACGCCGGCCGCCTATGCTGTGTCAGGCACTGTGCTAAGCACCGGATACAGAGCTAAGCCACAGCCCCACCGGTAAGGAGCTTACTGTCCGGAGATAGAGACCGCACACAATTGGGTGATTGTGCCCAGCATGCTGGGAGGATAGAGGCGGGCACAGGTGCCCGATGAGACCTGCAAGGAGGAGACGACACCTGAGCTGGGTTAGCAGGATGCAAGGAGTCAGCCAGGCCTGATGGGCAGAGAGGAGGTTTTCTAGCATAACCACACCAGGAAGGTGACAGGTGTCAGCTTGGCAGGGAGGCGGAGGGTGGTGGATGGGCAGTCTGGAAGGGGAGGCAGAAGCCAGGAGATGACCTGTATGCTTGGGGTTGGCAACCTCTTTCTGTAAAGAATCACACGGTAAATTCTTAGGCTCTGGACCATGCACGTGGTCTCTGTCCCACTTGCTCTGCCCTGCTGCTGTCGTGGGCCCAGCAGCACAATCCATAAGTGAGTGAACTTGATTGCGTTCTGATAAAACTTTATTGATAAAATGGAGTGGGCCTGATTTTGCTCCTGGCTCTGCTTTTCTCTCAGCTTTTCCTTCCCTGTGAGTGTTGGCCTCAGGCTACCTCCCTCGTGGTGATAAATTGGCTGCCGCAGTTCCAGCCTTCACATCTACTTCTCTTTCCCCGTTCTTCCTGGGCCAGCTTAGCTGATGATTCCCTGGAGCCAATCCTTGTGACCTGGGGAAGCCTGTGTGCTGATGGGCTTAGCTGTGGGTTCCTGCTCCCTAGAACCACTCACTGTGACGTAGGGATTAGAACCTCTGGGACTGCTGGCCTTGCATCAGCCAGACTCTGCCCCTGAGAGAACCATGGGCAGTCCTGCCCACCTCACATGGCTGCCAGCTGGCAGGAGAGTGTGGAATGAGTCCAGTCATGAGAGGACTGAAAACAGAAGGGTTCTGCCGCCAGAGGCTGAGGTCGAAAATCACTGTGGTCACGTTGTAGGAAAGAGCCAAGCTAGAGGCACGAGCGCTGTTAGGAGGAGGCTGAGACTAGGTTCCCAGCTGAAAGGCAGTGGTGCTGGACATTAAAAGGAAAGAATGGATTTGAGAGCTGTTTTGGGAGGTGGACTTGATAAACCTTGGGACTAATTGAGTGTGTGGAAAGTTGATAATGAGGAAGGGGGACTGTGAAAGATAAAATTATCAAGAAATGGAAATTCCTAGCTTTGTAACTAGCAGAACTAAGAACCCATTTTATAAGGAAGATGTTGAGTTTTGTAATGCACAAGATGAATTAGACGGTGCCTTTACCCAAAGCACCACTCTTTGCCCTTCCCAGGCTAGACCCCAACTTTGATTTTGGAGTTTAGGGACAGCCAGGAAGAGCTGTGTTCCAGAGAGGAAAGGTTTCTCTTTTGCCTTATTCCTTATACCTTTTTGCCCTGGCTGCCAGGAAGCTCAAAACCAAATTTATGCTCAATCATAGCAGCTATCAGAGCCCTCAGGTTCAGTCTATTTCCTTTGAAACTGTCATTTTCTGTTATCTTCTCAGATCCTTCTTTGTGGACAGCAGTCAGACCTCTTTTGGGAATAGGAAGAGTTTGGAAATAGGGTAAGAGTAAGCTAATAAATGATAGAGGAGACAATAAGGACAGTGTTTTGCTCCAGAGCTCTGCATCTCTGTACCCTTTTAGAAGTACTGTTCTGAGTAAAATTCTTCTCATCTGCGCAAACTGGCTGACCTTGGATGGTAGAGATTTTAGACTCGAGGAGGACAGGGCCTGTGTCTCCTTCATCTCACCCTGCCTGGTACATACTAGGTGCTCATCAGATATTTGAAAAATGGAGTAAAGTCATGCTGGCTGAGTCCTTTCTCACTTTTGACAGGTGGTCAAGGTGCTGGGGGACATTATCTACCCCCCACCCCCAATTCAGTCTTCTCATTTTGCCTAAAATTAAATCAGATCACAACAACACCTCTTTGTGTAGAACCTCAAGGGCTTTCTGTTATCAGTTCAGAAGAAACAAAACCAAGGTGGTGAAGGCCTAACCCCTGCCTTCCTCTGAACTCCCTGCTGCCTCTGCTCATCCTCATCAGCTGCGGCCCACCTGCTTCTCTGTTCCTGCAGAGCAGGGCTCTTAACCCTTGACAGATACTCTTCCCTCTGCCTGGGAGTGTGTCCCAGGGTCCTAGCCAAGCAGATGCCTCCTTGCTCAGTTTCAGTCTCTCCTCCCCAGATGGTCTTTCTTGCAGGTCTTCCCCCCTCATCGCAACACTTCCTTCCCCTCAAGGTCCTCCTCTCGATTTGTTTGTCACCTGCGTGGTTTATCACCTATTTATTGGGTCTCCCCCACTCCCCGGAGGCAGAGACCACATCTCTCTGCTCATTATTTCACCTCCACAGCCTGGCACAATGTCTGGCACTTGGTAATCACGTGCTCAGTGAGCACTCGGGGCGTGGAACTAGGCTGGCACCTGTCCTGCAGATGCTGAACCCAGTGCAGTTGGAAATCAGGGTGTAACTCAAAGTTGGATCGGCAGCTTCCACGTTCATGGATGCAACCAATCAACATGAGTGATTAGTCAAGTCTGTGAACACAGAACGCACTGATAGGGAGAAAAGCACATATAAGTGGACCCCTGCAGTTCAAAATGGGGTTGTTGACTGTGTACGTAGAACTTGCATCTATGTGTGCATGTATGTGGAAAGAAGCATTTTTCAAATACTGTGTGCTGCAATTAAAAACATATATATAAAACATGCGGTATATACAACACGTGTCGATGCAAATGTTACTGGATACGGTCTTTGTGCCAGCACCATGCTAGCCCTAGAGTGAATACAGTTCTTGGAAGAGACGGAGAAGAAAGCACCGCGTGCATGTGCGGGGCAGGCCTGAGGGGGTCTGGGCGGGTAGTGTCCCGGGGCAGCATTACCAGCTGGGGCCGGGGAGAGGGCATCACCTGTGGCCACCAGAGTGTACAGGGGTCACTGTTTTTCCACCCTGAGCACAGGCTGGCCCTGGTGCCTGCTGAGGGGGTGTCACCACATGAGTGCGTGTAGGCACCAGCCAAAAGCAGACATTGTCTGGGGCCTAACTTCATGTAGGTTCCTTTAAATAATCGCTGGAGGGAAATTTCACAACTCCAAAAGACCTCAGTTTTGCAGATAGGAAACTTCTTTTCCCTTAGAATTGACAATGGGTTGGGGGGGGGGCGTGGGCTGGGGGTTAAGCCGGTGAGAACTAAAGACATTTCTCTCTCGCTCCCCACATCCCCTTCTGCATCTAGAACTTGACTGGTTATCCAGGGTGTCTTGCCAGGATCTAGTTTCTCATACCCCATTCCCCGCTATGTTTTGAATCCATTTCTGCTGCGGGGCACGCAGTCAGGGCTCCCGAGGGCCTGACTCTTCGTTGGGGAAGTTCTAGACAGGTCACCTGCTGAGCCCTCTCTGCTGACCACACTTCACTGGCTCACTGCTTTCTTGAGGTGCAGTGTGGGTGGATAATGACCTCCCAGAGCTGTCCACATCCTAATCCCCAGAACTGTGACAACCTTATGACAAAGGAGACTTTGTAGCTGTGACTAAGTTAAGGCTCTGGAGGTGTCGAGACTATTATCCCAGATTATCCAGTGCACAGGAATCCTTGTAACCTGGACACGGCAGTCAGAGAAGGTGGAGCGAGATGGAAACAGGGCCACTCAGAGGTTTTGAGCCGCCACACCACTAGCTTTGAAGGGGGAGAGAGGACCCTGGAGAAGGATGGGAACAGGTTCTCCCCGGGGTGTCTGGAGGGAACAAGGTTCTGTGGACCTTCATGTCAGCCCATTGAAGCCCATGCTGGATTCCTGATCTCCAGAATCATAAAATAATAAATTTGTATCATCTTGAGTCCCTGACTGTGTGGTAATTTGCTACAGCAGCCAGAGGAAACTAATGCAAGGTGTGTTTTACATATCGTGAAATCCACCCCTTTCAAATATACAATTTAGTGACTCTTGGTCACTTTCCCAGGTGGTGCCGCCCTGACCACACTATAATTTTAGAACCTTTTCATCCTCCCAGTAAGATCCCTCATGTCCATATACGGTTAGGGCCTGCCCACCACCCCCCAACCCACCCCCCAGCCCCTGGTACCCGCTAGTCTTTTGTATATATAGATTTTTCGATAAAGTTGCCTTTGGGCCATTGTATATAAATAGAATCATATGCTGCGAGCTTCCTTATGTTGGCTTCTTTCACTCAGCCCCATGGTGGCAAGCAGACACCTGTAGATTGGTCTCTTCCTGGAAGGTGGGACTTGTGCAGAGGGGCTGAGACCCAGATGTGAAGGTGGCCTGGTGGCAGGTGGGTGCCCCTGTTCCGCCATAGCGAAGCAGTAAACAGAACACAAGCTTCATTTTGGACAGAGACTGGCCAAGGAAGTCACATGCCGCTTACGCAGCCTGCAGGGTGCGCCACCAGGGCCTTCGTTTGGGTTTTTTGTTCATTTGTATGTTTTTATTTGGAAATGTTTATGGCGGGACAGTGAAACTAAACCTCAGAGACTCTGGATGTCGTTGTGTGGACATGCAAATTATTTATGTGAGGAGAGATTCAGAACTTCAGTGGAAGGGGTCTGTGTGCTTCCAAGACTGTCACCACCCGTTCTTGTAAATGAGAGAATCTTGTCTAGAGTTACTTTGGCGCCTCCATGTTCTGGGAGACACTGCTCCAACTGGCACACAAACAGGAGGCATCTCTCCGCTGTTTCCTTAGAGCCCAACCAGCAGCTACCATTGCTGCTCGCAGGTTTTTCTAGAAGGGCAACCCCTCCTCTGGCTACACTTGAGCTGCACTCTTTTCACAACTAATACTTGGTCAAAGAGGGGAAGAAAGATTCTAAATGCTGCCCCGCTCTCCTGCTGTAGCTAAAGGAGTTTTAGTGACTTATTTTCAATCCATTGGATCCCATGTGGAAAAACATGAGTCATTTTACCGTGACTGTTAGAGATTTTCACGACTTTTAGCAGAAACTCCAACACCAAGCTTCACAGTCATGTCTGGACGACCTGACCCTGGGGCTGATGGGGGGCATCTGACCACAGTGTGGCCAGTCCCCGGCAGGCGGGCAGGCAGCACCCAGGACTTGCCCCTGCTCTGGAGCATGGTGTAGACGGGAAGCTGTTGGCCAAGCAGTTGATGGGGGCTGGGGCAGCAGCTGAGGCCTAAGACCGCGCTTGAGGGACTTGACCCTGTTCGGTGGGTGACATTCCTGTTGGTTTTTCCTGGGGAAGAAACTGAGGCTCTGCACACTAAGGGACTTGTCCACGACCTCACAATGAGTGAAAGAAGCAGCAGCAATTCAAAGTGTGGGCTGGTTCTGGAATCAGGGTCAACTGGCAAGATGCTTTTCCTTTAGGGGTTCATGAGAGGCCAACGCCACCGCAGAACAGACCCACACTGAGCGATGACCGGCTGTCCTCAGGGCAGCATTCATGCGGGGTGGAGGGGGGCTGGGATGGGCAGAAGCAGCCGCCCAGACCCACCTCAGGAAGCAGAGCCGCCTGTCATTGCGCCACCAGCAGCTGTTCCTGTCGGGTTGCCAGTTTGGTGCTGTTTACGGGTAGCAGGGGGGTGAGAAACCACACAGAGTCGGAGGCTTAGCAGCTCGCAGTTGCTGTGCCAGAAGAGACCCCATTTTTTAGACACGCAAGTGAGATGGACACAGAGAGCAGAAAGTACACTCAGAATGTCTCTGTGGCTTGCAGTTTTAAGTGAGCGTGTATTCGCTCGTGTTCTAAGAAAACACGACGTGAGGAGAGACCCAGAGCTTCAGGGGAAGGGGTCTGTGTGCTTCCAAGACAGTGAAGCTATTTATCAGTGTTAAGAGGGAAAACGCAGCGACCCCAGAACCCGGGCTCCTCCGCCTCCTGCCTGTGTGACCTTGATGTGTCACATCACTTCTCGAAACCTCAGTTTCCACTTCTGTAAAATGGTAGGGTTGCCCCCCACAAAGCTCTAACATCTATTTTGAGATGAACGCTGCATTGTGATTGTAAATGCTATTTGTTTATATTCAGAGTCCAGAGAAGTTCTGATAAAGGCTATTTCCTGTGTCTTTGGGTGAAATGTACACAGCTGGTCATTTCCCCCCGGGGTGGAAACAGGGCAAAACAAAAGCTTTAATTGACCAACAAGGCTTATTTAACCCAGAGCCTCCTAGGTGGGTATTTGAAAGCCTTACGGCAGGGCCTTGAGCATCATGGAGGGGTAGTGGCGTGTCTTGAGGTTCTTTCAGTTTTTACTTAATCCTGAAGAGGAGTGGGGGGCTTCACCTCAGTGGATAGGATGTGGGTTACATGGCCTGAGGAATCAACCTTGTCCTCAAGTTTATGGTGCCGGCAGCCATCCCACTGCCCACCTGTGACTATGCAGGTGCCTCTTTTCACCAACTCTCTCCCTCTGCTGGGCAGCAGCCTTCCTGCCTGCCCATGACTGCAAGAGGCTGCCTGCCTGCAACCATGCAGGCCTCTCTTAGCAAACCTGTCCCTTCTGGGGTAGTTCTTCCTGCCCGCCTGTGTCTATGCAAGTGTCTTGAGCTGTTTTATCCCTTCCCTAATAAACCTGTTCTTTAAATAAAGAAAAAAAAGCTTACGGTGCCAACTAGGAATGCAAACACTCCCAGGGTGCAGTGTGCATATGCCTGGCAGGGAGGAGTCTCTGTGGAGGTTTGTGACTGAACTAGAAGGTTGGTGTGGGAGCCCAATCTTGGGGCCAGGTGGCAGTGGCCTTGGCCTCGTAGCTGTGTTGAAGGAACTTGCATCACACTCAGTGGCACCGGCCCCCGAGGGTTATGTATTAGAAAAGGTGACTTGAGTGGCAGTGTGAGAGGTGGAGGGTGAGAGTAGGGTGTGGGGGTCCTCTGTGAGAGAGGGGTGTTCTGTTTGCTTGAATTGGTGGGCTCGTGGCCTGCTGGCCGGGGCAGGAAGCAGGCCCGGTAGCACCCAGCAGTCACTCTTTAGCCCGCTGAGGACTGACAGCCCATGCTCTGGATGGCAAGTGACGGAAACCAACGACAAGCTGGCTTAGGCATAAAAAGGGTGATTTGTTGTGTCAGGCAACCTGATCTGCTGATCCAGGGCCCAAGCCACAGTGGCCAGGTTTTGTCCCTCCTTTCTCTTGACCCTCCCTTCCCGCCTCCTGGGTTTCCAGGCAGTGTCTCCTTTTGAGATGGCAAGAGGCTGCTGACAGCTTGTATTCAGGCCTCTGTCCCTCTTCTATTAACAACCCAAGGAGGAAGAAAAGGCACCCCTTCAGCCAGTGTGCTAAGGAGCATCTTACTGGCCAGTTAGAGTCACATGTTCATTTTTGAACCAGGAAAAGACTTACTAGCTAGTTAGGGTCACATGTCTGTTCTTGAACCAGTAGAGGACTCCTGTTGTCTAGTGAGGGTCACATGTTCTGCTCTTGACCCACCCATTGGTTCTAGAAGAGTCCATGCTTTGACTGCTCGTCCCTGGGGAATATAGTAGACCCAGGAGGACATAGAGGGGAGGGGAGGGAAGCCCTGTGGGAACTGGGTGCCATCAGAAGGGCCTGAGGATGTGCAGGCAAGCTGTCAGCCATCCCTGGTGATGCCAGGGGTCCGTTTGCCTGCTTCAGTTAGGGTGGGAGCTCAGTGCAGACCTTCCTTCACCTGGTTGGGGAGGCTTCTGCCTCCGTGGTGACTTGAACTTGGGCGCAGTGAGTGCTTGTGCCACCTTTCTGTCCTTGGTGCTGCTCCCTCGTGACTCCATCCTCCTTCTCCCCCTCTGCTACCCCAGCAAGCTGTTACTGAGGCCTGTTCCTCTTCTGACACCCTCAGAATTTTGTTTGCATTCACCACGCCCCTTTCCTGGGCCTGGGGGTGGGGGAGATGGTCAAAATGTTTAACATTGGGCATCCATCAGAGAACTTTCTGGAAGCCTCCACAATACCTGGTGTTAATTCTTTCCCTGCTGGGTCCTGGGAAAGGAGAGAGGAAGTCTGGGAGTGCTAGGGGAAGGCCCCCTCCCCAAGAAGGCGGGGAGGGCGAGGGGGGTCGTTTCCCCAGCCTGTTTGGAAGCAGCAGGCACAGCACAGGGCTTCAGCACAGGGTTTCTGCAGCAGGCACAGCCAGGCCGGCTGAAGCAGCTGAACAACTTCCTGCTCGCTTGAAAGCTTGGGGTGGGGCTGGAGGAGACTGCCTCACTTCTATCGCTCCCCCACCCCTACTCACGCTCACACCCTCCAATGATCTTTAGTGGGCCTGTCACAGTGAATACACCATTGATTTCTGTGGATGTTGATGAGACCAGGGGGTGGTAGCTCTGGAAACCATGGCTTTGCCTGTGCACCCCAGCTGTGCACCCCAGCTGTGCACCCCAGCTGTGTGGTTATTAAGTGTAATTGCCCTTTCTTCTGAGGTCCCACTGGGCACCTCTGCCCACACCCACGCTCTTTGCACCTAAGCATTTCTTTTTCCCTGTGAGCAATTCAGGTTTATAGGCCTTGGAGAGTAAACAAGTACTTGATTTTAATTAAGGAAGTCTGGAATGAGGAATGAAAAAAGTTACTTCTCGTTTATTATTTCTGGGGGTGATAGTTGGTGCCTCAGCCACCTCACTAGCCACGGGTCCTCCGGGGGGGCCCAGGGGCCCCAGAAGAGAGGCCTCGTGTAAGGACATTGGGGGGAGGTCAGCCGACGCAGGCTGGCTTGTGGGGAGAGGAAGGATGAAGACCAGAGGAGAAGCTCTGGGGGCCAGAATATGGAGCACAGCCAGTGAGGTGCGTACAGGGCTGCTCCCTGCTGGTCCTTCCTACTGGCTGGCCAGGGCCATCCCATAATCCTCACCGCTAACTTCACTGGTCAATAGCATCATCCCCATTTTACCGCTGGGGAAGCAGAGCCCAGAGAGGTTAAGGGACATGTCCAAGTCTGCTCAGCTTCTAAATGGCCACCCCTGGGTGTTATGCTCTGAGGCTGTGGAAAAACCACTCCCGTGTGTGGTGCCCGAAGGGTGTTCTAGGAAGACCCCACAGACTACTTTGAGGAGAGTGGGGTCTTAGGAATGAGAGCCCAGAATGATATGTCATCCTGAACGGCAGAGTCTGTGGAGAAGCTGTGAGAGGGAGAGAAAAGTGTGAGCCTTGGGGGGGGATGGGGGAGCAATGGGCAGCATCCTGGGGCGTCAGGAAGAGAAGGAACCCAGGAGCCCTGACTTCCTGTCACAGCCCCGCCCCCGGCATCATGGGCCTTGGTGACTCACTTCATCTCCACGAGCTGGTTTCCTTTTCAGTGAACTGAGGTGACAACCACAATAATAGTGTTCTCGCTGGCTTCCTTAGTGCTGGCCCAGCCCTGAGAGTCAGAAGGAGAGGTGGATGGCTGTAGCTGCCCTTGGGTGCCCAGGGGTTAGTGGGCAGCACCTGACACAGGGGCAGGTTGTTCTGGTGAAGCAGAAGGGGCTCTGCTCAGGGGTGGGAGGCAGGGAGGGAAGGAGGGAGCAGCAGTGTGCAGGGCTGGCCTCAGGGCCCTGCAGCCGGGGGGATTTGCTAACAAAGGGTGGTGCCCCCAGCCCCAGATAATGCTGCTCCTCAAGAATCCCCTTCCCAAGCCTTCAGATGAAAACTCCCCAGTCCCCAGCTGTGCGCCAGTCACCGGAGACCAGGTTCCCAGTTCTGGGAACACTGTTTTTAAAAAGCTCCCCTGGTGATTCAGATCTGCCGCTTGCTTCTCCTGGGACCCACCGCCTGTTCCTGCCTTCCTGCGGAGGGGGTGGGGTGGATTCATTAAGTCCTGGAGAGGCTCCAGGGAAGACCTGTCCCAGGGGGCTGAGCAGCTGCTCCACTCTGCTCCCCTGCTCCCTGCTTTGGATGTGGCGTGCACAGCGGGGAGCAAGCAAGGTGCCCTCTGCAGACAGACGGGCCCATGCTGCCCAGGACCCACCCCAGGTGATCCCCTGGGTGGATGGCCAGCCTGAAGCACTCAGTGGGCACTGGGGGTGCCCCGGCTTTGAAAGGTGCTGCCTCCCATCTGCTCTATGAGGGACCCGGATTCCTGCCTCCTGGCTGGCTCAGGCCACACTTCGGTGACCTGGCACAAGGTCTCCCAGTTCCAGTGCGCGTCGCCCATGCACCTTCTCATGGGACTCTGTGGTTCCAGCTGCGGGCCTCAGGTTGGTCTGACCCCAAAGCTCACTCCTGTCACAGGGACAGACCTTGTTCCACATCTGTGAAACCAGGGCTGAGCTGTCCCATACGTTAGCCACCAGCTACATTGGGCTATTTAAATATGAATTAATTGAAGTTAATTCAGTGACACTGACCAGAGGTTGGTGCTCAGTAGCCACGGTGGGTGGTGCCACCATCTTGAGCAGCGCAGGGACAGAATTCCTAAGGGCAAAGGCAAATCGTCTCTGGGACACAGCATGCAAGTGCTACAGCTTCATTAAATCAGGTTATATATGAGCAGATCCCAAGGCCAAGGGAAATGCAAGGCTTGGATGTATCTTAAGTGAAATTGTAACAGGGTGGTCCCCAGGAAAGGGGGAGGTTCCCTGCCCCACCCAAGGGAGGGTGGAGCTGAGCAGGAAGAGGAGAAGCTGCAGAAGAGACTGAGGAAGGAAGCAGGATGGAGCCAGGAGACCTGGAGGAGGCGCATGGAGCCTAGAGACATGTGAAGAAACTGCGCTTGTCTTTTGGTCGTGGACTGGGTGACACAGATGTGGGTGAGACCTGTGGGGAGGTGACCATGGCAGCTTTTATCTGGATGTTGATTTTGCTCTTTTCCTTCCGGGCTTGTCCGGTTGTTTGTGACCCTTTTCTGTGGGTCCCCACTGGAAGGTGCTTTAGACTTGTGGTAGGCCTTGGGGCCTTGTTCTGGGCTGATCCCATATGGATGGAGTTTTACCCACGAGGGGACGGGTCACTTTGGGTGCTTCATTTAGAAACTAGACTCTTTGCCTTACCTGTGTTGTTTCCTAGTTTTATTAAAGATCCTTCCCATTAGTCTCATGTGTTTTGTGTTGATGCGGCGGATGGCCGAACCCATTTAGAATAGGCAGGTTTGCGGGGTTTGGGCTGCCCCTCTCCCTGTCCTATAACAAAATCAGCTATGTGAGGAGAATGGTTAAGCAACATGTGAAAAGAGTGTGTGATTCTGTCCTGCTTCAGAATCGGATCCTGAAAATGGGCCACAGTTCCAGAAGAGAAGGAATTTAAAGCGGTGTGATAATGAACAGACGATTGCTGAGTGTTAGCTTTGAAAGAGAACGCCCCATAGACTGGCAGTATCTCCCAGATCTGGCCCTGGATGTTGGGGGTGGGGTGGGGGTGCCTGCGCCATCTCCTGGTTCTGTGCCCTCTACGGTCTCAACCCTGGAAGGCATGTGAATGAAAGAAGCTTAAGTGTTGTTATAGTAAAACACTTGAAACTGACCTTGGTTACATTGAGAGGGGCGGGCCAAACTGGGGAATTTTTTTGAACAGCATGGACCCTAGAATCAGTTATGCGATCTTAAAAGAATTTGAATGTGTATGGGATTCGCATCCCAGGGGTGAGTTTGCATTGAGGGTCATAAGAATCCTGCATATTCCTAGTATCAGATTGTAGCAAGCGGAGGTATATTTTGAGTACGTGTGTGCACGCGCGCAGGAGGAACCTTCGCATATGTTCTTTACATCCCCAGTTTAGGGATTAGATGTATCCCTGAATTGCAGATCAGGGTGATACTGCTGAGATCATGGGCCCCATGGTCATGTAAGATTTTCAGAGCTAATGAGCACTAGGAAATTAAGCAGCTGGGAATGTGGTTCAAAAGACATCCTATCCCCCAGCGCGCTAACTGTGAACTTGGCAAATAAGGATACACAGCAGCCGTGGCCAGGAGACCCACTCCTTGAAACAGGTCGAGGGGCGCTGGAGCCAGGAGGGCTCCTCCCAATGCCAGTATTTTCCAGACTGCATCTTGTTTTTATCTGGCCTTACAACGAGCCTGGGCCTTGATACTTACTTGTACACATTACTGCTAAATCCTAAAAGTATAAAATAAGTTTCAACCTGGTTTAGAAAAAGTATCATGAATTCTGAATAATAGTAGCAATTATTATAAATAGCTAACACTTACTGAGTGTTTAGTATGTATTAGCCACGGTTCTGGGGGAAGGTTTTATTAAATAAATGATTAAGCGTTGTTGGACACACTACAGAACTCTAGCAATTGACCGGGCTGGTGGGTCTACCTTCATTCTTTTATGAACAGGCATAGAATGAGTCATGGCCAGGAAAAAAGAAAAAGTGATAAACAAGCCAATACAATTAGAAGGTGAATTCACCAAGGAGAGGAGTAATTATTTGAATTATATATTTTTTTGTTTAATTAACATGTATTAAGTGTCTTCTGGGTAGCAGGCACCGCTAGGTACTTTTCCATCTGCTATTTTATTTAATTACAGGGAGTTCTTCACTTCCACAGACGGTTCCCCGTGGGCTTCCTTCCACTAATGACTTACCCTGCCGGCGCTTCCTGGTCCCTCTTGCTCGGCAGTCACCTGGGGAGCCTTGCAAAACCGCTGCTGGGGTTTCATCCTGAGAGAGTCTGCTCAATTCTGCAGGGTTGGGGCCCAGCAGTGGTAAAGTTTTCTCGCACCTCTTCCATGGACTCTGCTTAAGCAGGAAGGAGACCCTCCATGCTGGACAACTTGAGAGCGAATAGTTGACTTGTGGGAAAATAGTGGCTTCAACTTTTCGGCCGTCAGTGACTCTGATGAACTTGGGGCGTGGGGTTTGCTCCCCCAGATGGAGTAAGGAAAACACCGATTTTCCTTTGTCTGTTTCTTCTACCAAAATGGGATGTGGGAAGGGTCTGAATAATTACTGAATGAGGCAGGCGAGAAAATGTTGCCCTCGATGTCTCGGCCCCGCAATTTCCAGAAGCACTTGATAATGTGAAACCTGGGTTTTGCTCCGCGGTGTTTAGCAAAGTCTCAAAGGTGCCCTGTTTATTTAAGAAAAAAGGCGCGAAGGAATGTCCACACAAAAGTGCTTCCTTTGTGGAAATACGGGCCACAAGTCTATGAGTAAAAAGACTTAAGAGGACAGAGAATTATGAGGAATTTTTTGGGTGGAGGGGCTAGCAGTTGAAATGACTTCTTTTAAAATTGCCTTTGTAGGGCCTCCCCGGTGGCGCAGCGGTTGAGCGCTGGGTTGCGAAGCTGCCCGCAGCCTCTGCAGCGCCGGTTCGATTCCCGGCTGCTCCCCGGCCACCAGAGGAGGGTCCCGCGTGGCGCGCAGACCTCTCCTGCCGCCCGCTGCTCCCCTCAGCAGTGTACTTCAGTCCTTCTGCCTGTTCTGTTCCCTGCTCTGGCTCTGGTGAATTCTCTCACCCTCCTGCGCTTCTGACTATACCCAGTGCATGTATAAACAAAAACAAATGAACAAACAAACAAATAAATAAAACATGCCTCTATTTAAAAAAAAATAAATAAATAAAAAAAATAAAATTGCCTTTGTAAGGAATTTGTAAAAAAAAAAAAAAGTTATAGCAAAAGGTGTTTAGTAACAAAACATTGAAAAAGCAAAAAAGAATCCAGTGGTTTGGGGAAGTCAACTTTTCTTTAAAAATTGTTAGAGCCTTAGATCACATCATAGAGAATTAACTTAGAGAAATGATTCATAGACACAAATAGATTTGGTCCCTAGAACAATTCCCGGGGGCCGTCCTAATTAGGTTTGCTTCAATGAGAAGGCCTGGAAAATCCTGAGCCCTGAGAGTGTGGTGTAATTGGTGGGCAGATAAACAAAAGCACCCCTTAAACCTGTCGGTGCTAAGCACTGACCCCTAAGAGAAGTGACCCCTCTGGTCTGGGTGACTGACTAGACAGCCTTCCTTTTAGGGACTTTGTGCCTCTTTGACATAATTGTCATACTGCTGAGAGACCGTGGGAAGTCAGGGCGGTCTTCTGGACCTGAGGCTCTTTGTGTACTAAGGAGGCACTTGACCCTTTTCAGATTGGGCTTCCAGAGCCCCCGAACACCTAAAGGACCCTGGGGGAGGATTGTTGAGTTGGCATGACGCTGGGCCTTTGGTTTCCGCCATGGCCTCGGATAGAGTGGCGTTGGGTAGAGAGAGGAAATCAGTTCGGTTCTGTATGCATTCTGGAGCACCTGCCACGCATCAGCCATGGTACCAAGGGCTGGGGACACCAAGATGAGCAACTTACAGGATGTGTCCTGGAGGAGGCAGGCAGGGACACAGATCATTCCAGCGTTTCTTCCACCAGGCTGCCCTGAGGGCTGAGAGTGGAGGCAGCCGTCAGAGGCTGCTTGTGCCGGGGACCCAGTGGAGTTTTTAGGAACAAATGACAAGAGGACAGCTCCCTGTTTGAGTCACTGCCCAGTCAGTGCTGAGGGGAAAAGAAAGAGGAAGAGGGAGGACCCACGTGGGGAGGTGAGGGTCTCCCTCGTGGCCTGGAGTGGATGGGTGGCTTGGGCAAGCTAGTGAAAGGGCTGTCCAGAAACGCAGAGGACGTGGATCTCAGACCACAGAACCTGCCCTTGGGCTGGGAGGGGTTTGGAGTCACTGAGTCCAGTCCAGCTGCCCTGGTAAGCTCTCCTGCCTACTTCTTCAGGCCTGTCTCTTCTGCCTCCTGTGCTTGACCCGGTGACCTGTCAGGTTAGCCTGTGGGCCTTTGCACGTGCTGTCAGTTTTGCTGGCATCCCCAACTGCTTGGGGCAAATTCCAACTTGTCTCTTAGTTTTCAAAGTAGCTGTCACTTCCTTGGGGAAAGCTGTTACTTTCCATTCCCTGCAGAATTCATTCCGTACCCTGCTCTGTGGTTACCCATTACCTGCACACACCCCTGTTGGAAGCCTCTGTCATGCCTCCGGCTCCTTGCTTTTCTGCCTGTAATTGCTTCACTGATGGCTGAGTGGGTGGCTGCGTTGAATTCACGGAATGATCTCCATGGCCACAGCGCATGGAGATCAGAGGTAATCAGTGATAGTTCTTGATGAATGAGTGGCCTCACTTTCCAGCAGAGGCTGCAGGAGCTCAGAGAGGTGCGGTGTCTTGCCCAAAGTCACACAGCTCTGAGATGCTGAAAGGGACTGGCACCCGTGGTGTGAGTTGAAAGAGGAGACAAGATCAGATGTGGTTTCTAGTCCAGAGTTTCTCCTCTCATGGAGTGGAGATGAAGCAGAGTCACGCCCTCTTTGGGACAACTTCTTTCCTTCTTGGGGACCACACTCTGTCTCCTGGGTTTGTCTCTAAGTGATGCAGTCGCCAGCATACTACCCTCTGTGTTCTAAAAGAACACAAAAAAAGACTTTTGTGAGAGTGAATTAGCATGCTTTTCTAATCTCTAGGACTTCAGCCCATAACCCTAAAATTTTTCCTAAGTGAACAATTTGTCCCCATTTTTTATTTTGTAAAGCCAGTCAAAAAAGTGGGAAGAAGAAACAACTTTTATGTAAGTGAAAGATGCAGCAAGTGGAGTCAGGAGAACTGTAATCATGTGTCTAGATCTGTGTGATGTGCAGTGCTTGTGTGTGTAGTGTGTATATGCAGTTGTGTGTATGCGTGGTGTGTATGTGTGTATGGTGTGTGTGTGGTGTATACATGTTTGTGGTGTGTGTATAAGTGTGTGTGTATTTGTGGTGTGTGCATATATGTGGTGTGTGTATGCTTGGTATTTGTGGGATGTGTGTAGTATATGTTGTGTGGTGTGTATGTTGTGTGTATGGTGTGTGTATGAGTGTATATGTTTGTGGAGTGTGTACATACACCTATGCAGGGTATGGGGCATCTTGCACTTTTTTTTTAAGATTTATTATTTTTATTTATTTGTGCATACAAGAACTGGAGTCTAGGCCAGAGGTGTGGGGGGGTGAGAGGATTCACCAGAGACAGAGCGGGGAACAGAAAAGGCAGACTGACTGAAATACACTGCTGAGGGGAGCAGCAGGTGAGACAGGAGAGGTCTGCTGCGCCATGTGGGTAGCTCCCTGGCTGGGGCTATCACCAGCTACAGTGGTTGGTGATAGCTTGATAGTGCTGAGACTTTAACCCCTATGCCACCAGGGAGACCCATCTTGCACATGTTTGAGAACATAACTTGTGAATATGTTTAGAGGGTTCTTGGATTAAATCCCATCTTTCTTTGGATACTGAGCAGTTTCATGGCTATTATTTAAAAGTGAAATTTAAGCCACATTTGTGCTACAACAAGAACAATGAGGAGAAAACCTGCATTAGGCAACACAGGGAGAGCTGGCAAAGGCAGCGGAGTGGTTGAAATGATCAGGATGGCCTTCTCCCTTAACAATTAGACATGGCCCCCACGCCTTTTGTGAATAAAATGAGGCTGTTAGGCGGCTTCCGGTAGTTCAGCACCCAATGAAAAGCAAAGAGAAAGCACTAAGGCTGCTAAAGATTTAATCAAAAAAAAAAAAAATCCAGAAAAGGCCTTCTGTTTCTCTTCCTGACAATAGCGAGTGTCTCGCCTGCAGACCTCACTTCCCAGCTTCACGCTAGATGCCGGTGAACGTGTTCAGATGGGATGTTATTTAACCCTGGTCTCATGAAACGCCTTTTGATTCATAAGTTATCTCTGTGAGAGATTTTGAGGGTGATAGGAAGGTGTCATGTACATGTTTGTTTTCCTTTCTTTGCAGTGTAGCGAGACCTAAAACAGGAAGTGATTCAGGGTAGAATGACTAGACCAGTTCAAACTCAAGTTGAGCTGAGAATCTGCTGGGGCTAAGACTTGTTGCTGTAGCCCAGAGCCAAGTATCCTTATCTTAGTCATCGGAGCCCGAAAGGACAGCCTGGCCTCACCCTCTGCTTCTGGCATCATATAGTCCAGTCAAGTATCCCCAAGTCTTAGGATTTGGGCTGGGTCTTCCCTCTTTATTTTATTCCCATCTTTTTGCAACCTATAGCAAGTTACTTAACTTTGCTGAATCTTCTTTTTTTTTTTCTTTTTTGAATCTTTATTTCTTTATTTGTAATACAAGACTATTTGGAACATTAAATGAAAAAAAATGTTGGTGATATATGCTCTGTAAGTAATAGTCTGTGTAAGTGGGATTTGGAGTCCCGTGTCTGGGAGACATGCTCCTAGACCATGTGTCTGATCTGGGGGAAAATAATAGTGGCCAGCTTATTGTGTGTTGTAACTTGCTTAATCCTTGCTCTAACTCTATTTTACAGGAGAAGAAGCTGCGACCTGGGGTTTGAATAATTCGTTCAAGGTTACCACGTTGGTAAGTAACAGAGCTGGATTTGACTATGGCCATCTGGTTCCAGAACTAACAGCTTCAGCTCATTTATCTGATTTAAGTTTCACAATAGCCCTAGAAAGCTGAGGTAGGAGAAGGAACTTGTCCAAATTCATCCACCAGTGAGGGGTTGTCTTAGTCTTTTCCTATAACCATACACTATAACTTACCATAGATTGGGTGGCATATAGACAACCAAAATTTACTTCTCCTGGTTCTGGAGGCTGGGAGTCCAGGATCATGGCGCTGGCGGACTCACTATCTGGTGATGGCCTGTCCTTAGCTCATAGAGGGTCACCATTTTTCAATAACCTCAGATGATAGAAGGGGCAAGGCAGTTCCTTGGGCATTTCCTTAATTAGGGCACTAATCCCATTCCTGAGGGCACCATCCTCATGATTTAATTACCTCCCAAAGGCCCCACCTTCATGCCATCACATTAGGGATTAGGTTTTAACACATTAATTCTAAGGGGATGGGGTGGGCATAAACAGTACATTGTGGGGTTAGAAGTCAGAACCCACACCCAGCAGTCTGGCCCCAGAGCTGGTGCTCTCAGAACCGCTGTAAATTTGCCACTCCTGCAAGTCCCCTCATGGAAAACCTACTCTATGAGCCTGGGTGTCCTCAACCCCTGACTGCCATAGCTTCTTTCGCTTCCTTCTCCCTAAGCTTCCTGGTCTTCTCACCACCTCCACTTGACCAGATAACCTCTAGAGAGATAACTTCCAGAGAGATAACCTCTAGAGAGGTTTAGCCATCAATGGGCAGGAAGCTATGCAAGCTTTTAACTTTTATTTAAACTGGGGTATAACTTATGTACTATGAGATGCACAAATCGTTATTGTACAGCTTGATGAATATTTAATACGTTATACCCATCTAGCCGCCACCCACATTGGGGTATACAGTATCTCCTGCACTCCAGGAAGCTCCCTTGTGCCCCTTTGCAGTTAGTATTGCCCCAGAGCTGACCACTATTCTGACATACAGAAGTGATTCAGATTCGTGCTCCTCACTTGTCCAGATCCAAGCGCACTTGCTCAACAACAGCACAACAATGTCGAGGAAAAAATAGCACTTTACATAGCATGGCTGATGCTATGACTCCACCCAGTGGGTTTCTTTCTCGGAGTGAGGGGAAAGGTAGATACAGATCTGCTCTTCCTCCTGTTGGTCTTTGTTCCTGTAACTTTTTAGAGTGTGAGCAACTTTTGCCATTGAGCATGTTTGTCACTTCGATAGATGTTCAATATCAGAGAACATGCCTTCTGAGTCATGCTACCTATTTCTTCTCGTGTTTTCCTTAAGAAACCAAATCCAATGCTGGAGAAATATTGACAGTGCTGGACTTAACAGGAGATGGTTTGTCTCCGGTGTGAAGCCTTATTATGGGATTTTTCAAGAAACTTTTGACTTTCTTCAGTTTCCACCTTCTATGCTGACTTAGGAGCCAGCATTTGAGGAAGAGGCAATTGTACTGTTGACAGAACTCAAGTATGGTTAAATAATTATATTAGATTTGGGAATCTGGATCATTGTGCGACAGAGAAGACTCAGCTGATTTGTGTGAGTCCTTCATGATCTGAACACAGAGTTGACTGAGATATCACAATTACATTTAGGGGAATGCATCAGGAAAGGATGCCCATAAGTGTCAAAAATGAAGAGATAAAGTTAAGCTAAATGGTCATGTGAACTGAAGACAGGGCTGCTCATGGGACTTTCATATGAGGTATAAGCCATAGAGCCTGGGATTTAGGGTTTTAGTGCCATAGTGGATCTAGAAATGAAGCCTGGGCTCAGGGTGGAATTGAGTGCCCTGGAGTCTCAAATATCACATTTCTTTGGGAAGAGGCACTAAGAATACTACAGTGGCTAAAAAAACAGGGAGCTTACCTTGTGTGGAAAAAAGTCAGTAGCAAGAAATGAGAAACCTGGGGCTGCTCTATATGTGTTCATGGAATTTTTGTTTTATTGTCTATGAGATGTGAAACTCTGCATGCTGAGAAATTAACACAAAAACTGACCTAGTACCATGGAAAATCCCTAGCACAAAACACCAAATCACTCCAGAGGTATATTTCAACATCCCAGCCCTAACAGGTTTTCTTAGAAAGAACTACCTCCTCTGAAAAGGAGTCTACAGTTAAATACTATGAACTACTCAGGAAATAAACTGCTTTGAGTTGGAAGTATAAAGCTATCTAAAAGAGACTATAAAAAAGTATACTTAAAATAATTGAAGACTAAGGTCAGTGTCAAAGATGAAAAGGAAGATAAAAAAGAACACGCTGATTTGATAAGCAGCCAAATTGAAATGAAGAATAGTTATTGGAATGAAAATCCAACAAAAAGGTATATGCTAAATTAGAGAAAGCTCAAGAGAGACTTAGTGAGCTGGAAGACAATAGTAAGTTAACATTTGTTAAGTGGTTGTCATGTGCTAGACACTGTTCTGTGTACTTGCATTAACTCAATTAAAATTTAGAGCAAAATTATAAGGAAAGTATTATTATTCACATTTAACAGATGAGGAAACAAAGGAATATCAGTTTGAGTCACTTGCCCAAGGTCTTATAGCTGGAAAGTGGTGGAATTGGGAGTTGACCCCAGACTGTCTGGTGTAGCCTAGATTCTGTGTTCACAATTCCTACACTGTAGGAAATCATCAAGAATAAGAGATGGAACTATCAAGGGATGGTAAGGAGACATAGAGAAGAGAATGAAAGGATATTTACTTGTTTGTCTAAACAGAGGTATCCTCTAAACAGAGTGTCCTCTGTTTAGACAAACAGAGGGACTAGGGGGAGGGGGTATTAGAATAAATTAGGATCAGATAACCTTTCAGAGCTGCAATCCTGATGTTCCAAGAATTTCTCACCATATGGGAGTATTCAAAGTTTGGGGGAGGGTGGGAGAGCCTTGGTTTCCAATGTAGTGTGATCAGCAGGCTGGTATGTTTGACAACTGTCTCTGTCGTGGAAAAACAGAAGCCCTGATTTGTAGCATTTGCTAATTTCTATGGTATAAATAGTGCCATCATGACCCATTTCACACCACCAATATGAGGTCCCTGCACATGAAACAGGGAAAAGATGAGCATGGCCAGCTCTCTTAGCCAGTATGAGCCATCTCAGCACACCAGCGCCCTGACATGCATTCTGTTTTAGACTCTTGTCTCTGGGTTGTGCTGAAGTTTTCAGGAAGCAGTAACGCCATGTTTGATATCATAGTATCATAGGGGCGAAAAGAGACAATGGGTCAAGAGTGGAGCTCTGCTCTCCTTTCTTCCTTTGCATTTAAAAAACAAGCAAAAACTTTTTTTTTTTTTTTTGTGAATATGGGAGGAGAAATAGGAATGCTTATCACCCTACTGCTGAGAAGGGAGAGAACTAGTTTCTTGAAGAGTGTTTGGCACTGTCTACCCACATTGCAGGAGCACATACCATTTGACTTGGCAACTCTAGCTCAAGGATTTTATCATACAATCATTTTATCATATAATATCTCTTCTATTGTTTTTTTTTAAACATTTTATTTATTTATACAAGAACTGGGGTACAGGCCAGATGTGTGGGAGGGTGAGAGGATTCACCAGAGACAGAGCGGGGAACAGAACAGGCAGACTGACGAAATACACTGCTGAGAGGAGCAGCGGGCGCCACAGGAGAGTTCTGCTGTGCCATGTGGGATTCTTGCCGTCTGGCAGGGATCGAACCCACGCTGCAGAGGCTGCAGACAGCTTCACAGTGTGGCGCTCAACCGCCTGCACCACCAGGGAGGCCCATCTCTTCTATTGTCACACATGGGTGTGAAGATGGGCTGTGGCATTGTTTGTACTAGCTAGACCTTGAAGCAACTGAAATGTAGGTCAGTGGGGGACTGATTGAAGGAACTGTGGTCTGTTCACAGGGTGACTTAGCATTGTAGGTTATGTAAACTAAGAAGGAACGATCTTCAGGATACATTTTTTTTTTTTAGATATAACAAATATTTTTATTGTATTTTATTTTTTTAAATGAAGTACCATTGTTTTACATCCTTATTAATTTTTTTAACAGTCTAGGAATTTTCCCCTAAGGTGTGGTCACCATAGCTCTCCCACCACCAAAGCACCTGTAGCCCTCCCCCACAGTCCAGTGTGCTCCCCCTTCCTTTCTCTGCCCTCCCTCTGCCCCAGGATGCCCCAGAGCCATGGTCACCCTCCAGGGCTTGGTTTTAAGTTTGTCTTTGTCCATGCCTTTGTTTGGATTGTCTGGATGCCACATATAAGTGACACCATGGGGTATATTCTTAAGTTTTTTTTAAAAAAAGGCAATGCGCAGAAAAGAATATGTGGTATATTCCCCTGTGTTGGGAAAAAAGAGGGGGCACTAAGTGTTTATACACACACACACACAAACACACACGATTTTGTGTAGACGATTGCTGGAATGAGCCCAACAAAGAAGGTGGTTTGGGGGAGTACTGTTTACCTCTTGGGCAAAGCCCTTTGGATGTGGCTCTAGGGTGGAGGGAAGATATCTTACTGTATCCTTTTAAATATTTTTGAATTTCTCAACCTGAGCATGTAGTATTTTTTTCTGTTAAAAACAACAAACTCATTAACAAAAAGCTTCACTTTGGGAGCTTTCAACATGAGAGCCCTTCTCGTTTGCAGAGGAGATGGGCTATCCCTGTGGGCTTGCTCATTTCTAGCAGACGGAAACGGGCGTTTCTTGAGCATGTGCCAAGCCCCAGGCACTCCCTCCCTGTGTTGTCTGGCTCAGTCCTCAGTGCCCTGTAGTTCTTTCCGTTCCCTGGCTTTGCCCTGGCCATGGTAGCTGCCTGGGTGATGTGGGCTAAATGACGACCCCATTTTCAGGAACAGGGGAGGTCAAGTGGTCCCAAGCCCTGCGGCGGCAAGTGGAGGCAGTGGAATCCAGCAGCCATCCTCTAAGTGTTCTAGAAACCGAGGTGGCCCGGTTGGTTCTTAGAAATCCGTATCATCTGGGAGGCATCTCTAGCCTTCCTCCTGTCACAGATCCCAGCTCCTCTCTTGAGACAACATGACAGTATTCTGCCAGGAGTCATGTTCCCAACTGTGGGATGCTTTGCTCTGGAAAGTTGAAGCTGTGTTTCTGGGTCAAACGAACCACTGATGTGTTTAGAAACAACAAAGGCGAGGTGGGCTTGTCCCGCGGCGTCTCCTTTTCAGACTTATTTGATCTTCACAACTCTTCTGTTGAGTGTGCATCCTCAAAAGTCTATGAGACACTAGCCTCTGATCACTTGAAAAGAGGGCCCTTGGCAACAGACACTCCCAGGGGCATGTTATTGCTGTCATTGTCATTTTCTGCAATCAGTACCTTTCCAACCCTTCATGAAATATTTCATGGAACCCGAGGCGTCCTCTCATCTCTTTGCCTTTTATCATTTGGTAATAAATTCCGAAAATAGGTTACTCATCTTGAAATAACTGTTGTTATGATGTGATTTCATCGAGAGTCATCCAAATGGCTGAGAAAGCTGGAGTGAAAACTCGAGTTTCTAGAATCAAAATCACAGAAACCGACCTGAGTGTTATTTAAGAAGGTCTCATCATTTGTAACATTCAGATGAAATTCCTGTGAGGGAGGGAGGGCTGCTTGACCCTGGCACTTGGCTGTCTCTTGAGATGCTATCTGTGGGCTTATGTGGAGGCCCGCCTAAGTGCTCAAGTATCACTGCCCTCAACGCCATGTGGGATGCAGTGGTTTTAGTTTACTGTAAGATGAATATGTGTCCACAGCATTATTTTAACTCCCTCTAGCAGTAATTCTATCTTCCTGGCCTGGATGGAGCTACAAACCAGGTTCAAATACTATTTCCAGGGAGGCCCTTCCTGGCAGGCTTGAACCCGGCCCCTGTGCTCTGTGTTGGTATGGAAAGCAATTCTCTTACTGATTTTAAATCATTGTTTTGTCTGTGGCTGTGTCCACATCAGGATGGGGGCCGGCACAGATGGCAGGGTCACCCCCATCACCAGGCATAGCCCACCACAGCCTGCTGTAGCACTTGAAATTGCATTGCTCAGAATTCTTTTGACCTCGAAACAGAACCCTGAGTCAAACTGGCTTCTGCAGAAGGGGGATTTGCTGATGTGTGTAATTGAAAACTCCAGCGATGCCACTGAAAGCGTGGAGGCTTCAAGGGCGTTGCTCAGGTTTATTGCACAGTTCTTCTCCAGCTCTTGGCGTTGCCTATTTCTTTTTGGATCGGGGTGGCAAGATGGCTGGCAGCCCTTCTAGCAGAAGGAAAAAAGGGCACTTTTTTCCCCAACAATTCAACAAAAGTCTCAGAATGAGCCTCGGTGTTTCTGATTGGTCTTCTCCGGGTGACAGACCCTTCCCTGAACCAATCCCGTGGCCAGGCAAACACGCGGCTCTGATTGGCCATCCCGGCCCCGAAGCCCGCCCCCTGGAGATGCTGGGGCCGGGGCTGCAGCTCCAGCGCGCAGGGGCTGAGGGTTGGGGGAGGCAGCCTCGCCCCAAGACAGCCTGGGCACGCTTTGTGAATGGTGGGTGGGCAAAAGCAGGGATGTCCAGGATGGTGGGTGCTTAATCAGTGTTTACTCAGCTAATGAATTAGCAGATGAATGAGCAAAGGAGCTCGTGTGCTGCTGATTCTGGGAGCTGGTTACACAATCCCCCGAGTGGGGTTTAGCAGATGGAGCCTTTGCAGAGAGGAGGGGCAAACGCGAGCTTTGAAAGCCAGTCATGTAAAGATGACACTGAATTAGCTGAACTGTTCAGCAAGAAATAGGAGACATATGATAGCTGTTTCCGAGGTCTGAAGGGCATGCACAGGGAGGAACGTGAGCTGGTCCCTGTTTTATGGCATGGGTGCCGGGCTATGCACGTTCATTTGCCATCATTCTGCTCTTATTTTCATTTCATTTTTATGAGACAACCAACTTATGTTCATTAGTTCATTATTAAAAAGTCCACAGATGCCCTCCCTCCCAAAAAAGAGAGAGATGAGAATCTTAGCATACATTCTTTCATTCTCTTCTCCCTACTACTTGTAATGCATTCAGTTTCTTATTTAATCTTGATAACTGGCTTGGTCAGTTGCATCCCCACTCCTAGGATGGACTTTTGGGGTCACCATTCAGTCCGCAGCTGTCAACCTCAGAAGCACTTTCTCATTCCTTGGTCCCTGATTTACCTGTTGCATAACCATCAGTCTGTGTGCGACTGAAGAGGGTGTTATTACAGTTTTATTCTGAGAATGCTGACTTTGTTACTTGTTTACCCGCTCAATGATTTTTATTCCGGTACTCAGGAAAGGCTTCATGGTGTGCTTTCTGGCTGCTAGGAGTAGACGGCATAATCTCTGCCCTTTTGGGGTGTACAGTTTAGCTGAGCTCCACATCTCTGTACATGGTTGAATCCACAGCCCCGGGCATGTGCAGATCAGCGCTGCTGCCAGTTATACTGGTCACACCCTCTTTCGGGAAGCAACCAGCAAAATCAAGAGGAGGCACTCTAGCCAGGTTCCTGGGAGACCGGTTTTATATGTCCTCTCCTCAAGACCACACGGAGGGCTCATCCTTCCTGAGCTGACTCTGCTGGGTGATCGGGGTGCGGATGACCCTATTTTCTGAACCCGTACCAGAACCCGTAGTATGAAGCAGGATAGGCCACAGGGAGAGAAAGCCATGTCTCTCATGTGGCCGACTGAGGTGCTTTCACCTGGCTCCTGTTGTCCAGAGACACAGGTGTTATTACCTTCCGTTTGCAGGGGAAGAAGCTGTGGCTTGATTGGAGCTGTCATTCGAGTTCAGGCCTGTCTGATGGTTTCAAATCCTACGAGCTTTCTCTTCATGCTTTTCTGATCTGGACACATTTGGGGAGCAGGGCTTTAAAAGGTTCTGAAACCCCTTTGATTTGGTAAGTTTCATTCCATTTGCCCAAAAAAGTATCTGCTGAGAACCTATGTCTGGAAACTCTGTTAGACCCTAAGGTTACCTGGAGAAGTGAGGCCTTGCTCCCAGGAACTTGAAGTCTGAGTTCAGGCACTGGAAGAGCACAGTCCTTTGCTCAGTGAGTTCCTCAGCCATGCACTGGGTCGTCGCTGTTAGGATGCTTTGAGTTGCAAGGCACAGAAAACCCAGATTAGATCATCGATAGCTACAGGTGAGTGATTCCCATCAAAAACAAAAAGGAAGCATCGGGTAGGTCCCAGCACGTGTTGGACAAGGGCACCAGCTTCATTCTCTGTGAATCTCTCAGTCCTGTAGCTCCACCTGTTGCCTTAGTCCTTAGACTGGCTCCCTGCACGGCTCGGAGGCCTGCTAGCGGTCTGCATTGTTCTGCCCTGTTCAAGCCAGGAGATACTGCCTAGAATACTATGCTCCAAGAATTGTAGAGGAGAGCAGTCCAGTGAGGTGGCCTGTCGTCAGGTAGCTCTCAGACCCCAGCTTGTTTGTTCAAGACTAGGGAGAAAGGAGCTACCTTCCCCACAGCCGTTGATCAGAACTTCTGCACTTCCTGTGGGTGGATCATCTCAAGACACATCCCCATCTCTCAACCGATAATGGTGGCAGAGAAGAGGTGATAACACGATGGGTCCCCTGAGGGGCACACCTGGATTGGAGATGAGATGTGAAGGACTAAGGATGCTGCGTAGTGGAGAGAATCAGAGTGGACTGAGGAGCTCACCAGTCTCTAAGTGGCAGCGCGTAGGGTCTGGTAAAGATAGAGGCAGGTGTTTCCCATCACCTCCTAGTGAGCTTCCCGAGACTGTGGCCCTCGTCCGGGGATGGACAGGCACGTTTATTGAACATTTGGCCCTTTTCTTGTGCTGTCTCATTCCTTGCCAAGTAGGTACTTTGTTACTTGTTACTTGTTACTAGTTCCATTTTCCAGAAGAGACGTTCAGAGGGGTTCACTTGCTTGTCACAGCCCCACATCTGGAAGGAGAATGGGGTACCCCCTGGCTGTGGATCTCACATTCCTTTCTCTCCTTTTTATGTTATTTGTCAAGAAAATAGATTGTTAACAGAGACCCTTGAAAGGACCCTGTGATGACTCCTCTACAATAAGCAGGGCCTTGGGAGTAGTTACTGCTTTTCATTTTAAGCTTTTATTAGAGAATCTTGCCTGCCATTTCCCCTTAACTAACTCTGGATGGGAGGAACACGCCTCGCCCAAGTCCAGATAAGCAACAGATAATTGAATGAGCTTTGAGAAGGGCACAACCATTGTCAGCTCTCAGTGCATCAGAAGAGAGGGTTGCACTCAGATAATTTTACAAAATGCTTTCTCTTGCCTTTTGACTTTGCTGCCTGAGGCTGCCATTTGCTTTGAAAGTGGTAGCGTAAGTATTATGTAATGTCGACAGTGGTGCGTTCCCTTGGGCTGGGTTCACTTGCGCAGAATACATTTCTTGGGAAAGAGTTTATGTAAAGCCATTCTCATTCCTAAATTAAACTCCCAAATGAGGGCAAACAAGCTGGATTTTCTGGTTTTCCCCAGACTGGAGAAAGGAAACACCCAATGGAGCAGGAGAGAATTTGCTGGGGACCATTTGTGTGCTGCGGCAGATGCCCGTGCACACGGTGTGTGTTCTGCAGCCAGGGGCAAGCGCACCCACTTACTTAGACCCCATCAGATGTCGTTTCATCATGGGAAATGTGTGTCCCACAGCGAGGAAATCCACACGGTGATCCGTGACGTGTGGAAGCATAAGGCCTTCAGCTCAGATACTGTGCCTTTTGCATTCTTGTCTCTGCTTCTTGCTTCCTTTTTTTAAAAATTTATTTTATTTTATTTATGCATACAAGAACTGGGGTGCAGGCCGCAGGTGGCGGGGGGTTGAGAGGCTTCACCAGAGACAGAGTGGGGAGCAGAACAGGCAGATTGACTGAAATACACTGCTGAGGGGAGCAGCGGGTGAGTCAGGAGAGGTCTGCCGTGCCATGTGGGTAGCTCCCTGGCCGGGGATCGAACTCATGCCAAGTAGCTGCTGATAGCTTCCTAGTGCTGAGAATAACCCCTTGCGCCGCCAGGGAGGCCCCCTGCTTCTTGCTTCCTTATCAGGTTCTTACTGGTGAGAATTATCTGACCTATCCAGTCTTCTATCAGGTTGTCTATTATGTTCTGGGCGCTGGGGTTAGAGAGCTGAACTGGGCATGCTCTCAAGTACTAATACTTTGCAGGCCCTTCTCTAGCCAGACAATGACCCAGCCTTCCCTCACCTGTATACATTTTTGGTTCTGATTTACGCAGGGCCCGGCAAACTTGTTAAATTGAACCTGGAAAAGATATGAAGTAAAAGTCAAAGGAGAGGAAACAAACCCAAAGGTAACATGAGTAAGCGTGTCAGGTAAAGATCAGAGAAACAGGGTGCTGACCCCAGAGGGTGAGCACCGTGGTGGATATTTAGGGACTCAGGCTGTTGCCACAGCATGGCCGGCTCCCCTGACCTGTGTGGCAACACTGTCACAGCTGTGGCAGGACTTGGTCCTGGGAGCCGCCAGCTGGCACACATGTGTGTCTGTGTGTGGGTGCAGGTGGATACTTGTGTGTATTGATGAGAATTTTGCTCCTCCAAGGCCATGCATGTTAGAATCACCTGGGGAGCTTTTAAAATTCCAGAGCCCAGGCCCCACACTAGATGAGCTAATTCACCAGCTCAGCTCGGTGCAACAGCAGTGCTAGGACCGCTGAAGCTCTCCCAGTGATTCCAGTGCACAGACAAGTTCAGGAACCACTGGTCTGTGAGGAAATGATAACAGTATCTTGATGACTACTTGAAGAGGAGCAGGGAGAGTGGTAATGACGCTGGCATTGACCATGATTGTCCTTTAGGACTGCTGCTGTGTCCTGGGGTGTCCTGGAGGCTCAGCAAACATCTGCTCTGCACTGCAGCCCCATGAGACAGCCCTCTAGGGGGCTGGAGAGGGAAAGGAGCATCATAGCTTTTAAATTGATGACAGTTACAGGTTTTGGGGTAAAGTTCAGAAAGGTGGAGTTTCTGGGCTCATCTTAATGGACCCTGCTCTTACTTACCTACTGGGGTCATCATTGGGGCAGAGATTTAGGGGCTGTTTGTTACTATACCTAAACCCAGCCCATCCTGACGGATGCAACCATCCTCTTAATCAGCACTTTGGATGCAGGAGTCGATATTCAAAAGCACATTTTGCAAAGGTATAAATTGTGGGTGAGTTTAGTTCGGCTTGTGGCTTGGAAAGAGAAATGAGTGTAGTAAACCAGGCTATTAATCTTGGGTTGGTTGATTCATCCATCAAAATCACTATGTGTTTTGAGGAATCAGGTTGAATAAATTAATAAAACATTACCTTGTGTTTTTGTAGTGCTTTTCTCAATGGGTCACACGATGCTAGACAAACCTCCTACCAGTCTTCCTGACACATCTAGAAGGATTGTCAGTCTTAAGTAGGGCAGTGTGTTACAACGAGGCAAAGCAGGAACTCTTTTGCATTGAAATGCTTGTCCAGTGTCCAGAGATACCTGATAGAGTCTTGCTGGGTCGGTAGGTGCATGACTGGGAAGTGTGAGAGCATTGGGAAGGGTGTTAGTAGTGGAGGGAACAGTATGGGCAAAGGCACGAGACCAGGAGATAGAGTTTATGGGAACTCTGTCAGCTGTTGTGTATTCCTATCAAGAAAGATACTTTTCCTTACTCTTTTTTTTTAGTAAATAATTAAAATTTTTTTTTACATCACTGTTAATTTTTAAACAATATTTGCTTCCCCCCACCCCCTCAGGTGTAGTCCCCATAGAGTTTCCTTCCCCAAGGCACCTGTGCACCATCACCTCAGTCCCCTGTGCTCCTCCTTCTCTCCCTCTGATCATCCCTCTCCCTCCCCCGCCCCTGCAGGATGTCTCTGCCTTTCCTCACTCTTATGGGCGATCAGGAAATCCCAGAAATCTTCCATTTCCATTTATTTCTTCCTCATTCAGCATCTACATCTCCTAAATTAATTTTTTCTAATTTGGAGGACATTTGTGTGTGAGTAATGACGGGCCAGATGAGGATAATGCTTTACATGACCATCTTTACCCTGGAAGATCACACTAGACACCATACCAAATACTATTTATTACTAGAAATTATTTTTTACACAAGAACTGGGGTACAGGCCAGATGTGCAGGAGGGTGAGAGGATTCACCGGAGACAGAGCGGGGAACAGAACAGGCAGACTGACGAAATACACTGCTGAGGGGAGCAGTGGGCGAGACAGGAGAGGTAGGTCTGCTTGCCATGTGGGTTGTTCCAAGGCCGGCGGGGATCGAACCGGCACTGCAGAGGCTGCAGACAGCTTCACAGTGCTGTGTTCAACCGCCTACGCCACCAGGGGAGGCCCTTACTAGAAATTTTTTTAACAGGACTCTGATGCCTCAAAGATCCAGAGCTTTGGATATGACTCAGTGGTTCTCTGACAAGGTCAACAGGAACCTCTGGGGTCCTCACTCTGGCTCAGAATCCGGGCTGGGGGACTGTGATGTCCCTACCCACCCCCTCCCCCAGGCCTACCATTTTCTTAAGTGTGAAATGTTGGGTTGAAGGTGAATTCCAGGGTTCTTTCCTCTTCTAAAATTAGGTGACTCATTCAGAAACCCTGATGCAGGCGCTCATTAGTACACATGGTCTCGTCAGTAAAAATGCTAAGAAATAGAGTAATGGATGCCACAGATGTTTCTCTAAGCCCGTGGCCCATCCTCTGCATTCAGACTGTGTTTTGAGGGAAGCTTGCTCACGGAGTCAGTGTTCTAACGTGAAGCCAGCACCAGGATTCGAGAGAGGAAGCCAGCCAAACCAGTTAGCTGCTTCTTAACTTGGGGACCATATTTGTTGTCTCTTGGAAAGTTTTTGTTGTTGTTGTTTGCTTTTTTTTCTTTTAGGCCTTGTGCAATATCTTTTGAAGCCCCAAAACTCAAAGCTATGAGAACTACAACTCTTTATGTGCACTTAGCTGATGTCTGACTTACCGACCATTGTTCTGTCTCCAGCTCTGTATTTCAATTATGGGGACACACAGCTAGTGGCCTTAGCGTCGTTTTGGCTACTCTGGGTAGAGTTTAAATCTTACCTCCTCCGGCAGCTTATCTGATCGCTTGGCTCCTGGGTTGTTGCCAGGTTGAGGGTTCCCAGGAGGGTGAAGGACCAGGGCCTGGGTTAACAAGCAGGCTGGACTGAAGCCATCTCTTTGGCCAGCTGCAACTGTTGGAGTGCCTGCCTGGTGCCAGGCAGGGCGCCAGGCTCTGTGCGAGCCCTGGGGACACAGTGGGTTGCAAACAGCCTGGCCTCTGCCCTTGAGGATCTCCTGGTGTTCAAGGAATTGCACAGATCTCCACACGATTATAGTCATGTTTGTGCTGTGAGCATTATAGTCATGTTTGTGCTGTGAGCAAAAAGCACAGGGTCCCCAGAACTCCTGCAGCAGGGAGCTGACCTGGTATGTGCAAGTGACAAATACAGGGGTGTGATAGAGCCTAATTGAGCAGCTGGGGTTGGAGGCATTAAGAACCAGAGGCAATCCTGAAGGCAGGCTGGCATTGGGGAGGTGATCAAGGGGGGGCCATAAGCAGCACTAGGGTCCTGGTGATAAAATTCAGGACAAGGCCTTTTCTGGATATGTTCCCTGCCTCCTCCCCTGCTCACTCCAAAAGCCAAAGGGAATTATTCTTTAATTTTCCAGGCCTTGCGTTCTTACCGTTCTTACCATTCTTTTGGCAATTGTATGTTGCTCTGTGCTGTAACAAGTCACCTTACACCCCCTGGAGGGAAGGGCTTTTCACAATCCTCAAGTGTTTCCTGCCCCCATTCCCACCCCAGTGTGTGATCCCTGATGAGTTGATGCTCAGCTGGTTAATGAAAAGGCTAAGAGCTCACCAGTTAGCCTCAGTAGGTGGGGCTGGTCTCTCCAGCATCCCCAGGAGCAGATCCAAAGGAGGCTCAGGATTGGTGAGAGCAGTAACAGGTAGTAACCCCCAGGGCCCCTCTGTGCAAATCCACACAGGCTTTTCTTGATGGAGGCAATTAGTGGAGAAATTCTATCCATTTGGGAATAGTTTAATAGATATTAGCTTATAATTAAAAGTTCAACATAAATTGGCTTCTCTTTTCTGCATCATATTACCTGGTTTTCTTTCTGCTCCTCTGATTCTATTTCCATTTCAACAGCCTTTATTTACTTTGGTCCATCTGTGCCTTTTTTAGACATTCCAGGTTACTCCCATTTTCCTGGTCACTTCTGCCCTTTTCCTCCTGTCTGCATACCTCCCTTTTCCAGTGCCACCTTTTGTCCCAAGCATTGAGCAGAAAATAAAAATTATTTCAATTGTACTCATTCTGTTATCATTGAATTTTAACTTCTCTGATCCTACCTACCATTTGCCTGTGAGGAACATATTTCATTTTAATGGCATTCTACTATATATTCATTTTTTAAGAAAGATTTATTTATTTATTTATATAAGCACTGGGTACAGTCAGAAGCGCGGGAGAGTGAGAGAATTCCCCAGAGCCAGAGCGGAGAGTAGAACAGGCAGACTAACGATACACTGCTGAGGGGAGCAGCGGGCGGCAGGAGAGGTCTGCGCGCCATGTGGGACCCTCACCCAGTGGCCGGGGATCAAACCGGCATTGCAGAGGCTGCGGGCAGCTTTGCAAGCCAGCGCTTAACCGCTGCGCCACTGGGGAGGCCCTATATATTCACTTTTATAATGTGCTCTTTTAATGAAATGTTCACAGTTTTTCAATCAACAAGTGCTAACTGAGGTTCAGATGCTAGGCGTTGTTCTAGGGGCTGGATCATAGTTATTGTGAACAAAGCAGACAATAGTCCTGTCTTAGTGCTTCTGACCAGTTCCTGGAGAGAGACCATAAACATAATGCAAATTCTGTTACTAGGTGTTCACTGTTTGGGGGAAAACTGTAGGGTTAAAGAAGGTTGAGAATGTTATTTAGAAAATACTTTCTCATGCTGATACTTTCTTCCTATGTATTTAGTGGTTGTAAAATATCTTTGATGTTGCTTGATTATACTTTCTCTAGGAATTTAGGACTATAAATTTCAAATCTGGAGAGGGCTTAGAAATCCTTTATTTTTGAAATGAAGAATGCAAAGCAAAGAACTGCTCCAGATCATACAGCCCCAGCATGGGGAAGCAAAGGTTCTTAAATATTAATTAAACTGATTTTTGTTAATTCTAAAGACAGTTTCTTCAAAACCCTACTAGGTTGTTCTCCCATGGTGGAAAAAAATCACTTGGTTTTCAGTTTTTATTATAAATAATGCTATATTGGGCAGTTTCATACAAATACCACTGTAATGAAAGTAGCAAGTTAATGGTAACAGCAATAATTTAAAAAAAGACTCCTATTTATGGGAATGTCCATCTGCTCCGCACTGTGCCAGGGACTTTACTTAAAATAATTCTGGCAGAGATACCCTTACTTCCTGATTTTTTACAGGTGAGAAAATGAAGGAATTTTAACTCAGGTCTGGGTCTACAGAATGACCGTGGTCTATAACCTTCCTGGCTGGCATGCTAAAACTGCAAACTTCAAAAACCAGCATAAATAATCAGTAATGGACATTTATTAACATTAAGAGTTTGCCAAGAGGGCCTCCCCGGTGGCGCAGCAGTTGAGCGCTGGGTTGTGAAGCTGCCTGTAGCCTCTGCAGCGCCGGTTCAATCCCCGGCCACAGGAGGAGGGTCCCACATGGTGCACAGACCTCTCCTGCAGCCCGCTGCTCCCCTCAGCAGTGTACTTCGGTCCTTCTGCCTGCTCTGCTCCCCGCTCTGGCTCTGGTGAATTCTCTCACCCTCCCACCGCGCTTCTGACTGTACCCAGTGCTTGTATGAATAAATAAATAAATCTAAAAAAAAAAAAAAGTTTGCCAAGAACATTGACATGTTAGCTTTAACTGTATGTGGTTGCAGTTTTTAGGGTAAAAGGGGTCGAGTATTGGCAATTTCATATGTTTCACTTGTCATTTCAGTAAATCTTTCCGGTGAGTGGGTTTGGTGGTTTGTGTGTGTAGGGACAGGATGGGCACAGGGCAGGTTTTCTATGATCCTGTGCAGGCGGGGTAAAGGAGCGTCCTGGAGCCCTCGGTGGCTTTCTCAGGCTTTTATTGAGCTTTTACATGTAGTGCAGCACCCAGGCACACGGCAGGCAAGTCTTCACTCTGGGCTTCTCTGGCCTCTTTCTCCCCTTCCCTGTCCTGCCTCTCTCCTGCCTCTGCTTCTCTTGGTGACTGTCTCAATACTGCAGTGGAGGCCCTCAGAAGTAAATCATACAACTCTAACACTGTAACAAATGCAGGTGCCCCATCAGGCAGGGCAATCCTAACGTGGGAGGGCAGAAAAGCCTGAAAACCGTTTACCCTACCATGTGCTTATTTGACAGATGAGTAGTTGGGTGTTTTAGGTGGAGCTTAGGCACTGGGTGATTTAGTGAATGCTTATAGAGAGAAATGCGTGGGAGTGCAAGTGAGCACTGCTAAGACCTGGGGAGATTTTCTGGCTTGTCTTTTAGTGGTTTTGTAACCCCCAACAAGACACTTTAAATCCCTCAATTTTTTCACCTGGAAGTGGGAGTTATGAAACCTCTCTCATGATGGTCGCGGTAAAGATTGAATGATCAAATGGGTAGAAATTATTTTGTTCAAAACCAGCAGAGACCAGGCCACCCATCTGAGGTGCTGGGGTAGCAGCTCCTTCTGTCATCTTTGTATTTCATGCCAAACCCCTCTTTCCTCTCTGATATCTCTGTAAAACTCAAAGTCTTTTTTAAATGGCCTGGGTAAATGAGTTACCCTTGATTGATTAAGGGTTCTCTTTTTTAACAGATAAGATTTCGCTCTGATGACATGGGGTGCCATATAAGATGGGTGGAACAACAGAGATTAACCTGTCTGGGTTTCTGAGTTACAGTGGGGTGAGGCCCAGAAATGGAGGACACCCAGCCATTTCCCTCCCTGTTATCTCTGATTTTATGCCTTCTTGTCCCCTCCTTCTGCAATGCCTGCATAAAGGACCCCTGCAATGCCTGCGCAAGGGAGGGGAGGGAAATGATGAGGGAAGTGGGGTGGTAGGGGGTTATCTCTCCTTCCCATAGTCACAGATATTGATGCCTCCAGCCCTCCTGGGTCTCTAGAGCGGGTGCATGGGTAGGCACAGGCCTAAATGCAAGCGCAGAACTGAAACTTCTAGAAGAAAACACAGGAATAACGAAGGCGTGCCTCTCATGACCTTGGCTTGGGCACCCTTGAACCTTAAGTGGACCTGCCTGGTGGGGTCACTTCACCAGGTGAACGTGGAAGGCCCTTCCTGGAAGGGGTGCTCCTGTCAGAGCTGAAAATGCCCAGTAGGAGGCCCTTTGTGCTACAGAACCACACTTTGGGCTGAAAGAGCTGTTTGTGGAAAAGGACAGCCGCCCTGAATGTGCGCTCTTGCATTTTCTGCAGCCAGCAAGGCAGAGTGGGGCCCTGCGCTCCTGGCTGCAAAGTGCTTACAGCATCAGTCAACCCGGACCTGCTCTATCTCAGGGAGAAACTTTGCCTCTGGGCAGGGCCTGGGAGGGGGGAACTGAAGGCTAACAGAAAAGCTCCTCTTTTTATGACTACAATCTTGGCAAGCCAACAGCCTCTTTATTTCTGTCGCCTGTATCAGCAGCAGATTCCCAAATTGAACTCCCAGGCATCATCGTCCCTGCTTCGTCATACTTGAGCTTTTCCGGCTGCAAACAATTTTGCTTCTCTAATAACTCCAGGTGGTGAATGGGCGGTGGGGAGGACAGTGCTGCAGAAATACTGTCCTAAAGCAATACAAACACAGAGGGGGAACTGGGAAGCTTGTCAAGAGGGAAGTGCCGTATTCAAACACTTTACCTTCCATGACACCATGGAGCCTTCCCTGGAGCGGAAGGGAGGTTTGCGGGATGCTTTGTGGCAGAGCTGCAAGGTGGGGTCTCCTGGGGCCTTCAGTAACGAGGTGGCTGAAGGACCTGCATTGAGGAAAGGTACACCTTGTGAGATGCTACACAGATGCCACACAGCAGATGACAGTTCAGTGCGAGGATCATTTTGACAGGGATTGAGGTTCCCCCTGTGCAAATGTCCAGGTAGGAGAACCTGGGGGGTGTATCCACGTGGCGTGGGAGGTTGAATCATGAGTGTTCATATTTCCTCTCTCATCTGTTTATTTTCAACCTCTCTTCTGTCACTAACATGTACTACTCATATAATCAGAGCTATGAAAGGTACAGGGAGCCAGAAGCTTCTACTCTTGACCCCATCATGCCACCTATGCATGGAAGGTCTCCTGGGGGTGGCAGGCCAGGTCACAGGCATTGGGGTGGGGAAGAGGCCTTGGCTTCTGTCTTCACTGAGCTGACATTTTAGTGAGATACTATTTTTAGTTAAAATATCTTTAAGCTAACAAATAAAAATAATTGCAGGTTGTGGCAAATACAGTGAAGAAAAAACACCAAGAGATAAGGTAGGAGTGACCGAGGGAGCTTGGCTGTGGGATGTGTGGGGCGTGTGCTTTGAGGAGGTGACCCCTTCACCTGAAGGCCAAGGTAAAGGGGCTGGAAACAGTCTGTGAGGTGCAAGGAAGGACAGGCAAGTGGTCAGTGCCTCCTTGCTTCCTGGAGGCCCCTCCAGGGGCAGGTAAAGTCGACCTGGAGCTGCCCACCTGTGAGATATATGTTACCTTTGGCAACGTGAGCGAGGTTCATAGATAGACCTTGTGACTGTGGGGAAGGACAATTTATGGCCCCTGAGAGACAGGTTAATATTTTGCTAAATAATTGACGTGTGTGGTGTTGGGCTGGAGGTGTTGGCTTTGTACTTTGGTTCTTTTCGATGAGTAGCTCAGATACCATCTTGCAGGCTGGACAAGCTTTCAGGCCTGCCCGGGCTTCCCTGTCTTCTTCTGCATTCATCCAGCGCACCTCATAAGGCCTGACTCTGGAGCCTGGTCCTGAGCCACTAAACCCTCACTGTGCTGGGAATGTTGGGACCATGAAGCTATCCTCAAGGGTTCAGTATTCATTTGTTCTATGAAAAGGAGGGAAGCCATCGCCAAAGCCCCTGAGTGCTGGATTGAGGAGTGAGACTAGCCAGAGGTGGCACGTTACTGTAGGTGCTTTCGGGCATCTGTGTTCGAGTCGGCAGCCCTCTCTTGGGCAATACGACTCAGGAAGGTTTGTCCCAATAATTACATCCAGGCAATGCAGGCAGAGCTCAGGGTGTTTTCAAAAATGGAGAAACAAAGACAACAATGGCTGTCACAGCAGTAAATAGTGCTTGGGGGCTTGAGCGTATTTTCCTGCATGGTATTTGAGCACTTTGCCACACTCCTGTGACTTGGTTTCTTAAGCCCATTTTGTAATCAAGAGATGGAAGGTTTGAGATGAAGCAAGGGGTCCCAGTTCACGCTGGCAGGGTCAGGCCCATGCCTCTGAGGGTTTGCACAGCAACTCAAGAAGATAGTGAGTCAAGGAAACACAGGGAGGAAACTCAGGCTGAAAACAATGGTTGAACTTAATTGATGCTTAGCTCTGTCCCAGGCATTTCACAGATTTGATCTATGTTAACCCTGAGAAACAATTCTGGGGGATCAGAGGCTCTGAGAGTTTGTAGAAAGGGTTGTAAGAAAGGGTTTCAGACGCTGGCCTGGCTAAATCCTGGGTTCTGAGGAGGTTACAGTATTGCTGAGTGGGTAAATGAATACAGGACGAGTTTGGTTAGAGGCAATGAATGAGCACCAGCTTTCACAGAGGATTAGACATCAGGATTCCGTGGTTGATAGGTTTCTTTCTACAGATCTGCAGTTGTTACTTGCGAGAAAGTTCCCTTAGTCCCTCCCAGGAGAGTTGCAGCTTCCCGGGCCTCCAGGCCACACTTTCCCAGCACCCTTCACCTACATCCTCTCTTTCCTCCCTTAACACATCTCTTGCAAAATGCCCAGAGCCAAATGAGTTTAGGGTCAGCCAGGCTTGCAGGGTACAAACCTTAACAACTGCAGGAAATTGAGCTATTTCAACATGGTGAAATATTCTGCAGCCATTAAAATGATAAATGTGACTGTAGAAATAAGAAAACGTGTTAGCTAATAGTTGCATCTAACTGAAGATACCAGTGGAAGCAATGTGCTTTTACATGGATAAAGGCTGAAAGAGAGCTGGAATGAAAACCAGAAAAAATATTGGAATCGAAGGGTGTCAACAACCAATTACAGTCACGAGGCCTTGATGATGGGGATACTTTTGAGAAATGTGTTGAAAGCGATTTCCTTGTGCCAGTGCCATCGAGGGTAATTACACTAGTCTAGCGTGCCACACACCTAGGGTGTATGGTGTCACCTGTCGGGACTGCCTTTGTGTGGGAGGCTCCTGTACTGTATGGCTGTAGTCTGTGAATCTTCTCTCCTCCAGACTCAACTAGTGACAAACTCCTACAGATTCTGTTATCAGTAAGTATCTTTATTCTGATGCTCCGTCTTCCTCTCCATGGCCAGTTTCCTAGACCAGATTCCCATTATCTCTGGCCTGGACCCCACAGCTCTTCAGTGGTCTGCTGACCTCCATTCTTTCTCCCAACATCATCCATAGTGGACACTGTGGTCAGCGTGCTCTTATTATATAACACATCTGATTATGTCTCTCTCTTGCTTAGAAGCTTCTACTTGCTTGTTAACTCAAAGAAGCAAGTTCAAATTCCTCAGCTCAGTGTATGAGTCTCACCACTTCCAATCTCACCACTCTAGTTGCACCCCCAGCAGGTCATGAGTTCCCCTTTCTCTGCCCAGGTGCTTTTTCTTCTTAGTCCTTCCCCCATGTCTTCAAGATCAAGCTCAAAGTTCCCATCTTCTCAGATGCGTTCACAGCCACCTCAGGAGACCTGGCTCCTCTGCCCTCCTGAACTGCAGCAGATCAGCTGTATTGGAGTCAGGAGGTGACAGCTTTTCCTCTCACTGGTTTCTGAGCCTCTTCAGGGCAAGTATCACCTATTTTACTCTTCAGCCTACACCCTCAGCATGGCTCCTAGGACATTACAAAAGGGCAACAATATGTGTTGTTGGAGTTCATGGAAGAATGAAACAATAGACTCTTTGTACTGTTTAAAGTTGATTTAGGAATAAATAAAAATCTTAAAGAAAACAGCATTTAAAGAAAGTAACAGGACCTAACATTTTACAAAAGCAGACAGAGTCAAGGTAGGGTAAGTGCAGAAACAGACAAAGGGATTCGGTTGGGTTTGAATCTGGATCTGTCTTGTACTGAGACTTGGTTTCCTCATTTAGAAAATGGGCTTGGCAGTAAGGTGGCTGTAAAAGCAAAAACGAAAATGCAAGTAAAGGGCACATAGTAAGGACTCAAAAAAACCACGCCCTAGCCATGATGATTAAATTGCTAGGGACAGCCTACTGCTTTTATGTAAGCATTAAAAAAAAAAAATCTTGTTTTTTCAATGTAAAACTTTTAACTCATTGTCCTCAGCTGAAATGTGATTACATTCAGAATGGTGAAGAAAAGATTGTGTAAGAACGAACTGGGCAGTTCTCTTAGGATCTTGTGTTCTGTCAGAAATTCTCTTTCAGAATATCCCCTGTGTGGCAGTGGTAGAGCTTACTCCTGAGTTCTTGGGGTGTTTTCAAGGCCCCAGAAGGATAGTCCACCCTTCTTACAAGACTCCTCCTATTTTATGGTCATCCTATTTTTCACTCATCCCTGGATTGCTTTCTTTGCTGAACTGCAAGCCACCTCAGGCTGGCATGGTGTCTCTATGGTGCTCCCGAGATAAAATTAGCACCAATGGATGAAAATTATTGGGCATCAGACTTTTGCTTGGTGTCAAAAAAGAGGTTCCTCATGTGTTAAAGGCCGGCAGATGTAATCAGGAGCTTCCCATAATTGCAGGTGTTCAAACTAACCTGGATGCTGATGTGCTGAGGATACTGTCTGAGAGAGGGACCGCGCGGATATAGGAACTCTTTCTGTGACTCGCATTGAGAACAGTGCGTCTTTTTGGACCAGGGCTATTCAAGAGTTGGTGTCAGTTGCCAAACAACTCTTGGAATGGGAGGCTGTTCAGTCAGGATCCATCAGTTTAATTGAAATTGATGAAGATTACAATAGTTACAGTTAAGAATCCCAAGATCATCCTAAAGTATTATAATTAGGGTCAAAGTCCTAGGCCTAGGACTCTAGCCTTTAGTGTGTGCCCTGAAAGAGCCACCTAGCTCATCTCTTCATGCCTCTTAACACATTTCTATGAAATAGTGACAATGCCTTTGCGTCTCCACTAACCGGAGGAAGATCAATGGCTCAGTAAGGGCTGCTCTTCTTTATTTGAGACAGGAGTGATTTCTTGGCCACATGTGGTGGGACCCAGAGAGTACCTGGGATCTCACCTATTGGACTAGGACAGGGTTTCATAGTTAGGCTCCCCAGATCCATGAATCCCCTGAACTTATATGCAGATCTGTGTGCACACGAGCCTTTCTCCGAGAGAGGAAAACCATTACTTTCCTGGGATTTTTTTCAGTAAGGCTCTTGCCCGTCAGATGTTGAGACCCATTTATCTGCATAGTGATGCTCTACTCAGCTGTCGAAATACCCTTCCTGGAGAGGTAACATGGCAATCATGTACACTTGAATGAAAAAACCTGAGTTTCTTAACAGCATTGGGATGAGTTAGCTAGTTGAGAGAGTCTGTTTCTATATCTATAAATAGGGAGCATTTATATTTGAAAAATGGAAAGGGAACAGGGCAGTCATGAAGAGTCTGTGGCTTCTGCCACAGCCAAGGTCTCTGCCCACCAGACATTTTTGCCCAGATCAGATCCCAGAAAAACTCTCATTTATTTGAAAGAGCGAAGCCCGGCGCGGTCGGGTCTCAAGTGGCGCCTGATTCGGTTCTCAGGCTGATCATTTCACACCTCCCCAGGTGTCTCCTCCATAGCGGCGCACCTGTGGCCCCCGGGACCTGCCAGGTGCATCTGCTCGGTCGGTGTCCCGCGAGGGTTTCCGCGCCCAGCTCGGGGGAAGGGCACGGTGCAGGCCCCCCCGACGCAACCCCCCGCGCCCTCGAGGGGAGAAGGCTGCCAGCCCCACCCGGCCTCCCGGCCCCCTCGCGCGGAGGTGCTGCCCCTTTAAGGAGGACGGGGGCGCCGAGGAGGCGGCCACGCCCCCTTCCTCTCCCGGGCGCCCGCCCGACCACCTGTCTCCGGCCTCGCCCCGCCCCCGGGGGAGGGGAGGGGAGGAGGGGGCGGGGCAGGAAGGCTGAGGATTTACCTTGCGGGGCGGGCGCGCGGCGCATGCGCAGGGCCGGACAGGTCCACGGCGCCCTCACTTCCTGGCATTCCCTCCCCCCCCCCGCGCCGTTACCCTGTACATCCGGGTCACTTGCCCTCCCCGCCCGGAGCCGCCGCTGCCGCCGCCGACGCCGCTGCCGCCCGGCTCGTCGCGGCCCCGCCACAGGGCAGGTGCGGAGGGGCCCCCGCCCGCCGCCGCCCGCCCGCCCGGGCCCCCCAGCGCCGCCGAGGCGCCCCGCCGCGCTCGAGGAGGGCGGAGGACGGGGCTGAGCCCGCAGGCTCGGGCGGAGGTGAGTGGCGTCCGCGCCCGTTTCCGCGTCCCCCGCGCGCCCCGCGCCCCGGCCGCGACCCCGGCCCCCCGCGGGCCCCCCCCCCGCCCCGGCGCCCCCGGCGCGGCCCCCCCGGCGCGGCCCCCCCGCCCGGCCCCGCGCCCATTCATTCGGGTCCCCCCGCCGGCGCCTCCAGCGCGCCCCGCGCGCCCCCAGACCCGGGGCGCCCGCGCACCCCGCGCCCACCTCCCCGCCCCCCCAGACCCGGGCCCCCCCGCGCCTCCCCGCGCCCCCAGACCCGGGGCGCCCGCGCACCCCGCGCCCACCTCCCCGCCCCCCTTGCGCCCCGGTGCCCGTCCGCAGCCGCGCACCCCAGGTGCGCACCCCACAGCCACACCCCGGGCCCACACCCCACGTCCACGCCCCCCTCGCGCCCCGCCGCGCCCCCCCCCCCGCGCCCCCACCTGCGCGCGCCCCCCGTCCCGGCCTCGTGCGGAGCCGCTGCCCGGCCCGGGGCTGCGCGCGTGTCCCCGCGCCCCGTCCCTGGGGCCGCCCCGCTGTGGCCGTCACGCCCGGCGCGGCTGCACGGGAGTGTGAGTGAGTGTGTGTGTGAGGGTGTGGGAGTGAGAGTGTGTGAGTGTGAGAGTGTGGGTGTGTGAGTGAGTGTGTGAGTGAGTGTGAGTGAGAGGATGTGTGAGTGTGTGAGTATGAGAGTATGTGTGAGTGTGAGTGTGTGCCCAGTGTGTGAGGGTGTGTGAGTGTGAATGTGTGTGTGTGAGTGAGAGTGTGTGTGAGAGTGAGTGTGAGTGTGTGAGAGTGAGTGTGAGTGAGAGTGTGTGTGAGTGTGAGTGTGTGAGTGTGAGTGAGTGTGTGAGAGTGAGTGTGAGTGTGTGAGTGTGTGAGAGTGAGTGTGAGAGAGTGTGAGTGAGAGAGTGTGTGAGAGTGAGTGAGTGTGTGAGTGAGTGTGAGTGTGTGAGAGTGTGTGAGTGAGTGTGTGAGTGTGAGTGAGAGAGTGTGTGAGAGTGTGAGTGTGTGAGTGTGAGGGCGCGCGCGGCGCTGGGCTCAGCGCGCCCCTCCCTCCCTCCCCCCTCGGGAGGGTTTCCCGGGCGCTCGAGTTCGAGGTCAGGCCGGAGACCCCCGCCCCCCCCAGTCTGCGGGGTGACTGCGCACCCCTGGGGCGGCGGCTCGGGCTCCCCCGGCCCCCCTCGGGCGGTGCGCGCTGGTGGACTCCCCAGGGCCTGCCGCTCCGGAGTCCAGCGGGCCGCGCTGGCGAGTCGGGTTCTCGGGGTCACTGACACCCCTCGCTTCTGGAGTCCACGGCTCCCCGTCTTCCCACTGTTCGCGGGGGAAGCGTCTCCCGCGGGCGTTCGGCCTCGCAGTCGTGCGGGTCCGCGGACAGACGTTCGGAGGCTGTTTTATTCTCGAAAAGAAATCGAGGCGCTTGGGAGTTTCGGGGCGCGCTGCGCTTCTCTCTGGGTCGGTGGACCCCGAGGAAGAGACGCTCGTCCTTTGCTCTAGTTGCTTTACCGACGGGACCGGGAGCCGCGTGTCCGGACGGCCGCGGGTGACCGAAGCCGCCTGCGGCCCCGGGGATGAAGTGACAGAACCGCCCTTCCCACGGGACACTCGGTGCCGCGACAAGAGCCCCGGGAGGGTCTCAGGCCTGAGCTGCTGGGAGCTGCTGACAGGGGATCGAGTTGCCATCAGTTTTAACAGCATTTTTTATTCGCTCTTCTTCTGGGGGAACTGAGGTGTAGCAACACTTGACTGTCCCTGTTTAGGTTTTGGACCATCACTCTAGCACCAAGACTTCTCAGCTCACTGTCAACATTGCTTTTTTTTTTTTTAAAAGATTTATTTATTTATGCATACAAGAGCTGGGGTACAGGCCAGACATGTGGGGGGGGGGGATGAGAGGATCCACCAGAAACAGTGGGGAGCACAACAGGCAGACTGGCTTAAATCCACTGCTGAGGGGAGCAGCGGGGAGACAGGAGCGTCTGCTGCACCGTGTGGGTAGCTCCCCGGCTGGGGGGGGGGGGGGATGGAACTCGTGCTGCAGAGGCTTCGGGTTGTTCCTAGTGCGGTGCTCAACCCCTGCTTTTTGTTTTTGACAGATCAATTTTGCTAGACATTCTCTTGAAATTCTTTAAAACTTTAACAGTTAAGTAGCTGCCTCAGAGGAAAGAAACCCTTGCTTTGGAAAATGTTGTGGGATATATTGAAGGAGCTCTTAACTATTTGATAGTTGGATAGAGGCTAAATTTTTTTCTCCTAAGAAAGTCGTTGATCAAAAGGAAGCATGGTTAGTGCGTTGATTCCAGTTGTCCAAGCAGAAGTGTAATCGAGACACTGAGTAAAACTGGGAATGTAGTTTATTTTTGATAGGTTATAGGTGACATTTAACATAATCAAAATGAAAATTTCTCTGAACTTTCCTCCCAGATGGGTAAAAATTATCTGTTAAATGTATGTTGGGATCATTTGACTCATGTTTGAAATTGCCATTATCGTTACTTAGTAAGTAATTGACCGAGGAGTATAGGGGGAAGATTATTTCATTTTAGTCTGTCTCCTTCGGGAAAACACTGGACTGTCGCTTATGTGAGATTACTTAACTCATGAAGTATTGATGCACTCAGTCGTTAAAGCCTGTAATTTTCTCTTGCACTGTTTAAGGAAAACAAAATTATGAAACTTGAAAATATTTAATGATATTGGTAGTGGCACACCCACTATTATTTTTGGTCTCTCTCTTTTTTTTTTTGGCTGTACCAGAATGTAGCGCAGCGCCTGCGTGATAGGCAGTAGATAATAAATGTTTTGAATAATTGAGTGAATGACAAGGTGAACGTTTTAACTATAACATATTTTGTAATTGTGACAACAATTTTGACAAAAGCTCTTCATTCTCATGCTACAGTTTTCTCAGGTAGCTGGTATATTTTGAGAATTGCTCTACTTGATTATTTAAACTGCTCTGAGATCTTTGAGGAGAAAATATAATACATGTATCATTTTGTGTTTATTTAGTTCATTGAATGGATTTGTTCACTTGAAATGGGTACGTGATATGTTTCTTGTTAGCACTTATGAGCAGTAGTCAAGTCAGATAATTTCTTGTGCATTTAAAGTTTCTAAAGGTCAGCATAAACATTTGGATGTGTGAGTTCATTTTATAGTATGATCAGTTTATTCATGAGGTTAATTTTTCAAGGAAGATTTTTTTCATAGAGTGGCCACAGAGAGTATAACCCAATAAAGTGATAGTGATTGCTTAATGTTTCAGTGGTGGTATTGATGATAATGGTAATAGTAGCTTACACTTACATAGTGTTCACTGCTTGCAAGCAATGTTGGAAGATGTTTAATTTTTACAAAACTCAGGTAGGTATTAGTATTTTCACCTTGCAGACTAGGAATCCGAGGGTAAGTGACTAAAGTGACAGCAGCTAAGTGGAAGAGCTGGTTCTTGGCTGTTAATTACTGTGTTGTGATACTGAATATTTACTACTTAAATGCTTTATATACATTAGTTTTATGACAACCCTACCAGGTATAGGTTAATTCCCAGTTAACATGAGGAAAGATAAGCCTCAGATTGCTTGAGTAACTTGACCAGGAGTGCTCCTGCGTTGGATGAGGAAGGCTGGCATTTGCATCCAGGCCTCTGTAAATTTACAGCCTTTACTAAGTTCTACTTCAGAGTACCAATTTGAGGTTCTTTATTTTATATTCTATATTTAGAAGGCATACTTTATGCAGCGAATCTCAGAACTTTTTTCACTTGCTATACAGGGTGGAAAATGTTCGCTTACTGGCTACTTTCTCGTGCGCATGTGTAAGATGATAATTTCCTGCCTACTGGCTGTAGTTTCACCGCTTCCCACCCATGCACATATACTGGAATGCAAATGCGTGACAGTCGTAAAACTTTTTAAACAAGGAAATCATTCTTAGAATTTTGACTCTTTAAATATATGCATTTCTTGTGACACATCATGATAGTGGTCCTGCGGGTGAGAATGGCTGCTTTCAAAGATATTGGGTGATTTTGTTTAAATGGAAGACCTAATGCAAAGATATATTTTGTAGCTATTTAATTTATTTTGAAAAGATGATGTTCAGTGCTACTATTGTATGTGACACTGAAGCTTTCAACCCTGTTCATTTATTTTCTGCCTTGTAAATAAGCTCGACTTGATGCATTCTGGCTGGTGAATTATGTCTAGTATATATTAAATCCTGCACTGATAGAGACACTTTTCACTGTGTCCAGAACACTTCTTCCAATCATAAAGTGGCGTGTTCTATCATAATTCAAATTATTAGATACTAATTTAGGTCAAGCAATTTCAGAAAACACTGTGAAAAAACTGTGATGAGCTCCCAGCTATCATTATTTCGCATTATTTATTTACACTATTTCTTTGTTGTTAGTGAGGGTAATCGTGAGTTTAATGCACTGATTTAAATGAACTCTGAGAGTTAACCAGATCTTCAAGTGGGGTTTTGTAGTTTGCTGACTTGTATTCTTAATGTTCCTACTTATAGAAGATAGAGAAAAACAGTGTAAATTCAGTGCCGTGTGTTCCATATGTATCTAATCTTATCTCACAAGCTAGGATAAAACCCATGTTATGATACCATCCAAATTAAGACTTGAAGAATGAACCAGTAGTCAGTCAGAGAATGATGGGCGATGGGCACAGGAAGAGGGAGAAGCAAAAACCTGGAAACCAGCGTTCATATACATTTTAGAAACCAGTACTGGCTCTGTACGACGGTGATGTAGAATGGAAAATGTACGACAGCGGCAGCTCATGAGTGAAATGTGAGGCTGGCTGCGTGACCAGATCAACAAGTTCAGATCAGTTTTTGGAGTGAAGGTAATAGGGAAATCATCACAAAATTTTAAGGGGAGACAGTGAAATTCTCAAGTCTGTCTTTTTTTCAAAACATTCTGACATTTGGAAATGAATTGAAGGTGAAGTAAACTTGACTATAGGGAGGCAAATTCAAAGGCTGTTGCCAAAGTACAGGAAAGAATTGATAGTGATCAGTACTCAATTTTTAACAATGGAGGAATGATGTTAAATCTTTAAGATTTGGTGATTTACTGGATTCCACTGAGGCAGAAACTTTGCTTCTAGTAGTAGAGTTCCCCCAGAAGGACTCAGTGAAAGTTAATATGCTGTAGGGACCAAGGGAAAGTTGCTTCTATTCACAAATGGGCATTTTCAGTTGACTCCCCATGTTGTTAGTCATTGGATATGAGTGAATCCACCCCAAAGTAGGAATGTCAGACTGGAGACTCAAGAGGCCTCCATGATTGAGAAATTTCACTTTGCACCAGAGCCCAGAAGCAAGCTAATGTAGCTTCTTTTCAAGAAGATTATGCTGAGAGCTGTGTCGGGCAGGCAGAGTCCCAAGCCCCCAGGGGCACCTCCTGGTTGGGGCTTCCTCTTTGTCAGAGGCTTTGATCAGTAAAATCATGAGTTGCAGGGGCTTATAACTCAAGGTGGTCATTGGGGTTGTGACACCCCAAGATGTTAGCACTTTTCTGCATGTAGCTCTTCCTGATTGGGAGAATTTCCATCTGCTACTTGCAGGATGGGGAGATATGACCATGTAACACTTCAATCCTACTCGACATTGGGATATAGAGGCAATAATGACAGGGCATTGAATTGGCCCACAGAGCCCTCTCTACCCATAAGTCACATTCCTTTCTCTTCCCCACTGCCCAGACCTTATTCGCTAATTCTGTTGTCCCTTCCCTCCATGGGACCAGATGGGATAATGCTCTGGGTGCCTAATATCCAAAAGAGCCTTTCAATTTTGAGTCCCTCTAAAGTTACTTGGGCAACCTCAGGAAGGTATGTTTGACCTTCACTGCCTCTTGGGGGTCAGTGAGTCCTCAGCCCTATCACTTACCATTTTCTACTGGAAAGCAGAAAAGTTTGGGGATAGAAGTGGAGGATTGAAGATGCATAGAGGCAGAGAGGAACTCCGTACCAGTAAAGTCAGGAACTTTGATGCTTTGGTTCCATCTAAAGGTCTATATTGGCAGCGAGGTCATCATTTACACCATCTCTTTTAGCTTTGGGAATTCCTTCACTCAGCAGTCACAGTCACATTGCTTTTAACGTGGAGACTGGGGCTTGCTGCCTATTGTTGTGACATATTCCTTCCTCTGCTGGCCCAGAGGAGAGTGAGCAGCAACCAGGTCACCATTTTGGTGGCTTAATTTTAATCCCACTTTTCACTTCTCCGTTTCTTAGTATTAATTCAACTCTGTTCATTAATTAACAGGTAGGAGAGTGGGGACCCTGTTCTCCCTTCTCTCTGCCCACTGCTAGGATCACTCTCGAATCCCAGTGTGTTTTCTCATTACCCAGGACCCAATCTCAGGGGCCTTTATCCGCTCTTCTAGACAGTCACCACTCTGACAGTGTCCCATCCTTGTTTCCAAGATGGCCTAGAACCATGACAGTCTGGACTCTCACCCTCCCTGCAAGGCAAGTCACCCTGCTATGCTTTCATGGGCGCTGGCAGAAGACATGAAGGACAGAGGTGAAGGATGGTTTATTACTCTCAGTAATGGCAATCTCTGGAGTAGCAGCGTTTGTGCTGTTTTCCTGACCCTCAGTCCCCCTAGGTGATATGAGGCGGCCTGGCAGTACTTGCACACACAGTGCATTACATTATTGGAGAAAAGCCCTTCGGTTAGGGAACCCCAATTTTTAAAAATTAAGGATCACTTTATGACATTACGTCAGTTGCAGGTGTACAGCCTTATAAATCCCCATGTGTGTATATACTACATTATGTTGCCCAGTGGAAATCTAGTTTCCATGTCTCACCAATGCAGCTCCCCCCTTTTACCCAAACCCCCTTCCCGTCTGGTAACCACTATAGTTGTATTCTAAAAGTTTGTTTCATTTTGTTTTGTTTATCCACTTTGTTCCATTTATTTTTTTGTCTGCCACATACCTTCTTTGACTAATTTCACCAAGTATAATACCCTGTAGGGCTATCCGTGTTGCAAATGGCAGGATTTCATCTTTGTGTGCTGACAGTATTTTGTGTGTGTAAACTGCATCTTCTTGACCCACTTAATCCATGGATGGGCACTAGTTTCCAGGTCTTTGCTACTGTGAGTAATGCTGAGAAGCGCATCAGGGCGCATTATCTGTTGGAATGTGTTTTCGTATTCTTTGGCCGGATACTGAGAAGTGAGGTGGTCGCATTATATGGTATTTCTGTCTTAATTTTTTGAGGAATTGCTCTGTAGCTTTCTGTAGAGGCTGCACTGTTTCATTCCCACCAGCACTGAACCAAGAGGATACCCAAATCTTTTGTAACAAGCAGGAAGTGTGTCTGTCCTTTGCTCTGGCTGGATACATTATGTTTATTGCACTGCACAGCAAGCAAGCCTGCCTTTTGCTCCAGAGGGAGACGCTGTTTTTATCTTTCAGTGCTGTGTGCTACACACTCTTGAAAAATATAGCCCAGTGCATTCAGCAAAGACAGACTTTTGGAGACTTGCTACCCAGTATATGCAAATTATGCTTAAATAAATAATGGCTTTAAAAGGACACTATGTATTGTTGGTGTTCATTTTCTTCCCCCCCCACCCCCCCCCCCGGGGGGACAAACATGAGATTAAATATTTCAATTGTAAGTTGATAACTAATAAAGTGTTCAGAAAATAATGACTAACATGTTCAGGCATGTTATTTGAAAAAAATCGTATGTGGTTTTTAAAGAATTTCAGGGACATTAAAGCGAAATAGGAGAAAACCACCTTGCATTACAAGGAATGAGAGTACTTTTATTTCTGTCAAGCCATAGCCCTTAAAATTCTGACAAATTCTGAAACACAAAGCAATGTTAATTAAGTACATAACTTTAAAGTGAGGCTTCTTTTCCTTTAGAAGACAGTGACACACTGTAGAGTTAGGGGAGTAGGAGGCTAGCATAGTTGGTTGGTGAGAGGTTTGAATTTGTAATTTTTCATTATTTTAGGTGGCAAGACTCCATTGTGTCAGTTAGGATTTTGTAAATCCTCTCTTCCAATTATTTTCTGTAAACAAATATAATGAAAATATTAATTTGAAAACTACCTTTCTGAAGATTCTTACTTTTGAACTTGTTTTGACTTAAATATTTTGTGTGTTCTGGTAGTATACAAACATAGTTACCAAGTCATTTTTAAAAGTATAGGGAAGCGCGCTTCATTTATGCCATTCATTTAGGATAAACTACATGGATTTGCAGACAGGGACATGTAAAATATTCTGGATAGCTGCCATTAGTTCTTTGTTGCTAGTGGGTAAAAGTGGGTTGATGCCTGAGACTCAGAAGCGGACACATTTTGAAAATCATTGGGACTTCCTGTGTTAAACTGTGAATGTGGTTAATCTAACTATATGTAACCTAAAGGTTTTTATTTATAGCACAGTATGTTGAAGCAGTCGTCAAAATATGTAGCTTGGGGTTGGAAACCCTTTGAGGTGGGTATGCCAGAGTTCTATTAGCGTGTGTGTCAGGGTGACAACTGGCCTGAGACACTGTCTTGACCTTTCAAGACTGCTCCTCAGGCATCCTTGAAAATGCAGTCCAGAGTAAAAATAAGTGTTCTGTCTTTGTGTCACTGACCCCATCTTAATGTAGCTGTTAGCATACATTAAAAGTATGTGTGTCTTTGAAGAACTTCATTTTAGCAACTTTTCAGTGTTCTTTCCTCATAAGCAGCTTTTAAAAACAATTTATATTGTTCCATTAAAGTGAAATTTAATCTTTCAAGCTATTCTGTTTGTCTGGGTAGATAGCTTATGCATTTAAATTAAAAAAAATATTTAGACTCTTCAGCATTCTTTATAGTTGAGGCATGCAAGCAAAACTTTTTGTGAAGTCATTTCGTTGCCTCTGGTTGCTCACTAGGATTTCTACTTGGGTCTCACTAGTAAGAGATGAATGAACAGTTTCTTTTAAAGCATAGCTGGTTTGTGGTATCACAGGAAACCGTCACAGGGTCATACCTTCGGGCTTGGCTGGTGTGTGACACAGTGATCCCAGGCGGCTCCCCTTGGAGCAAGGTTTACTCTGTGCATCCAGTCTTGTCAGTCAGTGCACAGTGCCTGGACTTGCTGTAGACCCTTTCTCTCGCCCTCTGGAAAATGGGAACTCTAGAGTGGAAGAGACACTGCTAGGAATATACTTAAATATTTAGTGAACTGTAGTCCAGTACATTCAGTACATTTACACAATTCAGTCAGTTTACTAAAATGTTCCTGAATTGTGTAAATATTGAAATGATGTGTTTCATAAAAATATTTACTAAGTTGCTTTCAAAAAGCACTGAGAAGTAATTTGTTCCATTCATTTGGCTTAAAGTATATGTGAATTTACCTTTAAACCTTCAAGCCTCTACCGTTTAGATATGAATGGTCTGGTGGGATTTCTGTCCAAAGAGAGTTGTAGAGCAGGCTTTGTATGGTCCCGCTTTCTTTTTTTTCATTTCTGGTATAAAAAAATACAAGCAGTTGTGCGTGTGTGTGTGTTTGTGTGTGTGTTTGTGTATTGTTGTATTCTTGTTATAATCCTGTATGGCTGGGGACATAATTTGGAACAAGTATAGTCATCACTTTTTAAATTTTATTTTCATCACCTTTTTTAAACCTTACTAAAGAGAGGGGCTAGTAGCTAATATGGTGAAAAAAAAAAATGTGCTTCCATGACTGTTGAAAGAACACAATTAAAAGTAGAAAGTAAAAGTCACCTGTAGTTCTGATAATAGAGATAAGTGCTGTGTGTGCTGTTTCAGTATGCTATTTTTGTCTATCTTATTACAGTTTTAGCACTGATTTTTTGCCTTGGTATCTAGAAAAACAACACTCCTTCAATAAATATGATCATATGTTAACTTATTTTAACCTTAAAACAATGTTAGTGAAGTATACAATCATACAATTCACCCATTTTAAATGCATGATTCAGTAATTGTTAATTTACTGAAATTGCAGATTTACTCCACCATTGTTCCATTATAAAAACATGTCCATCAACTCAGTAATTTTGTCTCCTGTTATACTTCATCTTCATTCCTACATTCAGCCCCAGGCAGCTACTTAGTTATTATTCTCTAAGATTTTTCCTCTTCTGCACATTTCTTATATAAAATAATACACAGTTTTGTGTGTGTTTGGCTTTCTTCAACTTAACAGTGTTTTTGAGGTTCAGCCTTGTTATTGCTGAGTATTTTTCTATTGTAAGGTTATACCACACCACATTTTCTTTATCCGTGGGCTGTTGATAGACATACTGCAAGTCGTCTCTACTTTTTGGCTTTGATGTGAACATTGCTGTGAACATTGCTGTGAACATTGCTGTGAACATTGCTGTGCAGATATTTGTGTAGCCATGTTTTCATGTCTTTGGTTAGATGCTTTGGAATGAAAATTGTCGGGTCATATGGTAAATTGATGTTTGATATTTAAAGAAACTGCTAACCTTTGTCCAGACTGCATCATTTTACTTCCCACAAACAGTATATGAGGATGTGTGTGTGTGTGAACTGGTGTATCATTGTAATTTGATTGTGCATTTCCTAAATGATTAATAATGTTCAACATCTTTTGAAGCCATTTTATGTATTCATTTTTTGGTGAAATGTCTGTTGGACTTTTTGCCCATTTTTAATTGGCGCGTCTTCTTAACGTATTCTGGATCCAAGACCTTTGTCAGATATGTGCTTTGCAAACATTTTCTCCCAGTCTGTGGCTTGCTCTTTTATATTCTTAATGGTGTCTTTTTAGGAGCAAGGTTTTTGAATTTTGGTGGAGTCAAGTTTATCTTTTTTTCCCTTTTCTTTTAAGGATCAATGTTTTGGTACCATGTCCAAGAAACCTTTGCCCAATCCAAGGTCATGAGATTTATTTTTATGTTTCCCCCTAAGATTTTTAGTTTTAGCTTTTATATCTAAGTCTCTGATTCAGTTTTAGTTAATTTTTGTATATGGTGTAAGGAAAGTTTCTAAGTTCATTTTTTTGTATATAGGTATTCCATTTTTGAGCACCCTTTGTTGAAGACTTTCTTTTCCTGCATTGAATTGCCATGACATCTTTGTTAATTAATTAATTGACCATAGATGTCTATGGGCTTATTTCTAGATTAGCATTTCTGTTTCAGTGATCTGTATGTGTATACTGGTAGTAACACATCTTGATTACTCTAGCTCTACTACATACCTTACTTTAATAACTCAGATAGTGTTCTTCATTTCTTTGTAAACATATATGCTCATTTATTAAAAAGTTGAAATAATATAAAAAGTAAAAGAGTAAGACAGAAATTACCACCTAAAAGTAACGATTGTTTTGGTGAACATTTCTGCAGACACTGCCGCATATGCATGCATGTTATATATACAAACACATCAGTATCTGCCCACACTCATTGTTCTTATGTACTTTTTAGTGAATACATTTATTGTCAGCTTCAAGGGCAAACTATTTTTCTTTCTTTCGGCACTTTTATAATTCTATGAATTTTTACTGATATAAACTTTCATGTGAAGACTGATGATTCTTTGGATTAAAAACTATGAATGCTGCTTTCTTGGCAGCACGTTAAAGGGAATTTGTTTCTCACTTCATCTGCAGGAAGATGACTTTAAAACAAGCTGCGCTCTTTGAATGGGGGGGCAGATCACATGTGAAATTTTAACAGGATTAATCCCCAAATCCAGTTTTAAAGATTTAAGGTTTCCATAAATTTTCTTTTGAGTATCAGATGAACTTTCTGGCAGGTGTGATAATGAGAGTGGAGCCAGCAAACATTTGTATGTATGGTAGAATTTTAGTTACAGTCTTGAGAACTGACCCTACTGTGAGCTTGGTTCTATCATATAGATGCCATCTTTGCTCTTTTGCACTTTTTGTGAATTCAACCTGTATCATAAGATACTCTTAGTAGCTGTCATGGCACTCCGACCAAACTCTGAAACACTTTGTATCTGAGCATAGGTCAAGTTCCATTGGCAGAAACTCCATGACACTGATGGTTTTCGTGTCGTCGCACTTTACATGATGAATACATATGCATACATTTAAAATCACTTTTGGAGAGGTAACAGCAATAGGGACCACTGAAGATTATGCCTAATTAAAAACATTGAAGTCTAATCTCTGGCAGTGAGGAGCATTAAAGATTTTGAGTTTGGGGCGTGTCATAATGAGAGATATTTCAGCAAACCTCCCTCACATTCATTTAGTGGGAATGTGGTGCTTGAAATTGAATTGCTCAATGAAAATTATATAAATATGGTGTTTTGTGTAAGATTTTAAAGTTAAAACCTGAAATAAGACATTCTTAGATGTCAGATGAACTAACTCTACAGAAAGGAAAGCAGTAAAGTGTTAGCAGTGGCTAACTCTGTATCATGGATTATGGGTTTTAATCTTGCTTTTTGTAGAAAATTTAGAAAATGTTAAATATATTACACAGTAATATGGTCAGATGGGACTCTTTTATTCTGAGTTTGGCTCTAAGTCAGTAGATGCACATTTTAAAAGTGAGTTGTAAGAACACCATGTAGGTCTTACAAAAGAGTGAGCCAGCAAACGTATTTTGTAACTTCTGACACCTCCCCTATCTGGCTGTATAAAAAGATTTGGGAAGTGGAAATTAGAAGCTTGGAAGAGTTTTTAACCAAGTTGTTATGCTAGGAGTTTCTCACGCCCATCTTGAAGTGCTTCCCCTCAAGTACTGGACGTTTATGGTGGCAACTTGGAGCGCTTAAGAGGTGCGGTTTGCGGGGCACAGTGTGTTGATGACCGACTGTCTCACTCGGGCCTGGGTGAGAGAGAGGCGGCTGCTCTGGCAGTGCAGTAAAGCAGAGTTCCCCGGGCGGGTGGATACTCATCCTTCCAAAGCTCTTTGGGATAAGGGGACGAGTTTCCCATAAACGCAGTGAGAGCCACTAGTGAGGGGAAGTCCCTAAGACCAGGGCGGAGGGGAGAAATGAAAGTGCATTCCCAGGGAGATGCGTTTGGCCTCAGGGCGGTTGCTGCCAGGGGTCGCCAGGGCTGGAGTGGCTGGGAGCTTCCGATCCCGAGAGCGTTTCCTGGCCTGTGGCGTTAACACTTTTGATGTGTCACGAGCTTGTGACACATCAACCTGGCGCGAGGGCGGGATGGCCCCCGGGGTGGTCGGGGAAGAAGGGTGCAGTCAGGCCTCCTGCGCTCCCTAGGGCCAGTCCGTTGTTGGCAGAGCTGGGAGGGGGGAGACTCTGTAACCTTGAATGAAAAATTTGAAGATCACATTTAAACTGGATCTAACAAGTTTCTAAACTCAGTTTCAGGTTTTTGTAACTTGAAAATGACCAAAGTTAAGGGCTTTCCTAAATAAAAGCCCAGAGGCAGTAGCTGTTGCCACAAAATAACTCTAAAGGGCCGGGATAAACAGAAAGTTGCTGTAATTACATGCCACAGGGTCTGCTTGTGCAGGGTGAGGATTAAAGTTGTTTTTCAAATAAAAATATCAACAAAAACAAGTTTTTACAAGACCAATGTGCCCTTTGAGCTATTTCATTGTAGATAAAATGGCATCCGCTTTGAGACCAGGAAGATCTACCTTATTAACAGCTGATGTGAAGTAAACCAACTTTTGAGGTTCATTTCCCTCATTTTCTTTTTATAAAAAAGATGGCAACATTGCTTGTTTTGCAGTGTTTTATGGAAAAACTGTGGGTTATAGTAAAATGTGTGGTACAGTGTAGGTATTCACAAATATTAATAACCCTTTTACCTTCTTAGGGCAAATGTTTCCTTTAGTTTTAATTGTTTTTAGTCTCATTGTGTATTCCTTAAAATTTAAGGAAATGTATCCTTAAAATTACTCACTGAATTAAGGGATTTGTATCAGAAGGATACTGTCAAGGATATAAGAAATGTAAGTGTAGTGTAGCTAAAAACTCCACTTTGAAATGCGGAGTTCAGTGATTGGAAATACGGAAGAATTTCAGAACAAGTGAAAAAGTTATGTGCTGGTTTTTGGTGAGGAAACATGAATTAGAGGTCTAAAGTAAAGGTGACTCTAGGTGGAGAATCTCTTCATTACTGCTCTTGGAGCAATTTGGAATATATAAAACAGAAAAAGGCATCTATCTCATTGCCGAGAGAGTACTTTATAAAGCCAGTGTCATTCTTGTTCTCGTATAGTCTCAAAAGATGCTTCATTGTTCTTTTTCTGGAAAGGTTTTTTTTAATGTTCAAATTTTGTACTTTGAAGCTCAGGTTTTCATGTTAATGGTATAGGCACCTCTTAAATGTCTCAAACAAGCTGATTTACATTGGTTTTAATTGCTGAGTATCTTTAGGGTTTATAGGCTGCACCTCAGAGTTACATTTGTAGCATTCAGTTTTACTTACATGTAGGATTTGTTTTACATTAGGAAGAAAATTATAGTTAGCTTTCTCTTTGAATGCAAAGTATTTTTCTAAGAGTTTCCCTTGCAGTTACAGAACGTTCAGTAAATTGGGTGGGAAAGGAGTTTATTGGAATGATAGCAAGTAGCTCACAAATTAATGACAGATTAAGAATTGATGTTCAAAAAATGAACAGTATCCAAAAGGGGGTGAGCAGCAGGAAACTTCTGCCACCTTCTGTTGCAGAAGTGATTGGGTTAGGACACGGGGTGTTGGTCTCTCGTCACTGCCATCCTGAATGGTTTCTTAAGTATCGCTGGTCTTTGGACCATTCTTTCAGGATGGGCAGCTGTGGGGGTGGAGGTGCAGTATTTGTGGGCTGACCTTCCCTGCCCGCCAGACTGTACTCTCTTGATCCTCCATATCTTCTTTTGCTGGTCCTTGGCCTGACCAGTATAACATGACCAAAGCTGTACTTTTGCTTTCTTTCTGATCCCATACCTGGCCCTTCCCATGTAGGCAGGTTGTCTTAAAGATTGTTCCATAATCTGGATTTGTCTGATTTTTGTCTCCTTGCAAATAGATTCAGGTTAATATTTGACAAGTATTTTACATTGGGTAATATTCAGGATTTCCCATTGTATCAGACCACAACGTGCATAATGTCTGTCACAGTTCTCGATGATATTAAGATTGATCCTTCAGTTAAGGTGCTGTCTGCCAGATCTCTATGGTAGAGTCATGTTTCCCCTTTTAATTAGTAAAGAATCTGTAACATAAAACTTTCAGATCATGTGAATGGCTGTTTCTCTCAGAATCTTCCCCTGCTGTCTTAGCATAGGAAAGGGCAGGCAGACACAGCAATAGCTATTAATGTGTAACTGAATGTTATCGGTCGTTATCAAGAAGTTATAGGACAGAAACTCCAGTGTTAGGTTTTAATGTAGTAAAGAGAAGTAAATGATTCTTTATCACAAAGTTCAAGTCTTGAATAAAAACTGATTCAGTCAACATTAACAGTCATCCGCTAATTAGGAGTTTAAAGGTGATGCTTGATGACTCTCTGCAGCGGAACTTAACAAAGTCATAACGATGACTGAGAGAAGGTATATTCGGAAGGAGTCCTGATGTACTGGCTAAATTAAATATTGATCTGTTAACATCAACCATTAGTACTTTCTCTTTGTGATTTAGCACAGATGGTGAACATTTTTCTCCACACCCATAGTTTCAATATCTACGGTTTTATTTTATTCTTCCTGGCACTGTTCAAAATATTTTTCCTCTTAATTCCAGGAAACAAGGCCCACTTCCCAAGTGGCTGAAAATTTCTCTTAAAAGAAATCTGTCCTTTTAGTTAGAATGAATTCCTAGAGACTGTAAAATGGAAGCAGCTGTCCCATGAAAGCAGGACTATGTAAGTGCTCCTGTAAGTGGTGGAAAGCAGAAGGGGGCAGCGAAAGGTGCCTGGACTTCCCTCAGGTATCCGTGAGTGAGCAGAGCAGCAAACGGAAGAACATCAAGGATGGCACCAGTTAGTGTTTTCAGAATTTATTTTAAAATCATATGTTACTTTTTCCATTCTGAAATTAGATAAAAATTACTGACATGAAAGTATTCATAATAGCTAAGTGTTGCCGTGATAAACATCATAAATTAAAAATAATTTAAACTAAGATGTTTAAGTCTGCAAATAAAGATAGCACAATACTGGTTTCTTCCCTACATAGCTTAGAGAGGGTTTAATTTGATTTTCTTTCCATTCTCTGTTTATATTTTGACGATAAAAACACTTGTACTTTGTTTTGAGCATATGTAGCATAAAACAGTATGCTCCTTGCCAGGATTTCAGGAAACGACAACCTCTTGATACGTAGAAGGCAGCATACATACGTATGCCAAAATCTGGAAATATTGGTTATCTTTGCAAAACCTTTGCAAGTTAGGAAAAACAAAGTTCCATTAAACAATTTGGGGCTCTTTTGAAATATTCACCTGTGCGATGCGGTGCGCCGGTACTGCACGTTTTGCTGTTGAATCACTAGGTAGCATGTGCTTATCAGTGACATTTCATCCGTAGGGGAACAGCCTGTAATACATGTAGTTTTCTTTTAAAGAAGAAGACAGATGCAGAAAAATAACTGATTTCATCCCTGGATAGTAACCTGTTGTTTTAAAGATAAAACTTTAAAACATAAATATGTCCTCTTTGATCATTAAATTGTAATTTTTAGAATACCATATCTCCTCCCCCCGCCCCCAAGTCCTTTCCCTTCATTTGGTTTGTAAGTGCGACAAGCAGGTTAAAGTTCAAACATGCATACAAATAAGACAGTAATTGTTGGAAAATCAGCGTGGTTTTTGTATATGGTGGGATTGAAAAAGCTTATCTGTTGTTCTGTGGAATTCATGATGTTGCATCAGGCTCAGTTTAACAGAGCCTTTTTCTTAAGGGCTTTATTGCTCATCTGTCATATACCCCTTGTCATACGGATAGCATTTAACATGCCTTTCTCAGGAGGAGAGAATAGTCTCCTTTTTCAGGATGGTGGGTATGCTTATACAAATGCTAAAAAACAGTTATTTTACTTAATTTAAAGCATGTGAAAAATGTCTTCCTTAGTTGCTGGGTCATTTTTAAAACATACAAGGCAAACTCGAACATCATTGCTTCCCTGGCTTTCTCTGATTCTGTCATCGAGGTATAATTCAGTGACTTCCTCATCTGTTTCTCCATGGCAGTTCATTACCAGAGCTCAGGTAGAACATTTTGCTTCCAGTGTAATGTAGTCATTTACTTATCACGTCATGGACTGGGAGGTTCTGGGGGGCAAGTCTTGTCTTACTGCGGACTTTGTTTTTTTTTTTTTATTTTTTATTTTTATTCATTTTTAAAAAAAGATTTATTTATTTATACAAGCACTGAGTACAGTCAGAAGCATGGGAGGGTGAGAGAATTCACCAGAGCCAGAGCGGGGAGCAGAGCAGGCAGAAGGACCGAAGTACACTGCTGAGGGGAGCAGCGGGCATCAGGAGAGGTCCGCGCGCCATGTAGGACCCTCCTCTGGTGGCCGGGGAGCAGTTGGGGATCGAACCGGGGCTGCAGAGGCTGCGGGCAGCTTCGCAACCCGGCGCTCAACCGCTGCGCCACCGGAGAGGCCCTTACTGCGGACTTTGTACTCCACCTTGCATGTGCCCTCTGGCCTGTTGGTGGTCCTCTGCCAGTCCTTGTTGAATTACCATTAGGAAAGCAGTTTAGGTTATTTTAAGATGATGTGTAGACAATGTTACTTGGTTGCTACTGGACGGTTAGCTACGCCTGAGCATCATGTATCAGGAATAGAGTCTCTCTTGGAAGTGGTTGTCTGTGCTTGTGTAGCTGGAGCTCTTTTGTCTGTTTTGTCATCTGGATAAGGCATTATCTGTAAAACCAGGGTGGATACCTTGGGGTTGAAGTCTCTTTATTTAATTTTATTTAAAAGATTTATTTTTATTTATGCATACAAGAATTGGGATGTAGGCCAGAGGTGCAGGGAGTGAGAGGATTCACCAGAGAGACAGAGTGGGGAGCAGAACAGGCAGAGCTACTGAAATACACTGCTGAGTGGAGCAGCGGGCAAGACAGGAGAGGTCTGCTGCGCCATGTGGGTCAGCTCCCTGGCCGGGCATCGAACTCGTGCTACAGTGTCTAGTGATAGCTTGATATTGCTGAGACTTTTAACCCCAGTGCCACCAGGGAGGCCCTCTTCATTTAATTTTTAAACAGGAAAACCTACAGATTTTTCTGTTTTTGGTTATCTGCTGCCTGTAATTGATCTCTCCTTGTTTTTCTCTGCTGATTTTCCTAAACAAATCCTTTTAGCAGAGTTACCTGTTTTATGGGGTCATTAACCCAATGAGTTGTACTTATTACAGTCTTATTTAGCCTTTTATCCTGTTCTTTGCTTGTTCGCTCATCTGACTCACCTGCCATCATACACTCACTGGACACTGCAGTGTATCTGGCCTTGTGCTTGGTGCAGGGATACAGTGACAGTGAACAGGCCGTGACGACCACTTGGAGTCCCAGGGAAGAGCAAAGACTTTAATGAGGGCTGTGGTGTGGTACGGGCCCTATGAGGCGGTACTTACGCACACTTGGACTGTGTTCTTTTTTCCCCCACTGCCCTGTTCTCTGAATATCTATTTTAATTATCATTATAGTAATCCAGCAGGACAGATTGTCATGGGCTTTTTATGGTTGCAAGTATTATTTACACAGGAAGTCATTACTCCCTTTTAGGACTTTGTATCTGAGTGCTGCTGGAGAGATGGTAAAGCTTTTAATACTTGAATTGTCAAACAAACTTTGCATCTCTCTCTGCTGCTTAAACTTTTGATTCCTTAAAACTATGAGGATGGTAGTAACAGCCCTTTGCAGTGGGGGGGTGCTGTGCCTTATTGTGTCAGATAAGACCAGACAAAAATGCTTGACAGTGTCATACCTGGGTTATGTTTTTTGTAATAGAGTATATGTTACAATGTCTGTATTACCTGATTATATGTGATTATACAATGTGTAATATATAATTATGCATTTAAAAACTATTATGTTATTTCCATCAGTAGGGAAAATGGCTAAAGCAAATTAAGATGTGGTCTTAGCTTTGGGATTTTGTGTTTTCCAAATAAGTTTTCTGTTACCATCAAATGTTTTTGGAGGTATTCCATAAAGTGCCACAATCGTAGAAAAGGATATGAGTGGATTCTTTCCTTCCAAAAGAAACCTTTTTTTTTTTTTTGGTTTTACGTAGTTTAGACTTGTTGCTGTTTATGCAAACGTATATGACATGTTTGCTCTGATTTGCCATAATTAAAAGTGAGCAATCACCTGCTTTCTTTGTATAGCTGATGATGTGGGCTGAGCATCGTTTTTATGCTTGTCCAAGTTGTTGCTGAAGTAGGGGTTCAGTCGGCCTGCAAAACTTTGTCCATGTCAGGAAATATAGCCACGAGTTTCCTTTAATACATTTCTGCTCGTGTCACTCCAGGACAGTCTTCATCGTTTCCATCGCAACCACGTCCCTTTTCGAGTTACGTTCACCCACGTGCTCTTCCTCTGACTGCTCTTAGTCCCTGACGGCAGCGGTGTTAGCACTGGCACAGTTGTTTTTTTCTGTTACAACTCATGTTTCATTGGAATCTGACATCCAGTGTTAACTACGTTTGTTAATTTACTGCACGTTTATCTTTTTTGCAAATTCCCTTGTTTGGTTATCCACTGTTGTCACTGGGAGACAAAGGAGGAAACACAGTTACATGCTTTGCAGCCTGTGGGTGACCTGCATAACACGTGCAGTGATCAGTCACTGATGGGCTTTGAGAGAAGTGAGGTGCTTAGTCACTGATAATGTAAATGATCAGAGAAAATCATGAGACTTTTGTATTTTCAATATCCTTCATTTGTTGTTATGTTTTAATTTTATACACCTGGACATTTTTGAGAAAATGTATCTATGGGTATGATTTATACAGTAAATAATATCATTTACATTTATAAAGTACTTACTGTGTGTTGGAAACTTTATTCTTTTTTTTTTTTTAACTTTTTTTTTTTTTTTTTTATAGAGGCATGTTTTCTTTCTTTATTTGTTTGTTTGTTTTTTGTTTATACAGGCACTGGGTACAGTCAGAAGCGCGGGAGGGTGAGAGAATTCACCAGAGCGGGGAGCAGAGCAGGCAGAAGGACCGAAGTACACTGCTGAGGGGAGCAGAGGGCGGCAGGAGAGGTCTGCGCGCCATGCGGGACCCTCCTCCGGCGGCCGGGGAGCAGCCGGGGATCGAACTGGCGCCGCAGAGGTCGCCGGCAGCTTCGCAACCCAGCGCTCAACCGCTGCGCCACCGGGGAGGCCCGGAAACTTTATTCTTTTAATTACTTCTCACAGTAACCCAATGAAGTAGGGATTATTACTGTCACCTTTATAGGTGAACAGAGTCTGACTCCAGAGCCCAATTTATTTGTATTAGTACACTTTGCAAACCTGTGCTAGTTCTTAAAGTGTTGCCAGTTTGCGAAGAATTAGAATTTGGATTTTGCAAGTCTTTTTTTTTTTTTAAACTTCATTTTTCTAGTTCTCTGATTTTTTTTCTAGCTATTTTTGCAGAACTGTTGGACTGCAGTGGATGTTAGTTCTAAATGAAACAATTGCCCTTCACCACTAAGATTGCTTGAAGCTCAGTAGATTATGCAGGAAATGCTCAGTATTCTAGCAATGACCTGCATTTAAAGAAGTATACCTTGGTCTTTATACAACTAGTAACTAGTTTGTGTGTGTATATGTGTGTGTGTGTGTGTAGTCTCAATTAAGAGTTTGATTAATTGAACAACTTCTACTCCTGATAATGATGGAAAGGAAGGCTTTTACTGAAATTAAACACCTTAGGGAAAGGCAAGGTTTATACCTCAAAAGCTGCTACATTTTGGCTTTTTTTTTTTTTTTAAGATTTATTTATTTATTTATACAAGCACTGGGTACAGTCAGAAGCACGGGAGGTGAGAGAATTCACCAGAGCCAGAGCAGGGAGCAGAACAGTCAGACTGACGAAGTACACTACTGAGGGGAGCAGCAGGCACGGCAGGAGAGGTCTGTAGCGCTATGTGGGACCCTCGCTGGCGGTGCAGGATCAAACCAGCGCTGCAGAGACTGTGGGCAGCTTCCCAGCCCAGCGCTCAACCGCTGCGCCACCAGGGGAGGCCCCATTTAGGCATTGTTTTATAAGTGGAACAGATCCCTGGAAGTCACAGTATTAAATTCTGTGCTTTGCGTTTCGATTTATCAGTCTTTTTAACAGCAATAGGAGAACACCTGTTGTTTCTTATCACCAGTTAGTTAGGAATTCAATGGATCATTGTATCTGAACCACTTTTTCTGTGCTTCATCTTTTTACCATGTAAAATTGTTCAGGAAACAACAATAAAAAGATCTCCATGGAGTGAAAGACAAAGCAAACTAAGCCAAAATAAAGCAAACCCTACAAAACCATACCTAAACCTTTGTCATCCCTAACTCATCCCTAGCCGGCCTTCTTGGTTCCCAGCGCTCACTGCACCCTCCCCCACCAGACCAAAGCACTGCCTCGCTTTCCTGTTAGCCTTTGAATGCTTGCTTGGTTTGGCATTGAAATTACTTTAGTAGTTGGTAATGTACGAACCATACATAAGTTATAAAGCATTAATATACGTAAAGTAGAAGTCCAGTAACTCTTGGAAGCTAATTTGTTCCTTTCCTATATAATTTTCCTGCCTTGCTCTAGAGCAAGATACCTTCCTATATTTTGTGCTTATCACTTTATAGCTTAAAAAAATTACGTGTCTGTGTCCTTAAATAATAAGTATTTCAGTGTTGCTGTTTTATAAGTTATATATATATATATCATTTGTAGTAGTCTGAGACTTGGTGAATTCATCATTGTTTCTAAAATTCACTCTTGTTCTTATAGGACTTGCAGCTCATTTGCCTGCCCTTGTATTTTCATTGTGTGAAAAAGCCACAGATTGTTCGCTCTCCTATAAATAAGCATTTAGGTTGCTTCCAGTATTTGTTTCTTTGTTTCCCTCTGTGACACAAATAATGTTTTTTTGATTTTGCTTGTACATTATCCTGGTACTCATGTTTCTTTAGGTATATGCCTGAGTCTAGACGTGTTTGATTAGAGGGTATGTAATGTTCACTTTGCCGAGATAGTGCCCAGTGTTTTCTAAAGTGATTGTAACAGTTAGTAGTGCCACCGTGTTGGTACCTAGTGATGTACATTTTTACCAATACGTAATATCATTAGCTTTCTTAATTTTTACTAATGGGTGTGTGGTTGTAGCTGGTGTCAAGGGTGAGGATTTATTTGCCTTTTTGTATTTCTCTTTTTTGAAATGTCTTTTCATGACTATTTTTTCTGTTGATTTTGTTTTTTTTGTTCTTCCTGAGTTTGGCATTCTTCATATGCCAGTGCTAATCTTTCCGCTGGTAAATGTGTTGCTGGTGTCTTTCTATATGGTTTATATGTTCAGTTTCTTAAAAAAAAAACTTGATAAACAGAACTTTTTGGTATTAACATCAAATTTTCAGTTCATCATTTTTTCATTTGTGGTTAATACTTTCTGGAACTTTATTTAAATTAAGCACCTTTTCCCTATTTTGGAATTATAAAGAGTCATCCCTTTATTTTCTCCTGAAAATTGCAGTTTTGCCTTTCAAATGAAAGTCTTTAGTCTTGTGGAAATTAATTTATATATGTATGATAGAGGATAGGTATTTTATTTTCTCTGTGATTTACCAGTTGCCCCAGCCCCATGCAGCAGTCTTTTCTTTTTTCCCAGTGATGTGCAGATGTGGGCTCTTCACATTGACATACTTTCTATTTATATGTCTGTACGTGTATGTGTCTGGACTGTGCCTTCTGTTTCTGGACTGTATGCTGTCCTTCACTTGTCCGTTTGTCTTTATGTTAATACCATTCTGTCTCAGTGTAGTTTTATTGTGTAGCTTTGTATTGGATCGGGAAGTTGTTCCACTGATTCCTTGAGCATTCTCACTGTTCTGAAGTTTTTGCTTTTCATGAAAAGTTTAGATGTAAAATCAGCTTATTTAGTTTCACAAAAAAAAATTCTCTTGAAATTTTGGCTGGAAATGCATTTAACATTTACATGAATTTGGGAGAGAACTGACATATTTATAACAGTGAGTCGCCTTAATTTATGAACATGACATCTTCATATTGTTGGCTCTCTGTGAGGGTTTATGATGTTTTCTATGTTGATATTGTAGTTTTTGTTAGATATATTCCTAGTAATTTTTTATTGCTATATAATATTATGCCTGTGGGAGAAATTATATTTTGTGGTTTTTTTACTTGAAAATAAAAGTGCAATTGAGATTTTCATATTAATAACAATATTACTGCCTTGCCAAAGTCATTTTGAGTTTTTGCATGAATTGTTTTGAAAGGTTAAAGTTTTTAACCTTTTTAAACTGTAACTCTCTCTGTTGACTTTTAACACTGGCCAGGAGCTGCAGTACCGTGTTGAACTGAAATAATGCTAATGGACACATTTAGATTTTAAAGGGAAGATTTCTAAGAATTATGTTTATTCTATAGTTTTGGTAGAAAGCCAAAATTTCTAGTCCTATTTTGCTAAGTGCTTTTTAGTTATGAGTTTTCACGAACTGATCATTTGGGTTTTTCCCCTGTAATGTGATGAAAAACTTTGTGATTTTTCTGAAAAAACTTTCCATTTCTGTGATAAGCTAAATTTGGTCATTAAAAGAATTCAAGAGTAGACTAGGCGTGGACAGATGGTGAAGTAGGGCAAGAAGCTGGAAAGGATGGTCATCTGAGTGTTAGTGTGGTAACTTACAATTTTAAAGCATATGTATTTTTAACAGGGTATATAAATTCTAGTTGGTATATTTGATCTTTCCTAAAATTGACCCTGGGAAAAATTATTTTTTCATTATATGTAGAATCATAAGGCTTTATATTTTCCTGTGTTACTACTGCTCTTCTTATTTACCATTCCTTTAAAATTAAATCATGAGTATACATTTTATAAAGGATTTTGAACATACGGAGTAGATTAAATGAACAACACTAACAAACTATACTTGTATTTTTTCTTTTAACGAGCTTTTAATTTTACAGAATTTGAGTTTATAGAACTGCAAATGGGGTATGTACTTGTTTTACAAACTGGATCTTAAAGCCATGGAATCGTTCGGTTGGCGTGACTGCAGCAACTGCTGTCCAGATGCATGGTCTTGTCTGTCTGTTGCTACATATTGCAAAACACACCTGAGTTGTGCTATCTGAAAAGTCCCTTTGTAGGAAGCTCAGTAACCAGGGCAAAATGTTGACAGAGGCTACCATAATTAGAAAAAAGGAGGTTTCTGCAGAGGTCCCCACAGCTTGGGGACCATCTTTATCTGCCTTTGCTTCAAGTTTTCCAGTTTTGCTGTTGTGGGATAGATACTTCTTAAGGAATCATTTTTAATTTTACGGAAGTTAGTGGGGAAGTAAAATATGTTATAGAACATGGTTTATAGAAAGGAATACTGTAATCATTACTGCTTGAATAGGATTGTTTCCTGAAAAATAATTCTCTCGCCCTCCTTCCTCCTTCCTTCTGCCCATCTCTCCCTCCCCTTCTGCTCATGAAACTGGCAAACTACTGAAACCTCTGTTTATTCATCAAGGAAAAGAGACTGATAATTTTATCCCATTAAGTAAGTGGAAACTCAACCCAGATCTAATTCCAGAACCGGTGCTCTGAGTCATTTTGCTCATATTTTTTATTATTTTAGAGAATATAAATATTTTTCATATGTACATTTACTGTTTAGCTTTCTCTTATACGTTATCGTGGTAATCTTTCTGCCCTTGATTTGATTTTTTTTTAAAGATTTTTTTTTTTTTAATAGAGGCATGTTTGTCTTTATTTATTTGTTTGCTTGTTTGTTTGTTTTGTTTATACATGCACTGGGTACAGTCAGAAGCGCGGGAGGGTGAGAGAATTCACCAGAGCCAGAGCGGGGAGCAAAGCAGGCAGAAGGACCGAAGTACACTGCTGAGGGGAGCAGCGGGCGGCAGGAGAGGTCTGCGCGCCATGTGGGACCCTCCTCCGGTGGCCGGGGAGCCGCCGGGGATCGAACCGGCGCCGCAGAGGCCGCAGGCAGCTTCGCAACCCAGCGCTCTACCGCTGCGCCACCGGGGAGGCCCTTGATTTGATTTTTATACATTTATATGAACTATTCGAACATTTTGGGTTTTCTTTTTTAATTTTTATATTATTGAATATCCAAGGTTTTTTCCCTATTTAAAATTTTTATAATGCCTCATATTATCCCTGTTAGTAAGGTATTATTTTCCATTTTTTAGTTTTGAGAAGTTAGTCTTTTCCATCTAGAATTGTTAGACTGAGAAGTAAATCCATTTTCCATGGGATTATTTTAATACCATTTATCAAATAAAACTTGTATTCATCATTGTGCTATGGTGATTACTTTATTCATCTCTCATGTGGAATATTCTCTTTGAACCTTTTACCTTTTCCTATTTGTCTGATTCCTGATCATTTCTCATAATCTGTTTCAGCTGCAAGGGCTTCATACAACATTTCCTAGTGTCTAATTTCCATGCTCTGTCCCTCGCTGGACCCTTCTCTTAGTTGGCACAGCACTACATGTAAATATTTCCACGATACTTTACTTTTACCTTGGGACATTTTAATCACTGCAGTAAGACTAGATACTTCTAGAGGGAGGCACATAGCATCTTGTAGGGTATCTATTTTGGTACTGTATACATTAAATAAACTTTCCAATAAATATATGGTTTGCGTGGTTTTTTTTTTTTTTACGTTTATATGCATTGAATCTATTCTGATTTTTCTGTTCTCTTCCCCTGACTGTATACCGTTCTACTGTTTTAATTATTAATGAGTAGGATTAGTCTTTCTCATCTCCTCCTTTCCAGAAAATCTTAAATACTTGATGTTTCTATCTCATATGACTATAGAATAACTGTCTTAAGCTCTTAAAACTTATTTGGATATTTGTGGGAATTATATAATAATGTACTTTGGTATGTCTGATTGGGGATCATGGTAATAGGCCCTTAAATTTAAGTGCTTTTTGTCTTTTTGAGATTACCTTTAAGATTGATTTTTGTGTGTCTAGGGAGCGTAAACAAATTGAATTCAATTAGATTGTGTCATATACCAAAATGGAGGAATGTGATCTAGGTTTTGTGACCACTTAGATTTATGTAGTATTTTATAATACTGCAAAGATATAAATGTGGGTGATAGAATGCTCTGAAGTCACAACTCTTTATGTTTTATGTTTTGCTGGAGGTCAAGAAAATTTTAACACTTACTTGATTAACCTGTAGCTTTGTGCATTTTAAGATGTTTGGATTATCTGATTTACATATTACTCAGTATTCACTACTGATGATCTAACATTTGGTTTCTGAGGATAAACACAGTTACAATTGTTTTATTGTTTCTTGGCTTATTAAGCATTAGAGAGGATAAATCGATTTTTTTCTTCATAGTTTTTGCAGGTGGCATAAGTTTTGTCCTTGGTTTGTGAAAACACCCAGCGAAGCCACTTATTTTGTTTATTTCTGGGGTGACTGAAGTGGACCTTAGAGAAGGATGCTTTTCATTGGCAGGAAAAGCAGAAATTCATTTGTTAGGTAGTAACACTGATCTGGGAGGAGTTTTCGAGTAGTAGTTATGGCTCCTACTCATCATCAGCCAAAACAAACTTAGCCCTAAACTGTTTCTATTGGCCTACTTGGTGTTTCTAAAACATTTTAAATTAGTTGATAGCACCTGAAAATTATAATGAACATCACTACGGGATCTCCTGCGTCTTTAGGGTGGCATGTTAATAGCAGCGACACCCTTTAGATTAAGCATGCATGTTTTTGTGCCAGTTAGCGCTTGAAATATGGCTCCAGCATTGAGCTTTGCCACCCCTCTTCTAGAGGATCTTTAACACTTTAATACAGGTTAGATCTAATACTTCTAATGCAGCTCCGTCTTCAACTTTGGGTTAACAGGAGACTGAATAGTAGGTGTGAAGACTTCAGGTAGTGAGCTTGGGTGTGGAATACTGGATGTGAGAGGAAAAATAGTTGCAGAGGAATCCCGGTTTTTACCTGAGCAAATGGAAGGATAGAGGTGCTTTCAAATGAGATTGGGGGGAGCTACAGGTAGATGAGCTTTCGGGAGGGAAGATGATTTCAGTTTCAGACCTGTTGAGTTTGAGATACCTGTTAAAACATCCCAGTGGCTATCTTAGTGTGGAGTTGTACAGAAATGTCTACATTGAATCAATCAAGAGATTTGCCAATTGCAGATGATGCATAAAGTCATGAGAGAGAATGATAGCTCACAGGAGCAGACAACCTAGGGCTGAGCCCTGGGGCATGTCAGCTTCAAGGGGTTTGAGAGAAGACAGGGTGAGCAAAGGAGATCAAGGAGGAGCATCCATTGAGGTTAGATGAAAGGGAAGGAGTGGGTGTCCTGAAGTTCAAGTGTCTGTAAAGCAGAGCCTGAGACAGGGACTTTTATTTATTTATTTTTTTAAAGATTTGTTTATTTATTTATACAAGCACTGGGTACAGTCAGAAGCGCGGGAGGGTGAGAGAATTCACCAGAGCCAGAGCGGGGAGCAGAACAGGCAGAAGGACTGAAGCACACTGCTGAGGGGAGCAGTGGGTGGCAGGAGAGGTCTGCGCGCATGTGGGACCCTCGCTGGCGGCCGGGGATCGAACCGGCGCTGCAGAGGCTGTGGGCAGCTTTGCAGCCCAGCGCTCAACCCCTGCGCCACCGGGGAGGCCCGAGACAGGGACTTTTAGAGGTCGGTAGTTTTTGGGTACATGGTATTTGGGTATATGTTAACAAGAGAGAGAAGTTGGAGCACTGGGGCAGTTGAAACAGGGAGGAAAGTCAACACAGGGGTTCATTGTTGACTTGGTCACTGTTGTGAGCAGCAGAGGCTTGATTCTGAGCAAGTGTCTGAGAAGCTGTGGATAATTTGCCTCTGAGTGAGAAGAGGGAATTTGTCTACCAGATCCCATCTATCATCAGTCAGGGGTGGCCCAAAGGGTGTTGGTGTTAACACTTTCTCACTCTAGGTTCTATGTGTTTTAGACTTGCTGCAAAGCCCTTGAGCAGGAAGCAAGCCCCAGTAATGCAACTCAGGGAGGGTGCCTCAGCTAGAGTGAAAATATGAGCTGGTTTTATACAGTCCACCTTCTCGTACCTTCCTTTAAACACTTACCGTTTAGTCCAACCTACTAACAAAGTTTTCAAGGTCTATGTTAGCTTTATAACAGGAGGATTATTGCAGTATGTTTATTATTCCAATCTTCTACCACTTACTCTAAATTTTCTGCAACAACTTTTTCAGAATGAGGGTTTTTTTTTTTTTTTTTTTTTTTTTTTTTTTGTAGTAGGGTGACACAGACCACTTTCCTAAAGGGATGAGTGTACTTAGTTGCTTTATCCTTGTTAGACCATAGTTGCTGCAAAATGGTATTACTCAGTCCACCATAGCAGCCTCAATTTTAAGTCCCAGGTTCTCTGCGGACACCCTTCTGTCCCCATTGGGGAGCAGCAGCTGTGATTCCTCAAGGTTGGTAGGGTCAGTATGCAGGATACCTGTTCCCCACAACCCTAGCATGATAACCCCTTCTTTAGCATGTTGGTCCTAAGTAAGGCATCTAAAATGACCAGGCAATACTAACTGCTTCAGAGATTATTCTTGTGTCTCCTGGCAGAAGCCCCTTCTCTCCTCTCTCATAACCAGAGTTTCTAATCCAGTGGAGTTTAGGGTTTGCCCCTCCTATTTCAGTCTGTTCCTGAAATACAGTGCCTCATTGCAGTTTTTGGAAGGCAGTGTGCCCAGTCACCTACTGTCTTCTAAGACAGTGCTTCATTCCCATAAATGTCACAGGCGCTTTTATATAGAGAAATTACGTGTTTATTAGATCCAGGACTTGGCTATAGACTAAACAGCTAAAGAAATTTCACATGAAGTTGATTAGTTACATTAGCCAAATGTTTCCTCACTCTAGTGCACTAGGCTAGTCTATTGTAGTTGCAGAGCTAGAATAAACTCATTCTGAAAATTTAACTGAGATCTGAAAACCTAAAATTGCTTTGGGCTTTGAAATAGTAAAACCAATCCTAGAGAGGATTTTTGTGGTTCCCTTGAGTTTTGCCAAATGTGCCTCTGACAAAAAATAGTTACTGTCATGGAATGTAAGTAGTAAAACTGATTATTTAATACATTGAAACTGAATGAACTTAAATTGTGATAAGAAGATCTCAATATGCCTCTTTTGATAATTTTAGGTCCCTGTTACAAGAATAAAGTGGAATTACTACTTTTCTTCTCTTACCCTCCTGCTCGATAAGCTCTGATTGTGAACTGGGTACTTTTCTTGGCACACTTACCAGTCCTTGAATGTCTTGAGGGGTAACAACTTGGGTCTTGTCACCTAGTGGTATTTCCCAGGTTTTAACTTAATTCTTACTCCTAGTAGTCCTCTATAAGTAGTTGTTGAGGTAATCCTGGAATTATCTAGCATATGCATGTGATTTGTGGTAGCATAGCATATAGAACTTTATAGCCCGAATTAGTTTTAATAAAATTAAAATTGCTTTTAAAAGTTTGATAATGCTTCAGACTTTTTTCCTTTTTTCTTTCTTCAGATAGTGGGACAAGGACTGAATCACCAGCACTGGCTGAAGGTAAATATGTCTTTGGGGGAAATGATTATTCAAATACAACTGCAAAGTTATAGTTTAAATGAAAACCCACGTTAGCTAGGCACAATTTAAGGGAAATTTTCTGCTGTACATAATAGAACTGTTCAATATGTTTTTAGGGAAAAACCCTGTTTTAAGTTTCTGGCCTACATAGGAAGTAGTGGGGAAAATGTAAATTAATTAGAATTTTTTTAAAACAGCTTTCTTTCAATAGGAGAGGTTTGTGTTTTCCTTTGAAATTTTTTAAAAGCCATTTCAGCTCTCACTAGCATAGTTGATCAGGAAAGGTCTAAGCCATACTCTTGTAGATGAAACTGTTTCTTTGGAAATTAGAAGGGAAAACACCTACATACTATTTTAAATATGAATTCTACCTATTAATGGTTTTGGTTCTTTTTTAAAAGTCTTGAAAGAACACATCAAGAAAATACAGTTAAAGGATCCTATGTATTTAAACAATGATAATCCTGTAATCATTTTAATTACTAATAGGTATTTGAAAACGTTATTTTTTTTAAATATACATGTGTTCTTTAAGTGAAAATGATCAGGTTAAAATCTCTTTCTGTACTCTTCCTGGTCCTAAAGAGAGCTTTTTCTGTTTCAAAGCTCGCAATAATTCTAATATGGAAATACCTGTAATTTCTACTAGTGACCAAGTCATAAGTATTTCTAGTACTGCTGTTGTCTGTAATCTTGATTGCAAGATTTTACATAGAGATTGGGGACGTGTTCCCATCCAGATTCACAGACTGCTGAATTCTCTCTGTGGACTCTAGATTAAGAACTCTTGTGAGCAAAAAGTTAGACTTTTCTCTCTTACTTGAGGAAGTATAGTTTTTAATATTATGTGTAACCTTAAAGAAGCAGAGTTACATATCCATTTCTTTAAAAATATCCTAATGGCGTGGACTTGAAGTCCTTGAAATATCTTTGAAAAATCTGCTTGTGTGCTGCCAGTCACAGAAATAAGAGTATTTTGTGGGAAAGGGAGTATAAATAAGAGTCCCTTGGAGAGTGCCTGCCTTTAAAGAACTCACATTCTAGTTCATGCAACATGAAATAAACATGCAAAAGTAAAATATCAGTATGGCATGCCAAGTTTTACAGGAGAAATGCCACAAGTGCTTGCCATAGGAAGGATATATATATATTATATTCCTGTTCTGGGGGCACAAAAGGGGGTCACGATTTTTTAAAAGTTACCAGATGTTTTGCAATTACTAAAGTAGAATAAACAGATGTGCCAGTCTAAGCTAGGAAGAGCCTGGAAGGGTGTCTCGAATTTAGATGATTATGCAGCACCTTGTAGCTGACCACAAATAAAGGGAATGGCAGATCTATTGAAACTTGATTGGCCGCAAAACAGCGCTTACAGCTCATGGTTATTTTGAAGGGGATAAGGTGGGATACCTGACTTGGGTTATTTTGATTATGGTACTTCGTCATTCTATCAATGTGACCCTGGCACCATATTTTAAAGATGGTCTCAGAAGTTGTGCTGGTCATGGATTAAACCCCACTTTTATAAGACTGATTTGCTGCTTTTGCCCACATCATCAAATTTCTCTAAACTTCACTTCCTTTCTTTAAAATTAGAGAATTGAGCCACGTGATTTCAAGTCATTTGATGAAGTCTGTATTCTGGGCTCAGATTGCCCGTCTTTTCTCATTCCCTTTACTTCCTTTCTTCCTCTTCACCTTTTTCTTTCCTCGCAACTTTAGACATATTGTGAAAATATTCAGATCACATTAATTATGTGATTTGAATTTTAGCTTTTATTAATATTGCTCTTGTATATGCCATAAGAAACTTTATTAAATAGCATACTTAATTCAGAAATGTTTAAATGATATACACGTTCTGCATTTGGAGTTACTTAATTTCAAAAACCCATTTAAAATATGCTCCACTGTACTGAGAATAGATTACCTCCTTTTTTGGGGGGGGGTTGTAAATCAAGCTTTTACTTGTTATTCAGGGAAAGATCATTTTGAAAGTAGTCGTGGAATACACTTTTATAATTAGGAAATATGTCTCTGCTCACCAACTGAAGTACAATAACTTTTTAAAAAACAATGAAAAACATAGATGTGGTTATAATTGCCACTTCCTCCGTAAGATCAAAATGTAATGAATGACCTCTGTAAGTCTTTCAGCATTATAAAAGATACTGGCTTACAAATGTAGAAAAATTAATTGAGTACATTCTTAAAAATCATAATTACCAAGAAAATATATAGATTATTTTTGTACTCTGATTATGATAAGCCCGAGGAACTATATTTAAGAGAGTGATTTTGATTTATGTTCAAGAACGAGGGATTTGAGTGTCTTTGTAATTTCATCCTATTTAAATTCCTTCAGAGAGTAAGACCCTGACAAGTGATAGAGAAATATTTAAGGATATTTCTTACCATCTGTTACCTTTTTCTACTCATTATATTTTTTTCTTAATTTTTTTTTCTGTGAGAATTTGATTCCTGTTTAGACATTTTAGTACTCGTATCGACTTAATCTCTTTCATGAACACTTGAAATTTTTCTCAAATTTTTTTGGGATGAATTGTGTCTACTTTATTTATGACTAAGAAGCAATATGGCAAAATGATAGTAAGAGAACTGTTGGGAACCAGTTTTGCTTGAGTGAGAATTCCAACTTTGTTGTTTACTAATTGTTGACCTTGAGTGAGTAAAACTGAAGTTGCAAATCCTTGAACCTGCAAATTCTTCTGACTTACAGGTTGCTTAGAAGTAAAAGGAGGATTCTAGTATTAATCAATCTGATAAAATAGTTGAGGGCTTTATAATACTGTATTTATAGCACTTAGCATAGTGTGTGGCACACAGTAAAGATCTCTTTCACTGAGGTTTACTTTCATTCTGTACTTAGAGCACCCAAGACCCTCTGCAGTATATTTTGGACATAAAAGTTAAGTTATAGTATGGGGGAAATGATTCTGTTGCCCCTAGTTCTTTCAGTCTATAGTGTCTTTTAAGAAGGTCTTTATGGTGAGTAGTTCCTAAATAACTTCTTCTAAACTTAATTTTCTTTTAGAAGATAATCATCATAATTACTAGATAGAAAGGAGATACCTGTTTGTAATTTTTTTTGCATATGTGAGTATATATATATATGTATAGTTTCTTGGGTAACTTTTGCTTCATTTTAATGTATTTTAAGACACTTTAGATGTCTAATGGATTTTTAAGTGGCACAGGGATGGTTTGGTTTGGTTCGAGGAGGCCAGTGAGAACTGGGACCATTGAGGAGAAATTAACAAGTGTGTGAATTTCAACTTAATACAAGTTTTGTGTGATTCTTGAGCACCACATTTATGTTGAGTAATTGTGCATTATCCTGTCATTGACTGAAATTTCTTAAAGTTCTAAAAATTGACCTAAGTCTAAAATACAGATAGTAAGCAGATAAAATGGCTTATTCATTGGATGGAATCATGCAGAGTAAACTGTTTAAGTGGAAGCTGGATGACCACTTGGTATGGATGTTGTAAAATAAATTCATACTAGGGTTAGGTGGTCAAGTTTAAGCCTTCTATTTTACATAGCCTTCTATTTTACTGTTCAGGCTGATTTAACAAAGTACCATAAGTTAAGTGGCTTAAACAATAGAAATTTATTTCTCACCGTTCTGGAGGAGCTTGACATAGTGTTTAGCCCTCTATGCCAAATCATGGCTAATCTCCTTGAGAATGGAGATCTCCTCTTGTCCTTTCTGAAATCGTGCGTGGAAGAGAGAATGGTGGCAGTGACACATTTGATCTTTTCAGTACCAGGTAGCCTTCTTATCTTGGAGTGGGGGCTGAGTATTTTGCTCATTTTGCTGTAGTTTGGTGTCTGAAAAGAGGAGCCGGCATTCTTGGAGAAAGGGTTAGAGTGTTTATGTGTAGTGGATGAGAATGTTTTTGTGTCCCCTTGTTACTTTTTGTGTAATAAAGTACTGGAAAAAGGTTATTTCTGAGGACGACTGCTGGTGTTAGAATCAAGATTTTGAGGATTTGTGCCCTCATTGCACTAATGTACAAGAGCATGAGCAATACCAATGAATATTGCTTAGTGATGATAAAGACTATTGTGGAAAAATAACCATTACCGTCAAGACCAACTGTTGTGTTGGCAGTAAACCTTTGTTGTTAACCTTAACTTTGAAATGAGGTTCTTAAATATAGTGATCCTTATATTTGAATTTTCCCTTGGTAGTTAAGACATTTTATAAGCGTATTCTGTGCTTTGTAAAGTTAGTTTTGTTTCATTTCACCCTAAACTTCACCTCACATGGGAATCCCTTAGTTTAGGTATTCTCTTTTTTGAGGGATAAACTTTTTTACTTGAACTGTAATTTATTCATTAAGTCAGCAAATGTTTTTATATGACAGAATGTTTTTTGTATGACAGAATGTCTGCAAGAGAATTGAGTTTCAGAGGTGGGGGAACATGTGACTTCCTTGATAATTGAAAAGACCTCCTCAGGGAATTGGCATGTTCTGTCTTCTATAGGATAGAAAGAGCAGGTATATAAAACTGACTTGATAGCTAAAACAAGCAATAACAAAGAAAGCCAGTAGGTTAGTATTGCTTATGAAATAATCAAAAGTGGAATATTAAACCAAATATAGGCATAAATGTATTTTTATTTTTATTTATTTTGTAAAGATTTACTTATTTATTTATTTATCTATCTATCTATCTATCTATTTATTTATACATGCACTGGGTACAGTCAGAAGCGCGGGAGGGTGAGAGAATTCACCAGAGCCAGAGCGGGGAGCAGAGTAGGCAGAAGGACCGAAGTACACTGCTGAGGGGAGCAGCGGGCAGCAGGAGAGGTCTGCGTGCCATGTGGGACCCTCACCTGGTGGCCGGGGAGCAGCCGGGGATCGAACCGGGGCTGCAGAGGCCGCGGGCAGCTTCGCAACCCAGTGCTCAACCGCTGCGCCACCGGGGAGGCCCCATAAATGTATTTTTAAATGACCAGAAAGAGTTGATCCCAGGAATGCAAAGATAATTTAGCAGTAGAAAATGTATACTCATGTCACCTACCATATTTGTAGATTAAATGAAAAGATGGTTGGTATTACAAACATGCCATTTCTGCCTCAAAATGATAATTAATGCTAAATAAAGTAAAAATTCCATCAGGATTTTTTGTAGAACTTGACAATCACATGGGTGAATAAAAGGTTTAGAGAATAGTTAAATCACTCCTGAAGATATGTCAGTACTTACACAATAAGCACAGACCCACAAAGAGAGATTGGGTGGTGTGATAAAGAGCACCAGAAATAAGTTAAGACGTGTTGCAGACTAGGAGAAAGTATTTGTCATCGTTCATAAGAATTAGAAGGTTGGTGCCCAGAATTCCTATTTAAAATTCTTGAAGCCCCTTGGGAGGAAAAAAAAGGTCCAAAGTCAGTTGGAGTCAAGTCAGGAAAACATATCACCCCGGGTATTTCAAACAGGCAAGTTAAAATAGAAGAGACAGTAGGAGCAAAAGGGAGAAAGGGAAGAACAGAGTGGCAGATTCGATGGGGCTGAGGTACCCAGAGGAGCTTCTGCTGCCGCTAAGGATGGACCCTGGAGCTGCCCCCGCTCAAATCTGTGTGCCCACAGAAAGTTCTGGTTTATTATGGCCAGAACCAGAAAGCTTCCATTCAACTCCAACCATCTTCTTACCCTCCACGGCCACTTACTGGCACAGTCCAGCTCGCAAGGGTGTCATTTACAGATTCTAGACCCCAGCAGTTCAGAGTGGTATGTAGAACGGTGGGTGTGCAGCTGAGAGAGAAAGAATAAAATGTGCGTTTTACAGATGGGCTGCAAAATCTGGTAAATCTGGTAATCAAGAAAATGTCAGTTAAAACATCATACAAAGAAAATTAAAGTTTGAGGTTCTGGAGGATGGGAAAGAAGTCTTTCAGGAGTGGACAGTGAGTTGATAGAAATACTTTGGAGAGAAACTAGGCTTAGTCCAGTTAAGCTACGGCTGGGCTAAGTCAATGCTTAGACTTTTACAGAGTTTCTGATTAGCTCTCCCGTGGAATAATTTTACGTCGGCATGCATTTTTGTCGTGGATGTGCAAAGCTTGACTTGTTAAGAGGGCAAAACGGAAAACTAACGTCTCCTGTAGATGACTGAATAAATAAATTGACTTCTTTGACTGGGGAATTGTTTGTAGCATCTAAAATTGAGTAACCGTGGATAATTCTCAAAAAGCTATTGAGTAAGAAAAGTGAATTTTGATGCACTCCCTCTCTCTCTATATATATATCATTTATGCAGATTGAAAAGCGGAACTGTACGGCATTGTTTATGAATACCTATCTATAGTAAAAATTTAAACTGTGTGGAAAGGAAGCATACTTTAAAGATACTTCATTCCTTATGAGATGGAGAGAAAAGTTGATTGGATATGTCGGAAGGTTAACTGCACGGCAAGAGTGGGGAGACATCTGAAGCAAATGTGGCAAAAATGTTACTGCTTTAATGTTGGTGGTAGAGTGAGTGTGATGTATTTTTTTGTTTGAATCACTTGTAATTTCAAGAATTAGAAAACATTCAGCTCCTTTGGGAAGCCTTTGGTTAGATGGCCTTTTTCTGTGTTCCTAGTGGCATTTGCACATTTCTGTGTGAAAGCCTGCCGTGGCTGTCACAGCCTGGGAGGCAGCGCTTAAGGAAGGTGGTGGTTGGGGGGGTTAAAACAACCACCACTGCCAGGCACTGTGAGCCCCAGATGCGGAACTGCCCAGGCCTTCTATGCTGGTGAGGCTGTGTGTGAAGCCCTGCCAGCCTCACGCGTGCTGCGGAGGGACGGGTCCCCCGCTGCTCCCCTCAGCGCTGTTTCCTGTGGTGGTCCCTGGGCGTCTTGAGGGATCACGTGTGATCTCTAGGCATCAATGACTTTTACATCTAAGATTTTTAAAGAACTTGTTGATACATACAAAAGAATGTATATACCTTATTTTTAAATTTAAGAGCCTAAAAATAAAAGACCATGGATCCGCCAGTAATTGAGGCGCTAGAATTCCTTTAGACATCTTGAAAGTTTCCTGGTCCTGTGGTTCTTTTTCTCCCCAGGGTAACTGGTGTCTTAAATTTTGTATGTAGTATTCCATTTAGATATATACACATGTCAGTTTTATATATAGGCATATATGTATTTCATTTTTTCATGGATTTGAAAGTAGCATGAAGTTTTAAGAAAATCAAAATGCTTTTTTTGGTCTAATTATTTTTTTTTTCAAGAGAAACCTTATAGGCAACTTTGATTTTGGGTGTTTTTTTATGGTTTGTTTTTATTTCCATCATATGCCATTATAAACACTCCTAAATTACTTACTATGCAACATTATACTAGCTTTTTTCATACACTTTGTAACCTGATGAAAGACATTGTAGCAGGAAGCATTTCCTTGCTTTTTTGTTCTAAATTTGCAACTCAGGCAGTCATTTGCATTTGGTGGCTTAAATTTTTATGGCTGGCATGGAGCAGCACGAGTACTGGTCATCTCCGAGCACACTTTAGGGCTGGGACAGCCTCAGGTATTTTACCTGAGGAATGTTATTGGTCTCCTAGTTGATGATATTTATCGCATGTGGCCACACATCCTAGAGTTATTTACTTAAAATAGTCTAAATAAGACTTTTTCCTTTTAAAATCCTAAATCTCAGTGTGTCCACTAGATGTCAGCATTAGGAAAGATGCCGTGTAACGTGCAGAATCAGCCAGAAGCTGTGTGAGAGATTCAATATGATGAGAAAACCAATTAGTGTTAAGTCAAATATTTTATGAGATTCAAGATTAGATGTCAGGTCTCCCCATTTCCACCCCACACATTTAAGTCAAGTACCCTAATTCCATGTAATTACCAGGCTAAATAAAATATATTGCTCTTTACATGTGCCAGGGATTAATGGTGAGATTTGGTCCCATGATAGAAACAGTCACTCCTGAATCCTGCTTCACAGGAAAGAGAACCAATGTTCAGTACCTGCACTAGTTCCTGACGATAGCAGATTCAATGGTGTTGGTAAGGTTGGGGATTAAGCTACTCTGTAGAACTTCCTCTATACCAGTCAGATTCCATTTAGGAATTTGGGAAGGGCATAGAGAGGAAAGAGGGGAAGAGACAGTGTAGATGGGTTGATCCAGGAAGCCCTCTCTGAGATCTTGAGCACCAGCCTGAATGAAGTGCAGTGCTTGTCTTTGAAGGTCTGTGGAGAGAGCCTTCCAGGTTAGGGAAAAGCAGCTACAGAAAGAGAGAGAAATCTTGCTGTGTCTCTTTTGGTGACAGATGGGCTTTTATGACAGATAGTGTGGCTGCCTCTTGTTCCATGAGTTCTGTACTGGGAACAGGTTATGTCGGCCAGTCAGGTTGCTCTGACAACAGCCTTAGTAATAGCAGGCATGGCATTAAACATTTTGCTTTCAGTGACCCATTTAATGACTTTCTGAACACTCTGCAGTGGACATTACTATTATGCATCCTTCGTGAATGAGAAGCTGTAGGCATGGAGAAGTTAGGAGAGTTGACTAAAGTCACAAAACTTAGAAATGGCAGAGCTGAGGGTCTAGGCCCAGGCAGTCAGATACCCACTGGTACCTACTAGAGTTGATAGCTCTGTATCATATATTTGAAATCAGTTACACTGATGGGATAGAAGTTTTGTATTTGTCTTGGGCAAAACATTAAAATATGCAAGGTAGGGATATGCTTTTAAGTTTTTCATATATCCTTGTCACTGCATATCCTTATGTCACAAAGATATGACAACAAATAATATAATGGCCTGTTTTTAGATCTTTGAACAATTCCATGAGATTTTGTTCAAAAAAGACACATGTGGTTGTTTAGGTGCTCTCTGACCTGTGCGGTGTATGGTAGAGTTCTGCATTGGGCAATATCAGTGGTTCTCGACCAGGGGTAATTTTGAAGAGGGGATGTTTGACAAACACTTCTGGTTATCACAGCTTGTGTGGTGGGTTACTATTGGCATCTCGTGTATGTAGGTCCAGGATGCTGGTAAAGGTCCTATAATGTGAGAAAGACACCCTCCACAATAGAAAAATCTCGACCCAAATGGCAGCAGATTGAGGTTGAGAAACCCTGCACTAGATAAACTGGGCCATTTGCAAACTGAATGTCTTATGTTTGGGATGAAGAGGTAAAAAGTTGTCAATCTTGGGCACTCACGGGGTGAATAGCCCAGGGCTAAATATATATACAGGGTGAGGTGGGTGTAGAGCCATTTTAGGGTGGGGTGCCTGGAAAGAAGGACTAAATAGTGGAAGAAGTTTACAGAAGGGGGTGTAGGAAGATGATGCAGATCAGCTTGGCCAGTTTCAGTGTCTTCCCTGAGGATTGACTTAGGCGTACAAGTGAAAAGGTAAGGAAACCTAGTCTTCCTCTCCCTCCCTCCTGTACCCAGTGATGGTTTTCTGCTCATAGGATTAATTTTAGGACAGCATTTCACCAATAGTTTGTTTGACAGAAATGGACTAAAGATGTTTACTGTGATTTATAACATTGAAAGTTATTGCTGAATTGAAGACTCTGGTTTGTATTAAAAGAAATGAAGCCACTATTACCTTTAGAAGGTTATTTTGTGTGTTTTGGGCTCAAAGGATGATACCAGCCAACATTTGTTGAAAACTTCTGTGTGCCAGACAGTGTGCTAAGATGTCAGTGCTGAATCTCATTAAATTTTTGTAATAACCCTGTAAGACAGTAATTACTATGATGTGTGTTTTACTGATGAAGAAATGAGTCCCAGAAAGGTTAGGTAGCAAGGTCAGGCAGCTAGTAAGCCAGAGTTGGAATTCTGATTTAATTCATTGACTAAACTTGCAAACCAGCCTTTTTATTCTTAAATACAATTACTGTCCTTTCTCATGCTTATTTTCCATCTCTAGTTGAAGTTTTGGTACACTAGGTAATTTTTTTGTATAGTTGGTCTCAGTTCTTGTTAACGAATTTATATGTGTTTGGAATCATTACATTCCACATATATTTGAAAGTTTTTTTTTTTAATTAAAGCTCTGAAATACTTTATTTTCAGCTGGTTCCTTAAAAAAATCTATTGAATTCATTTAGTAATCAATTTTAGATAATTATTCAGATGTGATTTTGGGAAAATCTTTAATCATTTTTAGATAATTATTTGGATGTGATTTTGGGAAAATCTTTATATTTTCTTTATGAATAAAAGTGTGGTAGTATTAAATTTTTACATATGTAGAAACAAGAGGGTATATTTTTTGAATTTTGTTTTCACTAATACAGTCACATAAAACATTGTGCAAAATCGGTTCATTGAAATCTTTATAAAGATTTTTTAATATCAAAAAATAAGGTAGTTCCCTACTTCTCCCATTGGGGAATATAATTTTAAAGGAGAGGGAACCTTCAGCGTTTACCATGTTTGGGAATAAATTAGATTGCTTTTAATAATTTCTAAGAAATGTCTGTGCCACTATCAGGTTTTGACCTGTAGAACAATTCACTGCGAGGCATATGTATGTATTTCCTCTTCGGAAAGCTTGCGTTAGAAACACGCACCCTTGTGCAGGGAAGTAGGTGGAGGAAGGGGAACAGCACAGGTGGCCAGATGTTCTTTACAAACATCTTGTAGTGGGGGGTGCGTAATAAGGAATCTTCTTTCCAAGATAAAAATGTTGTTACTTTTATGTTTTGTTTCATTTATATTTGCCAGCATTTCCGTATTTGCAGAACAAGTATTGAGATTGGGGGAGAGGAAAGCGTGGGGCATCTCTGCCGTAGTCTGCCTTCCTTGTACTCACTGCAGCTTCCAGGACTAACTTTGGTTTTCTGGATGTTCCTGACACCACCTTCCACCTTCAGCCTTGCTGAGTCGTGGCACATTCTTGGGCATGATTTATGCCAATGCCTGATTTTTACTGGTTGCTCCTACAAATTTGCTAGGTTGTGAGAATTGCTGCCTCCCTTTTGTGCTTGTTTAATATGTTAATGTAAGTTACATTCCTTGTATATGTAGTTGATATGGTTGAATATTCAACCAAAGATTTAAGTAAAAGAAAGTGATTAATCTTAGAAGTATAGACATGTACAGATACTCTTTTTTGTGTGGTAAATTTTTTAAATGGTCATTATTTAATAACTTCCCTTAATCTTTAATGGGTAAATGTGGTTTCAATACTGTCTTCCTTATATTCCCATTAGGATTTGATTCTGTAAGAAGGAAAATATCCCTATTATTGAAAAGTAATGGTCTCAAAATTTGCAAGATTTATTTTTGATGTTAAATTGAGAATATATTTTTCAAACATTTTTAAGGCGTAACACTAGCATAGCTATTAATCAAGTGTAAATATTGCCAATTATATGTAAAAACCTAATCTTTTTTCTAATCTTCATGTAACTTTTTTGCTATGTGGAAAAGGACAAAAATTATAAACTCAGAGCCAAAAGTGCTTTTGTTATTCCAAATTTTCAATGCCAAAAGCATATAAAACTGCACCTGTTGGTAATTATGAGCAAGCCAGCCTTTGCCGAATCCCAGGCCTCTGCTAAAATTTTTTTTACTGGAACTAAATGATGTTGCCATTTTTATTTTTAGGTTTGCTGGCATGGGTAATCTCATTAAGGTGCTAACCAGGGACATAGACCACAATGCAGCACATTTTTTCTTGGACTTTGAAAGTAAGTCTCTCTAGCCCTTCACAGCTGGTGTATAATGGTAAAGGTGAAAAATCAATTATATTCACACCACAGTGAAGGCCAGCCAGAATATTTGTTGATAAAATACGGGGATCAAACAAAGTTTGCATGATTTTTTTTCTTAATTGTAGGCAAACATCACCATCATATGTATAATTCTTTAGTTTTTCATTTGCTAAAATCATGTGGCATCTGTAGCCAGTGCTGTGCTTTCATCAGTCCATGCAGCAAGCAGCCTTATGATGAACGTTCTAACAGTATGCCTTAGTTGCTGAGCCCAGCGGTGTGTCTGCTTAGAGTCTATGGAAATTCTGTAAAAAAATCATAATGGTGCGACGTATCCAGAATCAACATTTAAATAACTTCCACCAATTAATAATCCAAATTTGGTTAGAAACATAATGCTGTGTTTAATGGCATACAGGAAGTAAGTTGAATATTCTGCCATTTTAAGATGAAATGTAAAGGTGAGCTGTGACCAAAATTTTGCTTTAATATTTGGCTTTAAAGTAAATTGTTTCAATGCTGTATTAAATAAGTTTAGTTGTGAATAATTCTTGATCAGAAATTTCTTTTTCAGAATACTAGCACTATTGGAATACTTACAGAATTTTTCATTATAAGGCCATTAATGAAACTTGTCTTGGGAGAATATTGAGAAGAATTAGAGCAACTGTTGTGCCATTGTGTACAGGAAAACCACATTTCACCTCTAGGTCCTACATATCAACACCTTGAGAACCCGGTTTGCTGTCTGCCAGAGCACAGTCTGGGTAACCTGAAGGACGAATTCATGGCCTAATGAACATTTTCCCTGTTACTATTTTTTAAAAAATAAATTTCAGATGTTCTTTTTTATAAAGGGATATTTTCTCTTTTCTCATTCTTGTCTTGACAGGTACCTTAACATGGGGAATCTTCTTAAAGTTTTGACATGCACAGACCTTGAGCAGGGGCCAAATTTTTTCCTTGATTTTGAAAGTGAGAAGATGATTTTATATCTATTTCTCTTTGCCTGCAGTAGACTGCGTTTGTCTTGCTCTAAATGAATGTTCCCACTTTGCCATCTTTTTAACTGCTTTGCATGACTGAGCTATGAATTGTTTGAGTAAAATTTCTGGTGCCTTCTAGAACTGGAAATAATATTTCATAGATTGAATTGTGATAAGATGTTTTTATTTGAATTCTTATGAGAGATTCATATCTCCTAGTTGGACATTATTTTATAATTTGAAATCTATTCTCCAATGAAAACATTTCTATGAAAAATTTTGGTGGAAACAACAAATGCTACTTCAAGATTTGTTAATAGAAGCATATTTGGGGAAAATTTAATGCACTTGAGAAAAATTCACTAGGTTTCAATTACTCTGTAAATATTAAAGTATTTTAAATACAAATCTGTTCATGAAGGCCATTCAAAGCTCAGTAATTTGGGCATAATATTAAAAGGTAAGTGTGAACCTAAATTATTTAATCTTGCAGATAATTTGAAAAGTTGAAAAACTTCATTGTATGTATTTATTCCAGGAATTATTTTTTTCTAATTCTAAATAAAGAGAAAAATAATGGGTTCACAGACCTTTGAGTAATTTGCCTTCTGTTTGTTTTATGTTGCATGACCTATTGTAATATGGTCTAAGAGTGGCAGGTAAGTGTCATTGACGCCCATGCATGTTGAAAAGCTTTTGCTTTCGTGGCTGTCAGTATTGCTTTCGCTTGTCTGTCATATTGAAACAATGGTATTAAATTGGTGTTTTGGTATGAATGTTGCTATTTTAACTGTTCATTAGAAAATTGTTAGGAAAGGGTGAAGAGATAGTCTTTAGATTATAAATCATTCGATCCTTTGCATTTTATCTGAGATTAAAACATTGGAACAGATATTTAAATATTTAAAATTTTAATTTTTTTCTGGTTTTGAAAGCAAAATAAATAAATCCCTTAAAATAAATTCTGAGAGAATCTTTGAATTTTCTATCAACTTAAGTTTATGTGATATTCTAGAATTCATTTTATTTTATGTATAATTCATATATGTTTTTCTTAAAAACAGGACAGTTCAGATGAACACATCAATTTATAGCCTGTCTCCATTTTGTGGAGTAATTTGTGGTCTCTGATATTTTTCTACTTGTGCATTCCTACAGATGTTCTGTTACAGTTTAGGTACTGTGTACATCTTAGCAAAGAGTAGCAATGTCAATATCAGGACCATATTAAATTGTTGGGTTTTTAGGGGAAAATGTTATCAAGTGAATGTTCATTTTCTTGACCCTTCTCAACAATTTAACAGTGCTATTTGAAGTGCATGTTTAGCATGAATTTTAATCAGCTTGGGGATGTTGAGCAGATTGCTGACTTGAACAGTATTCTTTCAGATGAGGCAACTTACATTACTAGAGCTGTATTTTAGTTTATTTGCATCTGTTTCAAACTTGGTCTTGTGTATTTTTCTGCTATTCTCTTTTTTACTCTTTGTCCCAAATTCCTTCCATTGCAGAATCTTGGCTTTGATACAGTCAAGATCTTGTTCAAGACTTGGCACTTGATCTTTTTATAAGTCTAGCATTATGTTTAGTTCAAGTAAGAAGCATGCATTTTTAATGGAGTACTTACAATTCTGTTTGTTCTTGGTTTTCCAATATGTGGGGTTTGACTCATTATCTTTAAAATTTGAATAGCTAATTTAGTGGCAGGATAAGGATAAAAATGCAAACAAAGCAACAGTAATAACCAATAATGAAGAACTAATTCTTAATGGCAGATATAAATTAAAAAATTGTATTTGTTGCCTATATCAGTCAACATAGAACTTTTGATTTAACACTAGTGCACTGTAAATCAAATTTAGTGAAAACATATTTTATAGTAGGCCAGCGTTTTCCTGTTATTATTTATTAGATTTATCTTACCGATTTGCATATTTGTCTTCTTTTTGACATGTTCAAAAGTTTACGTTATCATTAGACTTCCCATCATAGTGACTGCAACCCTTCAGATGGGTCTTCTCTTAAACTGTTTTGTAGCAGCATCAAAATTGCTAATACAGTTGATTTGCCACTTCCTAATGATTACTTAGAATAAAGCCACAATCTTTTATTCAGTAACTTAGCAGCACATTGTTCATTTTCTGTATGAACAGGAATATTTAGTAAAACTTCCATTTTTTTCTAACTGGTTAAATCTAGCTCAGTGTATATCCATGATTGGACAGCTATAGAAATAATTTCATACAGAGTGATTAACTGGTGTATTGCTTCAAGCTATATATATATATATATATATATATATATATATATATATATACACACACACACACACACACACACACAGTTGAACTATTCCAGTATTTTAAAAACAGGATTTAATGGAATCCTGCAGTTTATAAAATGAAGACTATGTCTTTAAAGTAAATCATTACTCCCCTAATTCATGTGTGTGCATGCATTTACTGTTTTTCATTTTAGTTCAACACACATGACTTACCAGTTGTATAGATGGTGGGGATACAAAGATACTTATAGGTGGTGGGGATACAAAGATAGTCAGTGCCTTTGGAGAGTTCTTGCTGTTTACAGGATAGAAAGAAATGCAAACTAGTAATTTCATTTACATATGTTGCATTCAAGATGTATATCAGAGGGATTAACTTTACTTAGCAGTTAGTAATTAGACATGGACTTTCTGGTGGTGGAAATGAAATAGAATTTTTGAGGCTTAAAAAATTTAGTAAAGGGTTATAGATAGAACAATATGTATAAAAGGCCTTGAGAGCATGAAATGACATTCTGTATTCAATGAAACTATATTCCTTACTCTAGAGGTATAAGAAAAAGGGACTTTTTCTTCAATCCACTTGTTAAGATTTTATTTTAAAAATAATGACTCAGTCAAGATAGAAGCCCAGGGTTGCCCCATAAAATTTGGCAGCAGTTAAGCTAATAATAGCATATGCAGATGACAGTTGTGACCTATATAGCGTCTTCTAGTTCTTATAATTTCCTATTTTATAATGACAGTGTTAATTTATAACTCATTCCAATGACAAACCATTAGCCTGAGTAACAACTACAGCTACTATAATAGCTCATTAAATTGTGGTTCTTGGGAGAAGGACTTTATTTTGATGTCCCTTCCCAACCTTAGCACAGTGCTTTGTAAATGAGAGAAGTTAAGTATTTGTTAGTTAACTGTGATTGACTCATTTCCAGGCAGACCAAAATAGGATAGTAAGTACAGATAGTCATTTGTCAAGGAGAAATAGAATCTTACTTCCTCTCTCCTTTGTTAAATAGTGCCTTTCCATTTAGCTGTACATTTCCTCTAATTCTTGTGTCTTTTGTGTTTACCTGTTTTCCCCACCACCCCATCTTTTAAAAATATTGACACCAACTCTTTTAGTCTAACCTCATTTTACCTCTTGCATATTTTCAATTGCATTTGCCCTGAACTTTGGAATGTCTTTATTTTGGTGGTCTTTTCTTACATTTATTTTTCTAAAATGATGTAGGATTATATTTGTTTGGAGACAAAGGGGCACAGTAGCCTCCTTTAATTCCTGTTGGAGGCATTTTTGTAACTCTCTACCTTCTCATTCCCTCAATAAACATTTATTATAGAACATCTATGGGATGCTGTGTTTAATACTATACAGCTTATGTATTATACATTGAGCTCCCTGCTCAGTGAAATTTATTAAGATAGATTGTAAATATTTACTGAATGAATGTATGCAAGATTAAAACAGAAAGACCATTAGTACGATTATAATTTTTTTGTGACTTGCATTTTATTCATTTCCTTTTGTAAGTGATATTTGCCTCCGTTTGTACCATTAACAACTACAATTCTTTTTAGTGACTCCTATAGGAAATTGGTGTGAAATTATTAAAGTATCTAATTTTACCTTCAGATAATAAAAGCAACTGAATTACGGTTTAATTTCCCTTTAACAATTTTTAAAACTAGCCTCCATCAGAAATCACTCTGCCTAATCTCATTAATAATTATTTTCCAGTCAAATGAGTGTCCTTTTATTAGCTGGCTAAGTGGTATATTTTTCTTCAAATAATGAATGCAATTTTTCATTTTTTGCTATGAAAAATCAAAGTGACAAGTCTTGGTTGCATTTTATGATACATTTTTTTGAAGGGAATAAAGTACTTTATTTTAGTCTTTCCCCCTCCCCAGTACTTCAACCTTTTGCATGACTTGCTCTCAGTACAGTAGTGCTTACCTGTCTGCTATTTTCTGTTTGTCTTCATTTCTACAGCAGTCTTCAGCAGCTTTCAAAATTATAAATGTGACTTTCCTGTGACATTCTAAAAAATGTTTGATCAGTGTGGTGCTGGGTATTTTTTTCTACCTTTAGGGAAACTGGAATCTTCTTTATTTTTAAATTTCTTGGTGCTTATTAAATCATTAATAATTATTAATCACTTCCAAGGTCTATTTATATCTACTTAATATTTCTTTTGTAGAATAGTCTCAGTGTCAACGTTTTTCTGTTAACAAGCTTGTCACCACACGAAAAATACATAAAAGTTTAATATTTTCAAGCTTCAGAAATACCTTTTGATTTATTAAAAAAAAAATACTTTCCTTTGTCATGAATTCCCACTTCATGAATTCAAACTATGATATGTGTCTACTATTGATGTTATGTCTGTAGTTTCACGATTCCATGTGAAAAAGTGTAAAATGGCTGTTTTGCATGTAAAATATTTATTTCTACTCTATCTGGTGTAAGTATAAAAGTTATGAGATAAACTTTTTTTAGTGTGTGTCTTTTACTTTGGAGAATTTGGTCTGGCAAAATGTGAAAAAATACTACTGCTTAATAATAAACCCTGACTTTTAAGAAACCATTAAGCTATAATGTTGATATTTGTTCCTTTATATCTTTGGACAATTTTTTTAACTTTTCAGTTGGCCTCTCTTGTATCATTATTTTGTCATAATGTTTGCATTTAAAAAAATCACATGATCTCTTAAAAGAAATTTGAAAAACAAGAAAACAGATGAGAGCACAAATTCTTTAGTTGACTTTGCACATCAAATGTTATTTTATTATCGTTGTAAGTACTGTTTTAATGTTGCATTTAATATTTGGTGCTATAATTGTTGATTTTTTTAAAATGTGGTATATTTTTGACTAGTTGGCAGGTGTAATAGGTAGAATTGAGTTTTGACTTGCCCCAAGCACAAAATAAAGTTATTTAGGCATCTCCAGTCCTAGTGTTATTTATAAACTTAATTTCTTTCAAATTTTCTAAGAAAATTTTCCCAGAGAAAGAATAGATCATTGTGTATTTGTGAGGAGATGAAGTAGGTATGGTAGGGAGATATATTAACAATGTTTTAAATCATACAAATCTGGTTTGCCTCCCCTGCTCCCATAAGAGAGAATTTCAGCATGGAGAAATTCTGTTAGTATAATTTCTCTTTAAACATTATGGTAATCATAATGTCAATCATTTTGACATGCTTTATGCCTAATCTATAGTACTGATTGTAGTTTAGCTGGAAACATTTATGAAAAACTCATGAATTTCCCTTTTCTCCAAAAACAATGCAAAACAAAAACAAAAAACCACGACCCTCTAATGTATTAAATAAAGAGATTTATTTTTAGAGAAACACATGACCAAGTTATTAAAAACAAGATTTCTGTTAACTTGAGTCTAGCTGAGAGAAGTCCAGGTTTAGTCATCTATTAACATATGTTTTGTGGCTAACACCGCAGGTGGTGGAATGCCCATCTGTTTGTGTTCCCATTATGCTTTTTGTAGCTACAGTTCTCCCTTCATTTTTCTCTCACTTAGTCCTAAGTATATAAGGAACTCAGTTTTTGCTTTAGTATTTCTAGCTTTTAGCAATAGTGTTTGGTATGGAGGTTTTAGCCCTGTAATGCTGGAACAGCTTGGTAATTGGATCTTCTCTGCACAGGAGTCTTGACCTTGTGTGCATCAGCAGAGAATCACATTGGTCCAGTATTTAAATGATCCCTAGAATAAGGAGTGCATTTAAAAACTAGTCTTTTTAAAAAAAAAAAGTTTATTTTTTTATAACACAACTCTGTCATTAAAATGAACTTTAGGGGCCTCCCTGGTGGCGCAAGGGGTTAAGCACAGCACTGGGAAGCTATCTGCAGCCTCTGTCGCAGAGTTTGATCCCAGGCTGGCCAGGGAGCTACCCACATGGCACAACAGACCTCTCCTGTCTCACCCGCTGTTCCTCTCAGCAGTGTATTTCAGTCAGTCTGCCTGTTCTGTTCCCCACTCTGTCTCTGGTGAATCTTCTCACCCCCGCCCCTGCACCTCTGGCCTGTACCCCAGTTCTTGTATGCCTAAATAAATAAATCTTTTAGATAAAATTAACTTTATAGGAAAATTGTTTCTTTAGTATACCTTTCTTTTTTTTTTTGGCATTAAAATAGATCATATCCATGCACTTATAGTCATGACTGGTAGGGTGAATATAGTAGAAAAAGTGACTATTAATACTATCAAAATTCAAATTTTGTTTTTTATAATTTTCAAATTTGTTTAATATATCAAGTCATGATTTGTAACTTAAATAAGTGATAATGTTTGATCTTCTGTTGCTTCTTGTGATATTTACAAACTTGAGTTTACCTATTCAAACTTAGAATTATGGGAAAATTATCCATCTTAGAAATGCAAAGTTAACATTGAATAAAATGTTAGTCATTATTAGAAGTTCAGATTAACTGCTTAGAATTATACATACACTAAAAAAGTCTTGTGACTGTAAGTTTTCTTGTGCTTCCCTGCTGTTTAGATGCCCAGCCTACAGAGTCTGAGAAGGAAATTTATAATCAGGTGAATGTAGTATTAAAAGATGCAGAAGGCATCTTGGAGGACTTGCAGTCATATAGAGGAGCTGGCCATGAAATACGAGAGGTAAAGCATGTTTATAAATTTTTCTAATAAAATAAAATTTTCTGTCCCTCCTGTTTTTAATCTATTTTCTGTATTTTAGAATGCTTTATTGCATATAAAATATTTAAAGGAAGATCTCGGTAATATTTCACATGCAATGATACTGGAGTAAAAGGAAAACGGTGTTTTGTAAATTATAAATTATATACATTTAAAAATTATCCTTTGGGGGCCTCCCTGGTGGTGCAGCGATTGAGCGCTGGGTTGCGAAGCTGCCCGCAGCCTCTGCAGCCCCGGTTCGATCCCACGTGGCGCGCAGGGTCCCACGTGGCGCGCAGGGTCCCATGTGGCGCGCAGACCTCTCCTTCCGCCCGCTGCTCCCCTCAGCAGTGTGCTTCGTCAGTCTGCTTGTTCTGATCCCTGCTCTGGCTCTGGTGAATTCTCTCACCCTCCCGCGCTTCTGCTTGTACCCAGTGCTTGTATAAATAAATAAATAATCTTAAAAAAAAAAAAATTATCCTTTGGCTGTAACCTGAAATTTACAATGGGAGGCACTATTTACAGTTTTTTTTTTTGTTTTTTTTTTTTGTTTTTTTTTTGAGAACATAACTCTTTCTGGCTTTTTTTGTGAGGCTGGTCTACTTTTCCCAATCCTCCAAGGCTTCCTAGGAGAGCTTTAAGTTATCCTTACAGTCTGACCCCCCACTTCTGTCTGATGATGTCATAACATAGCAAACATCCTGTGTGATTTCCTTCAACTTCTCCCAAATCCCTGAGTTTATCCAGGTTTCTGTTTTTCTCCATTTCTTTTGGTTTTTGAAAGAAGCTGTGTGCCTGCTTCTTACCAAGACTAACATCTTTTTTCATTCATTGACGTCTTCCCCTCAGCCTAGCCACTTACTCATGTGCTGGACTACTCAGGGGAGTTCCAGGCTCCTTGACTGGCCGCTCCCTCTTCCACTTTCCCTCTCTCCCCCTCCCCGCTCCCCCTTTACCTCTCCCCCCATCTCTCCTCTCTCCTTTCTCCCTCTCTCCGTACTTTACCAGGGTTCTTGAAGGCATGGCCCACAGTTTGTTTATTCCTACCCCCAACCCCTTTTGTTTCTGTTTTCTTCTCTGTAACTAACATTGGGAAGGATCAGTCTGGTGGGTTAATAGTCTCTGTCCAGCTTGATTTTATCTATTTGTTTATTTCTTGAAAAATAAAATGAATGAATCCTTACCACTTGATAAAAAACATTGAGACTAAGTATCAGGCTTAAATAATTTTTTTTATGTATCAGAATAATATCACAGTTCTTTTGAAATATTCATATAATACAATGATTACATAAGTGAGATTCACTTCAGACTTCTATTTTATTTCAGCATCACTTGAAACATTTTATGTTAAAAAAACATAACAAGGAAATTTGAACATAGCGGCAAACTTATACAGTAAACTGATGTATATTGCTGCTTAAGCAATTGCTTAAACAATATGTAACCCTCTTAGTTTGTAGCTTACATATATTCAGAGCTTCCTCTAAATCTGTCTGGTTTCTTTGTACCTTGGGACAGTCTAAACCTGCAGATTCCCCCCCCCCCCCCCCCCCCCCCCCGAGAATATTATAAGCAGCTAGGTGTGTTTAACTTGTTTGAAGATGCTAGAGGAAACAAGCAGAGCCATTATGCTCCATAAAGGATTACGGAAAGCATTGGTAAGCCAAAGGAAGGTAGACGCAAGAAAACACACCTCTTTGGGAGTAATTGTCTATGAGTTTGAAAGACTGATCATAGAAAGATGCAATCTCAGACTGGGGTCTCTAGATTATGTTTTATTTTTTTCCCCTTTCAGATTTAAAACTAGTTTTCTACCTTTTCAAGAAAGCCTAGGAAAACTTGGATTTTAGTTACAGAGAATAAATATCTGACAATTTCTAAATCACATTTTTACATTGACTTAAATGGTAGGTTTCTTAAAGTTGGTTTGGAGACTGGCATTTGAATTGCTGAAAGTTTCTTAGCTTGGTTCCAAAGTTGGGATCTTATTTCATTTATTACCTTTTTTGTTTTCCTTTTATCACACTAAATAATTCTTTGACAACAAACTTCTGAGAAAGCCTGTCTATGACAAGGGAAACTGTAAAGTGGTTCGTGTGTATGTGTGAGGCGGAGGTTGGGGAGTTCTAAATCGTACCAAGACTTTAAAAACATGGGTTGTCATTTTTTATTCCATTATATCCATATCCACTGCACAGGTAAGCTAGAATCAATGATAGTAGGTTGAAAATGGGGTTGCGGGCACTCATTCTCAGCATGCCTAGGTCCATTATTCTGTATTTTGTAGATTATACTAGAGTCTCCTATATTTGCTAAAATCTTTATGTTAATGTAAAAAAATACTGATTGTGATTTTTAAAAAATCTAAGTATTTTTATTCTTTGGATTTTGAAGGCAATTCAGCATCCAACAGATGAGAAGTTGCAAGAGAAGGCATGGGGTGCAGTTGTTCCACTAGTAGGCAAATTAAAGAAATTTTACGAATTTTCTCAGCGGTTAGGTAAGTTGAAAAATTTGTAATTAATGACTTCCTTAGTGAAAAAGAGTCTTTGACCCCGAAGTAGAGTATTTCATAATCACATTACTAATTTATTTCCTTGACAAATTTTAATTTCTACAAGGAAATCTCTGATTTCTTTGCAGCCTAAAATGTTCTGGCTTGGGAAGCTACTGGGTAGAATTTCTCTCTAGTTCTCTATAAATTCTTTCTCATATGTGGGGACTTATATCACTTCCCTGGGTTATCTAGATTTGTATATTAAAATCTTTGCTGTCATCAGTTTGCATGTCTAAAATTGTACAAAATGAGAAATAGGAAACTAATGATATATCCAGAGATATCTACAGTTATTATAGTAAAAAGAATTTAAAAATCGCCGCCTTTTTTCCTTACATGGGAAAATTATTCACAATTGTGCCTTCAAAACAGTGAGTAAGCAGAACAGGCAGGGTAGGTAAGATATCCATTCAGCTGCTTTTGTAGCTTGAAAGCTGTCAGTCAGAAGGACTTCACTGTGTGACATTGGGAGTACGGGGGAGGAGGAGTATAGATATGTGTGAGAAATCTGAAACACGTTCTTGTTGCATTTTTTTAATAGTTTTAGCTTTTGAATCATAAGCAGATTATATATTCTAAATTAGTATGTACAAAAATTTGATCAGAAAACCATATTGTAAGATACAGGTCAAATTCGGGTCTCATAAGCTAAATTTAGGCCTGAGATGTGATTTGTGTGGATCACATAATTTAAAAAAAATTCAAATTAGTTGCTGTGTAAAATTGGTAACTATTTGTGTTTTGTTGTGTGTGTTTGTGTGTTTTTTCAAGTCTACAGTTGCTTTAGGCAACAACTGAACAATTGATGTGCTCCTGAGTTGACTAGAGCTAAGCGACCAGCCATCCGTCCATTAGTCAGGCCTGCTCTGCAGTAGGTCCCGTCACGTCATAGTTTGATTACACCTTGCTTTCCTTACTCCTTTCTATGAGCTACTTGGCCATTTATGTTGACAACCTCTGCTTTAAAATTGAAGTTCTGTTTTTCACAAAAAATGCTTGTGTTTTAAAAACAGTAAATTGTCATTTCTCCTTAGATGCAGTACAGATTGTCAAATGTAAAGACAAAGAAAAGCTGAGATGGACCTGTTTGTATGAATTGTCCTTGTCTTATTAGAAAACTGTAACTTATTTTCCTAAGCACTGTATCAGTTCTTTGACATTACGTACATTTCAGTTAAGCAGTCTAGCTTTGTAATCTCAGGAACTTGGGTCTTTTAAGCATGGTTCTCTTGACTTCTACATATTTAGAGTTTTTCTTATGCAGTTTCTAGCTGCATTTGAAGTTAAATTGATTTAGATGGTGCTCAGGTCACTTAGCATTGCCAGTAAAAAAAGAATAACAGATTAAACCACTTAGGCTTACGCGTTTTCTTCTGTTTTAGCTATTGGAACTAAATCAGGCTAGTGGTATGTGTTTCGTCTTGGGTGCTGTGTTCCATTTCAGCAAAGAGAGTAGTAACTCAGGAAGCTCTTGGGGAAAGTCCCCTTTAGTGACAAGAGCCACTTGTTCTTGTCAACTGCGATCCATGTACTGTCAAAGACCCGATCCCGAATTCTCAGAAAAGAACCCTAAGGATATGAACTGTGTGGATCTGAGACAGCCAAGTGACATAAGCACAATTAATTTTGGGAATTTCTGAATAAATTTTGATAATAGGAGTCAAATGTTGGATTAGCTCACTCACTATGACCTCCAGAGGTGGCATCTATAACAAGCCCTAGGCAGAAGCTGAGAAGGCAGTTTGTTACTGTCTGACCTACAGCCTTCCCTCAGTAACGAACTCTACTGGGAAGGCTCCATACTGAAACAGTAGTCCCCATGAGACAGAAACCCCTGTGGCAAAGCTCAGTATCTTTTGAATTTGGGTTCACAGAATCATAAAATTGAATTTTAAAGTTTTTTTTTTCTATTAAGCAGTATTCAGTTTGAATGATTATATTTAGATTTTTTCCTACAAGAACTTATTTTCATGTGAATTGAAATCACAACATTTATAAATTGATCACTTTTTAATTAAATAGTAGAGAGATAAAGATGTTTCTATTTTTCCCCTCTTTTAAAAAAAAATTATGTTTCTTGAAGTAATGTTGGATTCTGCCACTCTATCTGTTTTAGGGGTACGGGTTCACACCTCTGAAAGGCATGTTAACACACTATGCCCACTCTGTTTTTCTTCAGAAGCAGCATTAAGAGGTCTTCTGGGAGCCTTGACAAGTACCCCATATTCTCCTACCCAGCATCTAGAGCGAGAGCAGGCTCTTGCTAAACAGTTTGCAGAAATTCTTCATTTCACACTCCGGTTTGATGAACTCAAGGTAGGATGTTCTGCTTGCACCCAGTTATGGTGAAAACCCTGAGCCTTTCAATGCCACTAAGAGGAAGTGGCTGAAGAACTTGCCTGAATATTTTTAAATGATGTCTGTGCTCCTTAGCAAAAATGGAAAACTGGATTTAAGATTATGACACATCTTTTTGACATATGGACAATAAAAATTAAATTACCCAATATTCAGTTTTCTTTAACTCCATTTAAAAAATATCTCTGAAATAACATCATCGATCTTTTTTTGGTACTTTTTTCCTTTATCCTCACCTCCAGTTTATTTCAACATTCCTTCATGTAAAAGTATTGACATTTCCCTCCTCCCCACCCTGGTGGCCCTTTTTCTTTCCCTTCCTGTCTGTCTGTCTGTCTCCTTTTCTTGGAATGTGAAGAAATATGCATGACGTTTTTCTCTCAGGAGCCCCGAGTGCTGTGTTGGTCTCTGTCACAGTATCTTGTTTTGAGGCTGGTCCTTGAACTTGTCCGGCCTCTCTGGCATCTTGTCTAACAAATGGAAGAGCTGGATTCCTGGCTCCAGCCTCCTACGATTGTGTCACAGACAGCTACTGCTATAAGACTTGGAGGACCGGTGATTTTTTTTTTTTTTTTTTGAGGATCATCCTGTTTACCACATATACCTGTTTTTTACTGTATAACACACATTTCTACACATTCTTTCTTATTGTTTACTTGATTGTACCCTTTTTTTGGTAAATAAGATTTTAGTATATTACTTGAAATTATTCAAAAGCAGGAAAGTATACTGGTCATGACTGAGACCGGTCTGTGCGCTTCACTTGTTCCCTGAGAATGAGCCCAGTGGAACGTGATTTAAGTGCAAAGGGTCATCTTCGTGGTAAGTTTTAGGAATGCATTACAAATAAGACAGTGTTACCTACCTGATTAAAACTGTACTTAGATTTTTCACTTAATTTTTACTCTTGTCATTTAGTAACCAATACATTTTTCTTTCATTAATGTCTTGTTTAGATGACAAATCCTGCCATACAGAATGACTTCAGCTATTACAGAAGGACATTGAGTCGTATGAGGATCAACAATGTTCCAGTAAGTTACTGCTTTGATTCAGGGGTGGTGATAGTAACTCAGCTCTCAACTAGCTCAGTTTATTCTTTCACGTGTTCATTTGTTCACTCAGGTAAAACTAAGGTGAGTAATAAAAGTTAGGAATGATGGCAGCCACAACTGTGGGAAGAAAGCAAAATGTAGCCTACTGTCTAGTGTTTACCTTTAGTTCCACTCCCTTGAATTTACAAGGCTTCTTCAGTGAATTTGATTTTTGTCTGTCTAAATTGATGCATACAAAATTTCTCTGTTTTCATAAAAAAACGTTTTATTCAAGTAACAGTGCATTATGACGGATGTCCGGTGTGCCTCACTGAGATATTCTCATTTTAACTATGCAAAAATTTTGTGAGTTTTTTGTCCCCCATATTCTTAGAATGGCAGAATCCTGGGGAGCAGGTGACCTGGGATACTATCAGGAGGGGAGAGTGGGTGTGGGCTCTGAGCACTCCTGCACCTGGGCTGGCATAGCAGCTCTTCTCCCCTCTTTGGGTTTGTTAGTCTCTTGGCTCCCTCTTCTTAAGCTATTTAGTAAATACCCTTGTCTACCCCAAAGGTGACTGTTCATGAGCAAAACCTTAAATATGAAGAAAATATTATTTTCTCTGGGGATTTTGAGAGGTTCTGCATTGTGCGAGTTGGTGTGACCTTTCTAGAATCAGCCCTAGTCATTGCAGTAGTTTATCTTTTCATACCCACCAATGTAAAGTAAAACAAAAGCAAACCCCTAACCTGTTGCTGCAGGATATTGCCATCGCTCAAATCCAAAGGCATTAGAGTCATCTTTGTGCTGCACTGTTTTTCACCTTCCCTAATTATAGGTAAAGCCACTTGTTTTCAAGTGAAATCTCACTTTTTTCCCCACCCCCATTTTCATTTTCATCTCTTAATACTCATGTCCCTGTTGAGAGCCTAATTTTTACTTTCTTTTTGGGAGTCATTCTGTAGCAGTCAAGCTCATTTTTTGACCTGTAGACTTTTCCTTTCTGGTCAAGTCTGCACACTGTAATCAACTAACCTTCTTTAGAAATCAAAAATCAACAAAAAACTATGAACCAGAGACACTCTATGGGGGGGGTGAGGGGCGGGGAGGGGAGGGATTGGGGTCAAAATAAGGGGGTTGCAATTGTATGGGGAATATAAAAATAAAATTTATTTTAAAAAAATAGTTATCTATGTGTGGCCCCCCCCCAAAAAAAAAAGAAAGAAAATTGACTTCTTTGTCATTCCTTCTGACATTCTCATTGACGTCCTGTTACATACACAAGAAGAATATGAACTTCGGCTAGCACTGAAGACTCTGACCCCAGCCTTCCTTTCCAATCTTAGCTTTAAGTAGGTGATGCCCTTTATTACACGGAATGCAGTGACCTGCATGGAATTACATTCTACCAGGTCATGTGAGAGTGTGCCCGCTGCTCTGGGGACTGGTTGGAATACCTGGACCTGTCTGTGCCCCTTTGCCCGCGGGAGCTTTCCTCTGCTAGGAGTCGTTTTCCTTTCCTTCCAGCCTGACTTAGTCTTTTTCTCTCCTCCTTTTTCCATCGCCTCTTAGGTTTTTTTTGGTGGCTGTTCCATGGGTGCTTAGATGTTATTCCTGATAGCATCAGGCTGCAGTGGCCTAGTCCTCCTCTTGTCCCCTCCAGGCATTAGAACAATTCCTTATATAGGGTATACAGCTCATCAAGGTTTTATTTAATTGCTTGATGTCATTTAAAGAATTTAAAAAGAGGTTAATTTTTTAAAAAAAATGCTTAATGTCATTTTTAATCTTTCTATTTTTTTTTTTTTTTTTAGGCATTTTTTTTTTTTCTTTATTTATTTGTTTGCTTGTTTGTTTTGTTTATACATGCACTGGGTACAGTCAGAAGCGCAGGAGAGTGAGAGAATTCACCAGAGCCAGAGCGAGGGGCAGAGCAGGCAGAAGGACCGAAGTACACTGCTGAGGGGAGCAGCGGGCGGCAGGAGAGGTCTGCGCGCCATGTGGGACCCTCCTCCGGTGGCCGGGGAGCAGCCGGGGATTGAACCGGTGCCGCAGAGGCCGCGGGCAGCTTCACAAACCAGCGCTCTACCGCTGCGCCACCAGGGAGGCCCATTTAAAGACTAAGATTTCTGTGTATGTGAGGGTCCAAAATATAATTTATGTGGGCCTCCCCGGTGGCGCAGCGGTTGAGTGCTGGGTTGCGATGCTGCCCGCGGCCTCTGTGGCACCGGTTCGATCCCCGGCTGCTCCCCGGCCACCAGAGGAGGGTCCCGCATGGCGCGCAGACTTCTCCTGCCGCCCGCTGCTCCCCTCAGCAGTGTACTTCGGTCCTTCTGCTTGCTCTGTTCCCCACTCTGGCTCTGGTGAATTCTCTCACCCTCCCGCGCTTCTGACTGTACCCAGTGCATGTATAAACAAAACAAACAAACAAACAAATAAATATAAACATGCCTCTATTAAAAAAACAAAAAATTTAAAAAATATATAATTTGTGAAGGATGATTAGTACATTAACAGGCATTAATGAGATTAGACACTCTGTCTAGGACCTTTTATATAAATGCTTTATAATATTTTGTAATTTTATGAACCGGTATCAAGTGGTCTTATTTTTCACACAGGCAGAAGGAGAAAATGAAGTAAATAATGAATTGGCAAATCGAATGTCTTTGTTTTATGCTGAGGCAACCCCAATGCTGAAAACCTTAAGTGACGCCACAACAAAATTTGTATCCGAGGTAAGTATTGCCTGGCAAGTTACTCTTTGTCTTGTCTCCTCCTTCCGTTCTACAGACAGGATGACCTTGGTAAGCCCTGTGACTTTAACTGCCACCTCTAAGCCAACAGACCCCCAAAGGTACACACTGAGTTCTTTCCTGAGGCCCAGTGCCCACGTCAGCCTGCCTGACTTCACTCTCCCAGTTGTAGTGTTGACAACTTAGCTGCATTTGGCTAAACCAAAGTCTTTAGTTTCTCCTCCTAACCCTGCCCATTTTCCAGTCTATCTTGTCTCAATTAATATTAACACTGTAAAAAGCAAGTAATTCAGGGGTTAGTATTCTAAAGTCCTTTATCTCACAACTGATATTTGTTCCTCCAGCATTCTTGTTGGTTCTTCCTCTAAAATCCAGCATGAAATAGAAAAAAATAACTCCTCCCTTGGCAACTTCTCAGTCACCCCGCCATGCTCTTATCTGGGTTATTGCATTTATGTTCCAACTGTTCTTATTTCTTGTTCTCTTACCCCTTAATCCTTTCTCCAAAGAGCAGCCAAAGCGATTCTTAAAACGTAAGCCACATTACATTCTCTTCCTCCTCTGCTTAGAATGTTTCCAGTAACTTTTCGGTACCCTTAAGATAAAATCCACACACCTTCTAACTCTAGCAGTCCTGATTCTTGTGGTTGTTTCTTCCAAGCTAGAACGCAAGTTCCTTAGCTGTCTTGCTCATAGTCCTACCCGAGAGCTTAGAGCAGTAACTGGAATCTAATGCCTTTTCCACAGTTAGGAAGGAACCAAATTATAAACTTGATTTTTCATTTTATGTCAGGTTTTAAATTATGTGTAAGTAGTAACTGTCATTTCTCCTTTTATTTACTCTCCATGTACTTTTACAGAATAAAAATTTACCGATAGAAAATACCACAGACTGTCTAAGCACCATGGCTAGCGTCTGCAGAGTCATGCTGGAAACCCCGTGAGTACTTGGCTGAGTTTTCCCTTGAACAGTCTGCTGAAGTGTTGTCCTGCTAGGGACATGTAGTATTTGGAAGTAGAAATGAAGTATTTTCCAAAAACCCAGTGTTAGTATATGAGCAAAACTAAAATAATTGGGCAGCGTAATCTAACTTCTGATTTAGAGTGAAGCCTAAGTTAGACTAATTTAGATGCTTCGGAAAGGGGATTGTGCGGTGTTTTTGGGGTTTGGGGACAAACTTCAAAGCTTTTTAGTTATGCTTTTTATCATTTCTCTCTCTCCAGTAAAGAACATCGCCTGTTTGCTACAGGGCTAGAGTTAGCCTTTTGTCTCAGGGTTAGATCATAGTCTTCGTTGTTACAACACGAACGTGACTTCTTTTGGGGGTTTATCCTCTCATACCACAGTGTCTGACTGGATTTCCCTGTGATCACACAGAAGGACTCCTGCATCCCTGAGAAAGAGATGGTTTTGCTAGATAACTGGTATCTTTGTGGAGCTTTTTATTTTCTAAAATGCTATTATATATGTCATCTTACTGGAAAGCATAATGAAGTAAAAGGGCAGCTATAACCCATCCTCATCCCCATCATTGAGGAGAGTAAGATCCTGGCACAGGAAGGGACTTGGGCACCATGCCCCACACAAGTGCCTGCGTGACTCTACCCTGGTTCTAAGCTCTTACTACTGTCCCTTGCTGCCTTCCAGAGAGACAACAGTTGTATTTCCTTTTTTCAAATAAGAAAAGAATATGTCTGAATTTCAGTAAAATTTAAATCCAGCAATATGGTAATGTTTATATCAAGTTATCCCCTAAGTAATGAACACACTAGGTCTATTAAGCTAGTAACTTTTGTTGTCATATTGGCAATTGTACCATCCTTCACAAAGCGTCCATCCCCAGAATTTCACTTTGGGGCTACTTTTGATTTCTGTAATATTGTCTGATCTCTGCCAGGCAGAAGGGATAATATACTATGGTGGGTGCCTCTAGGGACCAGCATGTGTAAGTGAGAACTACTTAACCTGCTTCCTCTCTCCCTCTGGGAAACTCATGGAGAGAGGTCATAAAGTTAGCGTCCCTTTTTGACATCAGCAGGGTAAGTCTTTCCGAGTTGAAGCACCTCATTAATTTGTGATGTGCTGCATATTCATCCATATCTTTTTTCCCTCTAGGGAATATAGAAGCAGATTCACAAACGAGGAGACAGTATCATTCTGCTTGAGGGTGATGGTGGGTGTCATAATACTCTATGACCATGTACATCCAGTGGGAGCATTTGCCAAAACTTCAAAAATTGATGTAAGTTACATTTTATGTAATTTCAAACAGTTTTCATAAATGGAAATCACTGGCATTTGTAATTGTGATAAGGTGGATTTTAGTCTCCTCTGCTGTCTGACCATATTTCCTCAAGCCTGTGTCCAGGTGGAGTTGGATGATCAGAGGATAACTGTATCTTTATTGTGTCTCCCTGTAGGGAAACCTTGGGCTTGAATGGGCCCTCTGCATATTTGGCAATATAAATAATCAGAGATAAGAATTTGTGGGGGTTTTGTATTCTTTTTTGGACAAAAGGCCTTTCAAACTAAAGATTCATTTCCCAATCTGTGTAAAATGTTAGTAGAAGCGCTATAAGCAAAGAGTTAAAGTCTTTACATATTTTTCCCTCCTCTGCACTATTCGTCATCATATGTGCCTATTACCTTGTCTCTGCAAACATTTATGTTAATTTCTTGGTTTCTCTGTTTTATAATAGCTCTCTTTACCCTCTTGGTACTTGGTGAGAATTTTCTTCTAATTTCCCTTTCATGGCAGTCCTGGCTCTTAGCACTTCTTATCTGGAGTACAGATTGCCCTGGTCAGTCTTCCTGACTGAAATCATATCCATCCTGTAAAGAAAAATGAGCTAACATTTACTGAGTCATTATTGCCTCCCAAGGATTTTACATTTGTTTCCATTTAACTCTGAAAGTACTTGCAGGATCTAGGTGCTAGCTGCCCCCTTGTACTTACAGATTAAGGTTTAGGGAAGTTAAGTAATGTAATTGAAATGGTAGAGTGGGATTTTGAACCCACATCTCCATGGTTTCCAAAGCTTACGGTGTTTCTCCTGTGGTGTGTTGTTGTTGAGTTGTTCCCTTTTTTCCTAATAGCCTGTGACCTGTGACCTGTCCCTACCACAAGAACCAGTTTAAATGAGTCCTACAGCCCTCTGTAGACTCCCACCCCCACGCCCCCTCCGCCCCCAAGTCATTTCAGGTCTGCAATGTGTGTGTGTGATATACTTTCATTATTGTTGTTGTGATTTTTGTCTATCTGGAAAGCTCCTGTTCTCCTTGCCAGTCTGTCCGTACTGTCCAAAAAAGGCTGCTCAACACTTTTGCAGAAAGGCTTCAGTTAGCAGGCCCTTACTTTCCTCTTTACTGTGGGTGGTTCTTCAGTTTGACTGATAGGATTCTTCGAAAGCTTTGACAGACACACTGAAAATAACAACATTTGGGTACTTTTTTTCCCCCGTCTTAAGAATAATTATTTTGACATCACTGGTATATAATGTCTCAAGAGTTCCATAGATGTGGTAGTGTTACTGTTTCGAAAATGAGGGTTACCTGAAAAAACAGACGTTTTACCTTTTCTGTTTCCTTTTCTCCTTAGATGAAAGGTTGTATCAAAGTTCTTAAGGACCAACCTCCTAATAGTGTAGAAGGTCTTCTAAATGCTCTCAGGTGTGTATATTTACATGTTATAGATTCATAGAGAAAATAAATGTAAAGAAAATGCTTCCAAATGTGAATAGCACAAAAGATATGAATATTAGTATGTTCAACTTAGAAATGTGAAGATTTCATTTTCATTGGTAATCTTGCTTTCAAATATTGCTCACAGTATTTATCATGATGTGTGTGTGTGTGTGTGTGTGTGTGCGCAAATGAGAAAAGCAGCTAACAAAGCAGCTTTCTTTTTAGCGTTTGGCTTTTACTTTTTGCCCTTTTGAAGCTGGAATTGCTTATTGTTTATTTTTCAAATAGTTTTAATACTAAGTGTAAATAAAATTCATAAAACAGAAATTTAAAGAAAAGTCTTGAAATCTTCCTATTTTGAAATAAATCAGTATTAACTTTTTGTTGTATCGCCTTACAAAGTTATTCTTGTTAAGGCCTAGCTCTATATAATATTTACAAAACGATGCCAAACAGACTGTTCTATAGTTAGCTCCTTTCCCTTTATATTGTGTAGTTGCATTTCTGGGTTCACAAATAAAGATCGCTCTTATTTTTGTGTCTGTCTTATAATAGAAGTAAAGCAGACAATTATTATCTTTCTTTTTCCAGCTATGACTTATTTGATTTAGTTACCAAAGCTCCTAAGAATGCTGGAGTATTTTTAAATGAAAATCTTAGCACATTAAAACATCTTAACTGCAGAGATTTAATTGGCAGTATAATTCCCCCAACATAAAAGATGATTTGTTCATTGCTTGATTATCTTGTGTTTAAACACAAATATTACATGACCGCAGAAATATTTATATGTTGACCTTCTGAGATCACAATCTTTACTTTTCACATGTCAGAATAAAATGATTTCAGTACTATATTCCCCCACGTATTGTGAGCAAGCAGGTTTTTATTCCTCTGGAATACTACTCTTGCCTGGTGCATCAGGAAACAAAATCCAGTCTCTATCGCTTCTGCTCAGTTGAACCATCGAGTGATTTTATTTAGATTATGAAATGTATTTTTTTAAGAAGTGACTGCATGTCTAAAGGAAATTATTCTAAATGAACATCAGAAAGATTAAGGAAAATAATTCAACAGTAACAAATCCGTAGAAAGTCAAGCCATTTCAGCCATGAGTCATTAGAAGCTGTGTTTTCGGAATTTTTACTCTGGAGGTTTTTACAGTGCGCAGACTTCTGGGTTTTGGATTGTGAGTCTTTTCCACTGGAGCCCTGGCTGATGACTTCCTGTGCCCCAGTCAGCCTGTTGTTCTCTGGAGCCCCTTTATTTCTGGGTGATTAGTCTCTCCAAGGGCAGCAAGTATCAGGAAACCTTTTTTAAAACAGTAAGAGATAATTGAGATCTGGAACATGTTAGTATTATTTCTGTACTTTGAAGAGACTGTGCATCAAACATTAAGTAAAAAACTCAGCTTTTATTTTCAGAGTTTAAAGGAAGTTCAGCCTTTTTTTACATTGAATGAGGGCAGAGGAGGGCAGTGGCAGTGAGTGAAAGATGCGACCAAAGTCTCCCACAAAGCAGGCTGTGTTGGCGGGAAGAAGCGCTGCATTGATGCAAGAGCCGCTGGTCAGTTTTAGGTTTTCTTTCCAAATATGTAATGGAATTCTAAATAAGAGTTTGTTGCAGAGACAACTCTTAAACAATTTTTATTCATGTGAGTGTATTTGTCTCCTTATTTTTTCACCTGGGGAAGCCTGTAAGGTTAAGCAGTGTACCTATGTTATGTGGTAGTTACAATTAGAAATACTTTTTGTCTCTGTAGTTTATAGTGGTGTTTTGGGGTGTGGGGAGTGTCACCTCTGTGCAAAAGATAGTTAAGGAACTTGGCCACCTTAAACTCTTAGGAGACTTAAGAGTACATGGCTAGTAAATGTTGGAATTGGTTTTCAAACCCGGACTGCCTTCTCGAAACCTGGTACGCTTGATGCTGCGCTGAGAGCCCTGGGTGCATGGTGTGACGCCTCAGTGGCTTTGGGTGGAGATGAAGTGGAGAGTCGCAGGCATTCTCCAGAAGTGCTCTTCCTTTGGTCTGGGGTGGAGGTGTAGACACTGTAATTTTACAGTTCATGTTACAGTTCAACGCCCTCGCCGACACACATGCTCTGCTCCTCTGAGAAACACTGTTCAAACTAAATCAGCGTAGCCTGTAACAGGCTTCCCTCTGAGCACAGCGGATGCTGTTAAGAAAGCATTTTCTAGTCCTAAAAGTACTAGGCAAGTGTGTCTTATTTATACCTTGACAACATGGAACACATCTCTTGGTGAATATTCCTTTTTAGTGAATAGCTGCTTCACTAGGGATGCGCGTGCCATTTCCCTGAGAGCCAGCAGGTAATTGTGCACAGTGATTGTTTTAAATTTCCTGTGGTGGTTCTACACTGCCTCCAGCTTCATGGTAGGGCAGCAACAGGTCTTGTCTCCGTTTTACAGGTAGCGGTATGGAGCCAAATGCCTTTGATCAGGAGGGGGCGGGAGAGCACTTGATCTGGGAGCTGAGGTTCAGTGCTAGATAATTAATTGCCTTCTTTATTAGATTGAATGGTCAGGGTCAGTAATTGTTGCCTTTCTAATAGAAGAGTAATATGCTCTTGGAAAGGGACCGTTTAGGCAGACACGATGAAATGATACTGTCCACATCCGTGCATTCTTTTCCAACCGAGGTAGATGTTACTGGCTCTTCTTGGTAATAGAGGACGTTGGCATGATAAGGTTCTCAGTTGGCTCTGGCCAGGGAAGGATCTGAGGATGGCTAGAAGCTTGTGCCACATCCCACAGGAAGAGCGAGATCCGGTATCTGGGTGGACAGGGAAGCACTCACCCTGGGGCCGTCACAGGACGCTGCTGCGTGGTGACGCCTGTGCACGTTCCTTGAGTCTTCGCTCTTCCCTGTGTAAAGGAGGGGCAGGGAAACCAGCGAAGGGGTGGATGTTGGACATTTTTCTTCCTGACATCAGTAGGGATACATGTAACTGTGTGTACTTTATGTGCAATTGGGAAGTGAAACAGAAAGGTTAGACCCTTGCTACATCACCTACCACTTAATGTAAATACTTCTTTAAAGAAACTTTTTTTCCCAGCCTGATTAGCTTACTTGCTTGTCTTCCTTCCACAAATACTAACTGAGCACCTATAATGTGCCAGGCACTCAGGTGTCTCTTTAGTGATATGGAAACAGTTTGGGGTGACTTCTAAGAAAGATAGAGTATAGGAGGTACTTAATAAACACATTTGTCTCTTTACATCTCCAAGTATTTGAGAGTTCAGGTACTTTCTTCAATTTTTAAATTAATTTGAAATGAACTAAAAAATATTGAGTAAATTTCTCTAATACAGAAAGACCATCTGTGTGCACCTGCTTAAAATTATATATATATATATATATATATATATATATATTAAGGTTTATTTATTTATACAAGCACAGGGGTACAGGCCAGAGGTGTGGGAAGGTGAGAGGATTCACCAGAGACAGAGTGGGGAACAGAACAGGCAGACTGATGAAATACACTGCTGAGGGGAACAGCGGGCGCAACAGGAGAGGTCTGCCTCGCCATGTGGGTATCTCCCAGGCCGGCCAGGATTGAACCTGCATAGCAAAGACTGCGGACAGCTTCACAGCTCTGCACTCAACCCACTGCGCCACCTGGGAGGTCCTTAAAATGATATATTTCTTATAGATTATATGTGAAATGGGCCAAGTCTGCCCATTTAGCATTAAGTTCTATGAATTATCTCCACAATATATCCCAATTTAAGCATTGGGGACCTGTTTCTATTGCTATTAACCTGGTGTGAGCCTTGGACATTCGGCCCCTGTAACAGCCCTTTGGTTAGCTCCTCTTCTCTTCCTGCCCCCACTTCCTCACAACCAGAGCGAGCCTTCCAGAACCTAAGTGAAACTGCACATCATTCCCCCGTGTCATATCCTCCTCTGGCTTTCATTGCATTTGGCATGGCCTCTGAGCTCCACACCACAGCCTCAGTGTCCCCACCAGCTGGTCTCTGGGGCCCACCTGGGACTTCTGTCTTTCATCCCAAGTCTACGGTAGCATTAGGGTATTACCGTTCTCCCTGTGTGAGGTTGTGAGCTCCTGGGTCAGTGCGCGCCTGACACATAGTAGGCTTACTTGGTGAATTTCTGCTATTAAGTACTCCCATAGTGAATCTTCTGATAATACTCATGCTTGCAGATTTTTTTTTTTTTTTTTCATTTATATACTTACAGCAACACACACACACACACCCCTGGAAGTAAGGCATTTAGGGACAAACGTTTGGGGCTATGCCAGAGCTGCAGTAGTGGAGCAGTCCAGGTTCAGAATAGAACAGGGTGGCAAACTTTTCTATGAGGGGCTGGAGAGTAAGCAGATATTTTGTTTGTGGGCCACATGATTTCTGTCACAATCACTCACCTCTGCCATTTAGCAAGTAGGTAACCAAGACATTACTTAAATGAGTGAGTATGACTGAGTTCCACAGTACTTTTGGTATAAACACTGGATTTTGAACTTCATGTAATTTCCATGTTTTCATGAGGTATTCTTAAATTTTGATTTTGCTTTCTCAGCCATTTGAAGATATAAATGCATGCTTAGGCTTTATAAAAACAGGTGGTGGGTTGGACTTGCCCCGCAGGTTCTAATTTGCTGATCCCTGGATGGAGGAACGATGATTTTCCTCTGAGTGAGAAGTTACAGCTATTTGTTGACTTTAGGATTTAACCAGACCTTTTCAACGAGTTAGTTCTAACTTAAACAGCCATTGGATGTTCTGCTTAAAAGGGAGTAGGGAGGATAAAGTAGGCAGAGCCTGAACAGGGTTCAGAGAACTGGATGAAACGAGTTTGTGAGCGCAGGTTTGCCTGCCCAGTGAGGCCTCCTCTGGTAGTGAAGAACCCAGCACAGGGACTGTTTCTTTTTACTTCCCTGAAATTGATGTTCTTTTACTTTTAGGTACACAACAAAACATTTGAATGATGAGACTACCTCCAAGCAAATCAAATCCATGTTGCAATAACAGTTCTGGAATAAGCGCCTGCTGTAGACAGAAGACAGTATTCTGCAGTGACTGAGAATGCACAGTTTTTAGTGATTGCAATTACGATCTCATTTACTCTTGCTCTTTCTTTCTTTCCTCTGTTCCTCTTCCCTCTTTTTTAATCATGTTCTTGTTCTTAAGACTTCCTTTCTGTGCCAAAATCAGTAAGGTTATACTCTGAAGGAGCATAATCCTTCAAATGGGCCATCTGAGGCAGCTAATTATGCATTGCATTGGGGTCTCTACTGAGAAAAATTCTGTGACTTGAACTAAATATTTTTAAATGTGGTTTTTTTTTGAAAACTAATATTTAATATTGCTTCTCCTGCATGGCAAAACTGCCTATACTGCTATTTAAAAAAACCCTCAATGACTTTATTTTCTACTGCCGCTTTTTTCATGTGCAGCCAAAATGAAAATGTTTAAATTAACTGTGCTGTACGAATGGTACCCAACAGAAACTTTTTAAATTAGACTTTGTTTAACGTTTTAGGTTTGCATTTTGACTTTTTTTGTAAGGATGTATGTTGTGTGTTTAACCTTTATTAACTAACGTTACAAACTGTGATGTGTGCGTAGACTATTACGTATGCATGTTCATGTTTAAAGAATGGCTGTTGATGATAAAATAAAAATCAGCTTTCATTTTTCTAAGTGTGGCTTGGTTTACTGATGTTTTGTTTTTAGGCTTCTAAAGCTTTCCCCGTGTGGAATTACATGGAAGGCATAGGCACGTCATATCATTTACCCTTCTTGGAGGGAAGAGCTGGGTCTTCTCAACAGTATTTTTGCTCATTATCATCTATGTACACAATTTTAATTGTTTTTATAATCTTGCTGACTGCAGCGCAACCAGTGATCTTGTCATGAACTTGACTTCCATTCTTGATTGACTTGTGAATGTAGTTCTAGAAGGAGAACTACACTCCTGCTTGGCTGGCTGTTCCCCGGAGTGAGAGGTCAGCGACCGGAAGCCAAGAGTGTGGAAAGAAAAACAGTGCTTAGCCCTGGCAGGAGAGGGAGGGTGGGAGGCTCTTCCCAGGAGGAGGCTGAAGGCCATGATCTCACTCACTTGTGGCGGAAGCTAGCCTCTCTGTTACTTTAAGATCATAAAACCTTATTCAGGAAATCCAAGTGTCATGACAGGGATAAGCTACTCGAGGCTTGTCTAGTTGGATCGTGCTGGTGGTTTAATGGCGTGTCAGCTAGGATATGATTGAAAGGGTTGATTGTGGAAGAAACTCTTGGAGGCTTCCATTGTGACCTTCTGCTTTAATAGTGCACAGTCCTGACACCCAAAGTCCCTCACGCAGGATCCCCGTGACCTCTCAGGCCTTTGTGACAAGCTCTCCTGCCTCACACCTGCTCTCCGCCAGGCCCTCTTGCTGTTACGATAGTCGTGTGTTGTCAAGCTCTCATAGCTGTGGTCTGCCCTCCCTCATGTCTGTCTGACGTGCACCAACTCTCATGTTCCAAGGACCAGCTGGTGTCACCTCCAGGAAGCCTTCAGGATAACACTGGCCACATCCTTCTAAGAGTATTGTAATAGGTTCAGTAGGGGCCCCAAAAGATAGGTCCACTCAGAATCTGGAAGTGATTCTTGGAACCACTTGGGAAAAAAGGGTATTTGCAATTAGAATAAGGATTTGGGGATGAGATCATCCTGCAATAGGCAAGGTCCTAATTTCTAGGACAAGTTCTTAGAAATGAAGGGAAGGCCTACGAAGAGAAGGCCGCCAGAAAAAGCCAGAGATGAGCATCTCCACACCCAGGGACCAAGAAGCTGGCGGGAAGCCAGGAAGGGGGTTCTCTGGGCCTCCTGAAGGAACCAACCCCGCCAACTCTGCCACCGACACCTTGACTTCAGACCCCTGCTCCTGGCCTTTGTGCTGTTTTAAGCCGCTGTCGTTTGTCTCGGCAGTCCTCGGAATGTATGTGAGTTCTCAGACACCCTGATGTTTACCTGCACTTGGTATCTTTTCTGATCCTGTGAGAACTTGAGAGAAGGGCCATGTTGGATTTTCCCTCAGGTCCTAAGGATCTTGCACAGAATCGGAATTTGAGCTGGTGCCCAGTAAATGCTTGAGTGGAGTGAAATGGATACGCGTCAGAGGGGACCACGCAGCTGGAGTAGCTAGAAGGATACTGCGGTGGCCTCTGCCGTCGTCACTCCCACCCTGCATGCCGGAGAACACGTGGAAGGGTCTCTGTAACTCTAGCTCGGGGCTTAGCGAACTATGATGTTGGCCAATCCGCCCGCCACCTGTTTCTGTACAGCCTGTGAACTAAGAATAGTTTCTACGTTTTCTAAAAGGTGAAAAAAGATATCTTGTGGCATGTGTAAAGTATATGAAATTCAAATGCTAGTGTTCATAAATAAAATTTTATTGCAATATAGTCTTATTCCTTTGTTTACAGTTTATCTACGGCTGCTCTTGCACCAGACAGGAGAATGGAATTCTGTGACAGACCCTGTGGCCTTCAGGCCAAAATATTTCATGCCTGGCCCTCAACAGACCCCTCCTCTAGCTAGAGGAGCAGGTGTGCGCTTCCTAGTGTGATGGAAGCTGCAGCCTGGTAAGTGGAGGTCTGTGCCAGAAGATGGATTCCACTTGCCATTCAGATAAAGAGCAAACGGGCACCTTTTCACCAGCCACCTCTGGTCTCTCAATGTCTGCTGGCTGTGAGCTCAGCAGAAGGCGGGGCAGGATTAACCTATTGAGCAGGATCTGCATGGCCTCCAAGAGCGAGGGAGTACCCTGGTCTGCTTAGGTAAGTGTATGGAAGCCACCTCCTGTCACCCCCTCTTAACCTCTGGAACCCAGCTCTGCTCATCCTAGGCCTGCATCTGTGCCCATTGCTGTGAAGTACCTGTCTCTCGTGTCTTCCATCAGCTGTGGCCATGGTTATCCCGGGTTCTATAGGCGCCACCTAGATGATAGGGCTTTGCAGTGCACTGTTTTCCCTGCTTTGGAGATTTGTATTAAAAAGCACCCTGAAGTATTTTAAGATGAGGAAACATGTTCAGCGAGGTGAAGAAGTTTGCCAAAGGCCACGCAGCTACTGATAGAGATAGCCGGCGTTCAGCCCAGGTCTGTCGGTTTGCCTTTGCTCTGTTATATTACTGTTTTTCCATCTTAACTGATGATCTAAATCCCACCTTCACTCTCTAGAACTAGTTTGATCTGAGCATTACATTGTCTGTTAAAATGACCACCACCTCTGCTTTCAGGCAAAAGCTACTTATCAAGAAAGTTAAAATACAGGTGTTAAGGAACAAACCTGATGAATATGTTCACCAGCTCCCAAGAGAAAGCTCTCATTGCCAGCGGATGTCCATTCCCTCCCCTTCAGAAGGAAAGGCCATAGAGAATGTGCGTGATGCATTTCTGGGTGGAGGGGGAAATCTAAAGGGGGAGAGGTGGAAGGGGGTGCTGCTGGGGTCACTGCAGAGCAGGGTATGGGGAAAGGAAAGAGGATTTTTATGCAGACCCCATATAATGTTCTTTAAGACATGCGTTAACAATGAATCCCTTTTAACTTCCCTGTGGCTGTTTGCCTGTGTACTGCTCCGTCAAGCCCTGGGGATTGCTGACACCATGAAGAGCAACGTGGGGAAAAAGAGGCCCCTCCGGTTTCACTGCACGAGTCTGGCATTGGAGAGCGACAGGGTGGCTGTACTCGCTCTCGCCACAAGGGGGAGCCCGTGTCGCTCCAGACGGAGATGGCACAGCTGCTCCCCTGGGGAAGGCGGCCGGGCTGTTCCTTTCAGAATCCAGCTTTCAGGGGTGGGGTGAGGTCTGCAGGGATCCTCCGGCCTGAGCAACCTCACTTCTCAGGTTTCAGAGAAGATTTAAGAGCATCCCCACAATGTACTACTTTTTCTAAAAGTTTACAAAGTTCTGTTACCAATTTTTTTGGCAAGATCATCTCCATGTACGCGTGGAAAAGAGGATGGACAGCCCCACCCTGGTCAATCCTGGTCAATCCTGGTTAATCTGGAGGGTGGAATGATGGAGATTAAAATGTTCTTCACACACTTCTGAAACTTTAATTTCTTTTTTTTTTAATAGAGGCATGTTTTATTTATTTATTTGTTTCTTTGTTTATACAAGCACTGGGTACAGTCAGAAGCGCGGGAGGGGGAGAGAATTCACCAGAGCCAGAGCGGGGAGCAGAGCAGGCAGAAGGACCGAAGGACACTGCTGAGGGGAGCAGCGGGCAGCAGGGGAGGTCTGCGCGCCATGTGGGACCCTCCTCCGGTGGCAGCCGGGGATCGAACCGGCGCCGCAGAGGCCACGGGCAGCTTTGCAAGCCAGCGCTCAACCGCAGCGCTACCGGGGAGGCCCCTGAAACTTTAATTTCTTTTTCATAACAGTGGCCGGGTTTTGATTGTTCGGTAACTTGTATCATCTGAAAATAGGGACGGCGATGCTGCTGAGAGCAGGCACAGCCGGGCTGTCCGCCTGCCCCGCGAATGCAGCGTCGGGCTCCCCGGTGTGGGTGTGCACAGACGAGAACAGTGAGTGGGAACTCGGGGCCCAGTCCTGGGGTGCTCCCCGTCCATGCTGCTGCACACACTCGTGCACACATACACACGTGCACACACAACCATGCTGGGCCATGCGAGCTTTACCAGAAACACTTCCTCATGTAACAATTCCGATTGCTGCTCCGGGGACGTTGCCCTGGCCCAACTGTTTTTCATGACCAGAAACAAGATTATGGACAAACGGGTGCCCAGCATGGGGGTGTCATTAGCACTGGCTACAGGGGGCCCTAATGCAGACCATCTCTGGATGGTTGGTTCCTTCTCTTAGCCGCTCACCACGAAGCCACACAGCCCTCCCTGCATTACCCACAGCCCCAGGCCTCTGTGACCTCAGCAGTCACAGGCTACAAGCGTGATGCCCTGACCACATAGGCAGGATCTTACCCACATCTCTGCCCCCTTCACCAGCTTCCAAAGGACACTCCCAACATACACACTTGGGTTCTGACACCAGGTGTGTGAACTCAGCGTCAAAAAGCAAGTGTGCAAACTGGGTGACGTGAAGGCTGCAAATCACCAGCTCCCATTTCTTGGATTCTCCATTCCCTCATGTAGGTCCCGTCTTCAGGTCAGCCTGATGCAGCTGGGGGCAGATTCCTCGGTGATGAGGGGGTGCCCTCGCCCCACTGCCCCCCACTCCCCTCTAGAGAATCCTGATTGCAGCATCTGGTGAGGGTCAGGTCCTGCTGTCAATTACCCCCTGTCAGTGACATTGGATAGAAAGATCTTGAACTGTCCGGTCTTGCAGGGTCAGTGTCTTTTGCTTCTGGAGAAAGTCCAGCCCTCCCCAGAGCAAGGCCCTCCTGAGGGCTAGAGAGGAGGATGGTGTCCCCAGTGTAGAGGAGGTCAGAGACCCCTGCAGAGGGCAGCGGGAGATGTTTGTGCTTTATGGTCGTGGCGTATGACAAAGTGCCACATCTTCAGGGAGGGAGGGAGAAGAAGCAGCTCAGTCATCAAACATACTGTGTTTTGTTTTTTTTTTCTATGTGCTGGAGAGTGAACTGAAAGTCGTTTCCCAGAGCAGCGCCTGCAAGTCACGCAGAGTCCACGAGGGGGCGGTGGGGCTTGCTCGCTGTTCCACGGTTAGCCTAACCAGCAAGGAAAGCCGACACCGGGCTCACATGAACTAATTCATCCTCACAATAATTCAGAGAGGAAAATAGGGTGCAGAGGAGTTTAAGAATTTGCCAAAGGGCCCCCCTGGTGGTGCAAGGGGTTAAGCACCACACTATGAAGCAATTCACAGCCTCTGCAGCACGAGTTCAGTCCCTGGGCCGGCCAGGGAGCAACTCACACAGTGCAGCAGACCTCTCCTGTCTCACCCGCTGCTCCCCTCAGCAGTATATTTCAGTCAGTCTGCCTGTTCTGTTCCCCACTCTGTCTCTGGTGAATCCTCTCACCCCCTGCATCTCTGGCATGTACCCCAGCTCTTGCATGCATAAATAAATAAATCTTTAAAAAAAAATTTGCCAAGGATTTTCTGTATGACTGTGGAGAAATTAGAATCCCTTGTCACCATCTTATCTATGAAATAGAAGCTAGGCCTGCTCTCTAGAGTGGGGTGAGTTAGAGGGAGTGTCTGGCGGAGGGACTGACACAGAGCGGTCTCCACCCCCAGCCACCTGCATCCTCCCCAGGACCTGGCCTCGGGCTCAGGGCCCTGCCTTCTCACAGCCCCTCACCCAAAGAAGCCAAAAGCATAGAAACAGAGTGAAGAACGGTTGTGGCCAGGGACTGAAGTGGTAGGAGAAATGGGGAGATGTTGGGCAAAGGACACACCTTTCTATTTATAAGATATAGATGAACTTCTGGGGATCTAATATCAGATCTTGACATAATTATCAATACTGTATCATAGACCTGAAAGCTGTTAAGACTGTCTTACGTGTTATCAGAACAAAAAGGTAATGATGTTAGGAATTGGATGTGTTAACATTTTGTTAACGTTAATAATTTTGCAAAATAAACGTATGGAATTATCACCTCATAGGCCTTAAGCTCACAGGTTATATACTATTAATATCTCAAGAAACCTGGGGTGTGAATGAAACTGTAAATGTTGCTGAGCACAAATGTTTTGTCCACTCAGGAATTGGGTAACAGGGAGACCGCCCTGACCCCAGTGATGAGGACCCTGGGGCGCTGGACCAGGGACTTCCAGGCACAGCATCCGCCCGGAGCTCTGGAGGCAGCGCATGGAGCAGAACACTCTCGGGGCCGGAGGTAGGTGGGTGTGGACGCCAGTTCTACGAGTTCCCAGGTGTAGAAATTGGAACAGATTATTTTATAATGTTCAATTTACCGCTATGTAAAATGGGATCACATTCCTACCTCAAGGCTTCTGTAAATATTTAATGTACTAACCTATGCTTGGGGTCAGATAATTAGTAAATTATCACATAGTCTGGCGCCGTGTCCCATGCCTTTAGGCTGATGCTGACATCTGTCTTCACCCCCAGAGGAGCCTGCTGGCTCCTTGGGGATTCCTGGAGGCTGTTCTCTCTTCACAAACTCCAGCTTCTCACCACTTCTTCTCTGCTCCTGTGTGATCCAGCCGGGGCGAAGGATATGGCTCCAGGGGTGTCCACGAGGGTGAATCGGCTGAAGTGTCAGATTCTTGCCAAAACTGCCAGAGAAGATATTCCTTCTTCTTCCACAAATAACACACGGACAGAACTTGCTGTCCCTGCAAGGGCAGTTTTGTCTCCGGGTGTTTGCTGATGAAATACCCTAACGTGGACGGTGAGTGGTCAGGAGCAGATGAGCAGGGAGTTTAAAGTTAAGTTCGGAGGGGAAATGAGTGGGTAACTTGTCATTTTGATGTTTTCTTAGAGGAGAAGAATGTAGAAGTGAGATGATCAGTCCTTCACTTAGAAGGGTGTGTAGACACGCCTCTCCTGGAACTTCAGTTTCTAGAGATCGTCCAGACATTCAAGGGGAGCATCTTGCACAAGTCATTGCTCCGTGGCAGGTGCCCCCACCCCTCCCCCTCTTCCCACCCCCTTACTTTCCCCCCCACCTCACCTGGGGAGGCTCTGGAGGCCTGGGAAGGACTCCAAGAATCGGGAGCCCAAGGGCGAGGGAAGGCTGGGTCCATGTTAGGGGGATGTGAGCAGCAGTAGGAGTGAGGGTGGGGTTTACACGTGACGGGGAAGGACTCTCAGAAGTGACATGTGCACGAAAATTTACAGGTGTGGGCCTCCCTAGTGGCGCAGCGGGTTGAGCACAGCACTGTGAAGCTGTCCACAACCTCTGCAGCGCAGGTTCGAGTCCCAGCTGGCCAGGGAGATACCCACATGGCGCGGCAGACCTCTCCGGTCTCACCCGTTGCTCCCCTCAGCAGTGTGTTTGGTCCGTTTGCCTGTTCTGCTCTCCGCTCTGTCTCTGGTGAATCCTCTCCCCCTCCTGCGCCTCTGGCCTGTACCCCAGTTCTTGTATAAATAAATAAATCTTAAAAAAAAACCAAAACAAACTTACAGGTGAGAGAGAAGGGAACCCCGTAGGTATTTGGGGGAAGGCTTCCCGGGAGAGGAATTGGCACGTGCAGAGACGCTGTAGCCCACACGGGGGCGCGAGGGAGCCAGAGAGACACGAATCAGAAACACCTGCGAGCCAGGTGGGGCCGGTGCCTGCTGAGCGCGTGCTGGTGAGTCTGGAGCTGAGACCGGAATCTCTAGGAGTGGTTTGAGGTCATGAGTAACGTACCTGATTCATCATTTGAAAAGACGCCTGTGTTTGCTGTGGCGACACCAGCATGTGGTAAAGTAGGAAAGGCAGGAGTCGGGGTGTGGTGAGGGGGACTGGAATAGTTCAGGGGGGATTAATGCTGGAGAGCCGGGTGTTGCTCAGACATTGAGGAGAGGTGGTCGGGTCCTGGCCTGGTGCTTAAGGGAGAACCAACATACAGAAAAAAGCTGGTGACCGGGAGGCCCACTGGCCACTCTCAGCTGTCCTCTTGGAGGGACTCCAGTGAAGTGCTGTGTGAGAGTCAGAAAAATACTGTTATGGGCCGTTTTCTAGGGAGTGAGGGGGGTAAAGGAAGGTAGAGAGCGATGGGTGTTGGAGAAGCAACATCCATGCGGATGAACTACAAGTCATGGCAAATAATGGGGAGGAGCCTGGAACATTCCAGAGAATAAATCCTACATGAATTTGTCCCTGCATATGCTCTGAGCGCACTCGTCATGGTGAGTTCAGGTCAGTTAAATGGACCCCTTTTGGGTCTAACTGTGAGACTGAATTGTTCTTACTTAACGGGTCCCTCGGGGAGAGTGGACAGTGGGTATTTCTGGGACATGGGGCTTGTCATATCTGCAGGGTGAAGTGTTGTGGATGCAGAAATGTTGTCCTTGTCAGTAGCTGCCTAAACTTGCTTAAACAACTCTGGTAGGATGACCTGTAGTGAACAAATGTGAAAAATTACTGGGGGTCCCCACTAGAATTGGGAGACCTTTGAGTACCTGATTCCTTTGTTGGGAGTGGCCAGATGGAGAAAATTTCCCTTCGAAAATGTAAACACAAGCACTTTCTTAGGCCATAGTTGCAGAGAAGGTAAATGTGATCACATGGTGTGGTTTCATCAGCAGCGGGATCACTGCCTTATATGTGTGTGAATTTCATGTGTTCAGAGATGGAAACACCAGGCTTTTCAAGAGTTTATGCAAGCTTGCTGTGAATGAAGTGGAACAAGAATGCAGCCTTCACAAAGATGACATGACATGGTTAAAAATAAAACCCAAAGGTGTATATTTTTGTGCCTTGTGCACCATGATTTTCTGGAAATAGCCTGGGATAGAAAAAGAAGCAGAGAGAAGCTGCAGGAGAAAGTACAGAGTCAAGTGCACAGCCCAGACCCACAGGGGTCTACACTTCCCCACATTGTCTGGACTGTGGTGCCGGGGTGTGGAGGGTGCTGGGACAGAGTCTCCAACCCCAAAGATTTCCCTCAGTGTGATGGGCAGACAGTGCACAGGTGAAGTTACAAGGCTTGATGAGACTTGTCAATGAGCTGAAGTGGAATGTGATAGAATTTGGGGTGGGGCTGCTGGCGCTGGGAGTCCCTCTGAGGAGACACCGAGGTGTCCTTGGATGATAGGGAGATGCCTTGGCCAGAACTCCACAGTGAACATTCTGAGGGGAAGAGCCAGCAAGGGCAGAGAGTGTCAGGAGGTCACACTGGCCTGCTGAGGGGCACAGAGGAGGCCCGTGTGGCTGGTTCTTAGCAAGAACCAGATGAGGCAGGTGCTATAGGAACAGGATGAAGCAAAGAAGCCCTGAGTGATTGAAATGTGCAAAACTATTAACCTAGGAAATGCAGGTATGAGGGATGGTCTTGGGGGATTAGAGAACATTCCAGGGTGGCCTTCCTGCCATACGTTTTCCCTAGAGCCACCTCTCCCGATCCTGCAAGGAAACAGGGAGGAATTGGAAAAGGTGTGGGTCTCAGACAAGTTGTACTTTTTACTGAAATTCTTTTTCTTTGTATTTGCAACAAAGATTGTTACAAATGTAGACTACATAATAGGGACACGAACTTGACGAGCAGGTGTTTTATGTGTGATTCCTGCTGACAGCCCTCAGGGGCCAGTTCAGATGCTCCCAGGAGACCCGACACAAACCTGACACAAATCATCCTTCTACCTTCTTGTTGGCTCTGGTATTTTACATACAGTGCACTGAAGACAGAATATGAACAGAAAAGTTGTTCCCGCTGCTCTGTCTGTGAATCCATGAGGAAAACTTGTTCGTTTGGTGGTGACTGATGTCGTGTGTGCAGATGTTGAAATAGAATATTGCACACCTGACACATCATGTTATAAAGCAACTTTAAGTCAAGGTAGATTATAAAAACTTGTTCAGCCAGTGTTTAGATGACCTGACGAGAAATAGGCCTGGTTTCCAAACAGTCTTCTCTCCTCTGCTCAGGACACTCTGGTGCTCTATGACACGGGCACCCCACTCTGTTTCTACAGCCGGGAAGGCCTGAGAGCTAAGAGCTGTGACCAGAACTCAGCTCTAGGCCTGGCCTCCAGGAGGGCGGCTGATCACCTGCATATTTTTCTAAGAAGAGGCCTTGGAAATTGACTCAGGGGCCCATTGGTGGAGAGAAGCCACAGACCAGAGTCACATTATCTGTTCTCTGGAGTTTGTCCAACCAACTCTGCTTGACCTCAGAACGTCAGGACGTTGAAGAGTCTGCTAACTGGAATCTCTCTCTACAGGGCAAAACACCATATATTCTGGTAAGTTCTAATGAGAAATGAGGGAATGAATAAGAAGAGGAGACACTATATTCACAGCCAGAAATGCTTGGGCTGGATTTTGAAAGGAATAGAAGCTTGTTTTGTCATCTTTGTACCCAAAAGCTTTTCTCCCTAAAGTTCTCTTTAACAAGGAGGTGTCCTGGTAACTGAGGCGAGCCCTGAGGCTACGGGATGTGTGTTGGGGCATCTTTGCCCAGGTCAGGTCTAGAGACTCTTTTGTTCCTGTTCTCCTGGAGTCCAAGCCTCTGTGCTCCCTGTCACAGCAAACCTGCTCACATCCCAGCCGTGCTCCGAGTCCCTCCTGCCACAGCTTCGCTACACCTGGTAGCTTTTTGTTCTTGATAAAAGACACTGCACCGTGTGAGGAGATGGGCGTGGAGGCTTCAGTTTGCATCCCCCTTATGGCTCATGGTGTGAGCAAGTGTCCAGACACCTGTCGTGAGTGTTTATGTCCCATTTGGAGAACTGTCCATTGAAGTCCTTTGCCTAGAGAAAAATAGAGATATGTGGGATTTTTTTTTTTTCAGTGTTTTCTTCCTTTTTTATTTTGGATACTACGCCCTTGTCAGTGGTGTGGTTTGCAATATTTCCTACACTTGTTCCAGGTATCTGCCCTCTGTCATGATTTCCACTGCAGTGCAGAAGCTGTTTTATGCACCTGCTGGTCTCCTTCCCTTGTTGCTTTGTTTGTGAGATCACACCCAGTGTTCTCTGGCCTAAAGGTAGTTGTCAAAATGGGTGTTTCTGTGGAGGGCTGAGGGTCTAGTACTTTTGCTCTGACATTTGCTGATATCAGTCTCTGAGACCAAAAGAAGGCGAGCCCCTGGCAGGCTGACGACCACCTCTGCGGGGCCCTGATGGTGGAGAAGTTGTTCACCTTGTAATGTTCTAGTGAATCATGATCCACGTAGCATAACACAGAGGCTTCTGGATTTTTAAACGTGAACACCTCATGCCCATCGCCACACAGTTGTGAAACCACACAGTTGTGCTATTTCTGTCAGAGCAGCACTGCACGCCCTGGAAGGCCTGGGTTTTGCAGTACGAAACATAGGTATTCACACACTTAGAGAACATGTCTGCTAATGGGTGAATAAAAATTATATGCATTGGCCAACCCAGTCGTAACTGCTTTGACATAAGAAAGTGCATTTGTTTAATTTGGGGAGGGAATTTAGCTCTGCTTTGTCACTTCCAACAGATGGGCTAGGCAATCCCTTGACCTGTTCACTATACCCTGTCTAGGTTTTTTATTTCTGATCACTAGAGATCTCGCTAGATATGTTTTTAAATTTAATTAAATAACTTATTTTCTCACATTACTGTTAATTTTTGGACAGTATTTGGTTTCTCCCCTCAGGTGTTGTCCTGTAGTTCTCCCACGACCTCAGCACCCTCGACCCTCCGTAGTCTCCTGTGCTCTCCCCTCCCCGGTCTTGACCCCTCCCCCACCTGCTGTGCATCAGATCCAAGGTCAACTTGCAAGTCTGTCTTTTCCTGACTATTTGTTCAGTTTCTGTATATTCCACGTGTAAGTATAATCATCTGCTATTTATCCATTTCCTTCTTACCTCTTCTTCATTTCACTGGTAGAAGAATTTCCTGTGGCAGTATAGTGGGGTTCTGTTCTGAAGCTTATTTTTCTCTGTGGTTTATGGGTCCTCTGCAGGCTTCTTGGCCATTTGTATTTTTCCTTCTCCCTGTTATTTGCTGTAGGTTTGCTCTGCTGTGGTTGGGGATTTGGTGGTGTGTGAGTTCTTTTCCCCTTTCTTCTGACTAATTGATGGTGGGTAACGCTACTGGGGTCTTGCAGGATCTGGGGTGTTGCTAGAGCTCCCTCAAAGCACTTCTTGGCCTTGTTCTGGTGCTTGGGAGGGCTGGGGGGGTGCTGGGTCAAGAGGCTGTGTTTCTGGGACCTTGCCTCACCCAGGAGAGGTGGATCAGGGCCTGTTTCTGAAGGCCAGGAGGGCAGAGGGTTGCTGAAGGTCTCTGACATAGGAGGCACTTGGGGCTAATCACTGAGTGGGATGCACTTCCTGGTGCAGCTGAGGGCCCTGTGGTGACTCCCAGATATTTTTTGAAGTGGGATTTAGGGCCCATGGCAGCTACTAACATGGATATCATTTGATTGTGCAGATATGCAAAGGCCTAAATCTCTCTAAGTGTCTTGTAATCACTGTTACTCTCTCAAATACACAAACATACCTACGTAAACTCATCTGTAAGTCCCAATGACTTCTGTGACCCTCTTCTATCTGCTTCTAGAACATGCCCATTTTTGAGAGTTTGAGCAAGATTGTGGCAAAAGAAGTTGGAGGCAAAGAAATGAGGCATGTCAAATGTGTGGATCATGCCTCCAGCGTGAAGCTCTATTCCTTATTACTGGAGAAAAAAAGTTACACAAAGTTTTGGAGCCAAGATGAAGAGCCGATTGAGATCTCCCTCCTGGATATTCTGGAACCAAGTTCTTCACTGCCAGGTATTGTCAGTCATGGGCATAGCAGGCCAGTGTGGAAACAACATTGTAAGATAGAGGTGGCACAGGTTCCAACCAACGCAGGCTCCCTCATATTAGATCTCTGGTCAGCCTTGCCTAAAGGCAAAGGACTTGAACCATGACTCTTGGAGACGTTACTAATTATGAAGTCAGGCCTATGATAATTCATTTAGTAATTACTGCAGCCTATTGAGCTAGGAATATCATTCCCATTTTACATACCAGCTAATGAAACCTTGTAACATAATTTGATCTAGTTACATACTGGGAATAGGTAGAAGCAACATCCATGCCCAGCTCACACTGGCCCAAGCACTTTGCAGTGTGTGGCCTCCGGGGGCCTGATGCTGCTCTGGTTGCAGATGAGTCACCGGGCTGGGCGGGTGATGCTGCAGGTCTCCTGGACCAGGGCCCAGGTCACAGCGATTTAGATTTAGATCAGGCTGTTTTTGCTGTTACCTGACCCTTGGGTGAATCAAACACTTCCTCTCATCAGTAATTTACACTTAAACATTAATTAAATAGTTTCTAAATGGAAACATTCGATAAGCAGAAGGATTGGGCAAAATATCATTCAGTTACTTCCTTTCCATTCAGTTTTCCGTTTGTTCTAGAGTTAATTCTTGAGCCGACCAACACCACCGTTTCTCTCTAGATACTGAGGTGAGGGGACCATTGACCTTCAGTGACACTGTGCTCAAGAAACTGAAGGTTGCTGTGAATGTGGCTGCTGTGGTAGATACGAACGTATCGGTGGCAGCGTCAGAGTCCAAAAAATCCACCCTCCAGTACCAGATTGTTACCGTCCCACCACCTAAATTCGAAGAACTCCGAAAGAGGTGAGTCCCTAGGAGGTAAAGGGGATTTGTTGGTAGAGCCCTAAGGTGTGCGCTCATGTTGGGCAAAGAGGCACCTAGATTTTCTGTTGAGACATGGAATGAAGAAAATGGCATCTTGTGCAGCTTTTTTTCTTTTTCATTCATTCAACTAACAGTAAATAGTTATCCAGTGTTTATTTAATATAACAGTAATTGTCCATTACTGTGCTTTTTTTGTGCTGAGACTAGAGTAATGATAAGTCAGATGAAAATCTGTGTCCTAAATCATATTACATTTAGCTAGATAGGGCGCTTTTTAATGAGTGAGGAACTGGCATTGAAAAAGAAAATTAACAAAGCATTAATTTAAGTGAGACAAAGACTTTGAAATTCTTTGTTTAAATCAATACAGTATACAACAGTGCGCAGACAGTAAGTTCAACTCTGTGAATGTGGTAACAGATAGAGCTCCAGAAATCCTCCATGGTCTTAAATCATTATATCTTAAATCATTATATCTTTCAGAAATAGAGATGTCAATTTTCATAACACTTCTGTCAATCAAAGAATTATTAAAGGAAAGAATTAAAATCTGATTTTCAAGACCACATGTGATAGAATAGCTCTCTGCTGGCAAACCTCATCTTCATGGAAGACTTAAAAAAACAAGTCACCCAAATGTGGGTCTCACCAACTCTCTCCAGCATTGCTGATGACCCGTGTAGCTTTCTCCCTGAGGGGGGTATTTTGTTACTCGCTAAAAGTTTGGAGCATGGAGAGGTGAGGGGGGCCTTGGTTATGGTACGGGCCATGCCTAGAAGATGAACAATTTTGAGAAAGGTGTAGGCTTTTATTCATCCAGACAGTACAGGGGACCTTCCCAGTTGGTGTGAAATAAGATGTTGCTTGCTGACTGAGCCCTGGGACACACTGATCATCCCCAGAGCATTGTTCTGGTTTTTGCATGAGAAGCCGCAGGGGCATGATAGCCCTACCTACCCTTCAGGGGGAGAGCTCCCCTGGGGCTGGAGAGAAATCTGCTGCTAGCAGTGTAGCCCTTCCATACTAAGGCAGGGATCTGAGAATCAGGCTTTGGGTTAGTAGTGGAGCTGGGTTTGACGACAGCAAGAGGATCAGTGGTAATGGATTCCCAGCCCAGTCCATTCTCCTCCATCCAGCAGGTGACCATTAACTGGAAGAATTTGGGCTCCTTCTTCCCCACACACTTCCCTCTCATCCTCCCATCATCTTAGTAAATAAAGAGGATCCCAAAACTTAAGCCATTTTGCCACCTTCTGGGGGAAATACAGAACAACACCAGTGGGAGAAAGGGGTAACTCAGGCACTACACATGGGCCTGTATTGCTATATACTTACTGCTTTGCTGTGTTGCATATGTTCTGGAAGGTTGTGTGCTCATTGTCATTTGTCTCAAGGTATTTTTTATTTCTTCTTTGATTTCCTTATGAGCCCAATTGGTAGGGGACTTCAACACCCCACTCTCACCAATGGACAGGTCGAATATGTAGACAATCAACAGGGACACAATAGCCTTAAACAAAGAATTAGACCACATGCAACCATGGAAGTCCCTGAATAGCCAAAGCAATGCTGACAGGAAACAAGAAAAGTGGGTGTATCAATTCCTGACTTCAAACTAACACAAAGCAAAAGTAATTAAAGCAGTATGGACCTGGAACAAACAGAAATACGGACCAATGGAATAGAACGTAGAAACTAGGAATAAAACCACACAAATGGATTCAGTTAATCTATGGTAGATGAGCAAAAACTACACAGTAGAGAAAGGAAAATCTTTCCAACCAGTCATGTTGGGAAACCTGGATAACCACATGCAAAGAAATTAGAGTAGATCATTATTTTATACCAAACACAAAAATTAATTCTACATTAATTTACTTACTTAATTAATTTAATTAACTTAATTCTACATTAATTTAGTCAATTAATTCTACTTAATTCAATTAAGTCTTGAATGTAAGACCTGAGACTAGAAAATACATAGAAGGACTGAGGTGATACACTCCTGGCATGAACATCAGAGATATTTTGGGGCACAAAACTCCAATGGTAAAGGCATCAAAAGCAAATATAAACATATGGCAATACATTAAATTTGATAGCTTTATACCTCAAAAGAAACCATCTTGAAAACAAAAAGACAATTACTGAGTAGAAAAGATATTTGCATATCATCCATCTGACAAGGGTTAATTTCTAAACTATATAAAGAACACCTACAATTCAACAACAAAAAACAAACAACCCAGTCAAAAAATGGGCAAAAGCCCTAAACAGACACTTCCCTGAAGAAGGATATGAATGTCACATGGGCCACATGCAACTGATCCAGAGGCATGAAGAGAATGTCCAGCATCACTTACTATAACATAAATGCAAATCAAAATCATAAGATGATTTCCCATACCTGTGGCAATGGCCTAGATAAAAAAAGACTGGAAACCAGAAATGTTGGTGCAGATGTCAAGAGAAAGGAACACTCATCTACTGGTGGTGGGAATGTAGGTTGGTGCTGCCTTTATGGAAAACAGTATGGAGATTCATTAAAAAACTAAAAGTGGAAATACCATCAAGACAAGAAATACCACTCTTGGTATTTAACCAAAGAATGTGGAAACAACAATATGAAAAATCTATGCACCACTATGTTCATGGAACCATCATCCACAAGAGCCCAGATATGAAATCGACTTAAATGCTAGATAATGAAGGTGTGGTATATCTACTCAATGGAATACTACACAGTTATAAAAAATATGAAATTTTGTCTTGTGGGACAGGTTAGTTACATCTTGACATGATTATCCGAAATGTAATAAATAAGAAAGTCACAGACAATTACCAGAGTGCCTCAGTTATTGGTGGACTATCAATAGCCAAAGAAAACAAACTAGCAAAACACATAAAAATAGCTCTTAGACTCTAAAAAATAGACTCGTTACCAGAGGTGTGTTGTGGGAGGGACGAGGTGATGTGGGCAGGTAAGGGATAGCGCGGTGGGCTGGAGTCTGGTGGAGGGTCAGTGAAACACATACACATGTTGAAGTGTGAAGTACTCCCCATACCACAGGGTTGTGTAAACAAATGGCAAATCAACAAAATTTGATGAAAAATAAAATCAGACTGTTCAGAGATAAATGTTTCTTTGGGCACTGGACAATGTCTGTGTTTCTAGTATGTCTCTTGTTAGAACTAACATTTGCAAAGACTGTTGATATCATAAGCAGTATCTGGGTTACTGCAACTGCAGGAGAAGAGAAACAGTTGTCCTAGAAATTTCTCTCAGTATTTAAAAAGGTATGAACTCAGGGATACATCTTATTATCTAACACCAAGAGATTTAAACAAGTCAAGCTACAAATGCGTAAAAGAAAGCAATCTAGTTACTTTCACCAGATGGCAGGTGGACATGGAACAGTTCTCACCTGCAGGTGTTTAGCGGTAGTGTCTGAAGGGCACGCTGAAGGTTGTAGCAGAAATTGGGGAACAAGTAGCTGCTGGAAGAGAATCTGTTTAGGTCTCTCTGTGGATCTAACAGTTGAGTTCAGACTTAAAGGAAGAAAGAAGCAAAAAGAAAAAATAAAGAGAGAAAGAGAGCAAGCAAGGGCGAGCGGGAAGTGGTCCGGATGCGGGGTGTCTATCCCTGGGGCAGGACTCAGGCGGGAGGCTTCAGGATCAGTAGGGAGCAGTGGGTGACAGCCTGCTTAACCTGGATGAAGGTGAAATAATGCATGGCTTGGAGGGAAGGCGATGGCAGAGGACGCGGCACCTAGAGACGCTCTAAGTGGCTTGAATGTCCCTGAAAGGGCCACAGGAGACCCGAGACTGGATGCTCAGTGGCCTCCCCTGCTGACAGCATTAAAAGTTTTGAGATTTCGGCACCGCCGTTACCTGGGCACCAGTCCCGTGGGACCTTGGGTAGACTCAGGGCTGACTCTCACATCAGAATGGAAATGAAATGTGTCTTCGGGGTTTCAATCCTCTCATCCCCACCTCCCTCCAAAGCTCTGTATTCAGTCAGTTGAGTGAGCCCACCTGCAAGGACATTACTCCATGACACCCTCCTGCGCTGGCCACGACAATCACCAGCACCCCTGCTTCCTCGTGCCTGCTGAGGCAGCTCCACGTGCCCCCGATGGTGCTGACGTGGCTCCCGACGTGGCTCCCGGCGTGGCGGTCACAGTCCTGAGGACTGTTCTCAGCCCCAGGGTGCGGCTACTCCAGCCTCTCTGGAGAGAGGCCCCGTTCTGGGATCTACAACCTGCCCCCAACCAGACCCTCTAACTCGGGAACATGCAGATGTCTCTGACAGTGTGACGAGACCACCCTGTGTCCTTTACCCCACCAGAGAACGGGGGCCTCTCCTCTGGCTGTGCATGTCAGAGGCTGTTGTGTGTTCCTAGGTGGCTGGAAGCCATAAGCCAATATTTTCCTGCCCATTGTGGGCTCACTTGTCAAAATGTAAAGTCTGCCCCTCTCCCAGGTCTTGAAGAGAAGACTAACTCGGAGTCATCTGAGGAGGCATCGCTTTCTCTCTGATCCTTCTCCTCCTCCCTTATGTCTGCAGGAAACTGTTGGACCCACAGCCCAGCTACATGAACCAATACCGGCGATCAGGGAAGAACCTCTATGTGGTGACAAAGACGGTGGAGCTGCTCAACAGCCCTGTGCTGAGTGACAGCAGCAGTGGGGGTGCTTCTGGAGGTTTCTCTTTCCCTTGGAATCCTGCCACCAAGGTACAGGGTGGGAGCTCCGCAAGCACAGCCAGCCCAGCCTCACTCCCTGGGGCCTGAGCCCGCTCAGCCTCTGCCTCTGGGGGTTAGAAGGTGCAGGTTGCTATTTCCACCCGCCATGTGCAGGGCCTGACTCCTGGCCAGAGACCGCGTCCTAACAGCCTCATGCTTGGTGCTTCTCCGGGTGGGACCATTCAGTGAGGACCTATAGGAAGTAAATTTCATTGTGATATGTTATATTTTACTTTTAAAGAGTGCTGGATCCTGGGGAATCTAAAGGCGGGGTTCCTCTACTGTACCCATGTTCAGTTTCATGCTGGAAGAAATGAGACCCACCGTCTCCAAACCGCGGTGGTCAAAGTTCCCACACACGGTGTGATAGAAAAGATTTAACAAATGTGATTTAAGAAGCTTGAAACACACGATTTAGTGAGTGCGTCACAAAAACCAACTCTGATATTTGAAATAATTCAAGAAAAACCATTTATTAAATATATTGTGTGTTATAATGTATTTTTGCTGATAGAAAATTTTTAAGTAATTTGTCTTCACTTAACAGATGTAGAGCATAAAGGGGGAAAAAAAACGAAGGGGTGAACTACCTTCCCAACTAGTGATTTTGCCCTGGAGCAGTTGGACCGAACTTCACCCAGATCACTAAAAAAAAAAAAATGGATTTTTACCTTTATTGCAAACTATATAAACTTGAGGAGGGCAGCGGCGGCCTTCTGCAGGTGTGTGTGCCTCAGAGCAACCCCCGCCGCAGGCCCGGTGCCGCCCCGCTGCCCAGTTGGCCGCCTCTGCTTTTCCTCCTCTCTCTCCCCCTCCCTGTTCTCCACAGCCACCGTCCTTTTTAAACATTTATTTTATTATTTAAATTTTTATTTTCTTACACCATGGGTCATTTTTGTGCAGTTATTGCCTTAGGTGCGACTCCCCCACCCATTATCCACCCCCGAGACCACCACCCTGCTCCCCTGCAGCTGCTCCCGCTCCATCTTTGATTTTCAGCTGCTTCAGTATAATATTCCTAGTCTGTGGGTTTGCTTGTGGGTGTGTTTGGGCTTTCATTTTGCTTGGAGTTCTCTGAGTTTCCTGGACCTGTGGTTTGGCAGCTTATATTAATTTGGGGAAGATTCTCAGTCATTATTGCTTCCAAGATTTCTTTCCCCCTGTTGTCACTTGTATTCCGATTAAATGTGAAACTTTGACAGTGACGCCACATGTCTTGGGTCTTCTGTTCATTTATTCAGTCTTTTTTCTCCTTGTGTTTCAATTTAGTGATTTCTTTTGAGATGTCCTCAAGTGCAGAGATAATTTCTCTGTCGGGCCCAGTCTCCTAAGAGCCATCAAAGGCACTCTTGACTTCTGAAGTAGAGTTTTTGATCTGGTTAGCATTTCTTTCTTTCTTTATTTTTTTTTAAAAAAGGTTTATTTATTTATGCATACAAGAACTGGGGGTGTAGACCAGAGGTACTGGGGGTTAAGAGGATTCACCAGAGAAAGCAGGGAGCAGAACAGGCGAATCTATTGAAATCCACTGCTGAGGGGAGCAGCGGGCGAGGCAGGAGAGGTCTGCTGCACCATGTGGGATGCTCCCTTGCTGGGGATCAAACTCGTGCTGCAGTGGCTGGTGACAGCTTCATAGCACTGTCTTTAACCCCCACGCCACCAGGGGTCCCCCTGGGTAGCATTTCTTTTTGCTTCTTTCTCAGATTTTCCATCTCTCTGCTTCCATTACCATCTGTTCTTGTACTTTTTCTTAGTTTTCTACAAGATCCCTTAGCATATTAATCATAGTTACTGAAAATTCCCTAACAATTCCCAAATCCGTATTATAGCTGAGTCTGATACTCAGGTGTGCTTGTCTCTTAAATTGCTGCTTCATCCTTGAGTAAACCTTGTAATAGTTTGTTGAATGTAAGATGAAATACACTAGGTAAAAGTAACTCTGGCAAACATCCCTTTAGTGATGTGGAGGTAAGGGGTATGGGGTGGGCGATCATTCTCCAGTCCCCTGACTAGGTCTCGGTGTTTCATCGACACGTTCCTCTGAGATGTGAATTTTACAAGAGCATCTTTGTGCGCCTCCACCTCAGGAGTGACAGGATGGAGGAAGTAAATTAGAGTTGGTTATTTTATTTTCTCCACAGGGAGGGCTAGAAAAGGCTGAATCTGGATATTTTTCAACTATCATTTGTTTTGGCTCTTCTAAAACTCCAAAAAGTTAGGCTCTGACAAAATAATTCTCTTGATCCAGGTCTTATCAAGGAAAACAGAACATTCTAGAATGTTTCAACATGGTGACAATTTTCCTCCTACTGCCTAAACATGAAGACTTTTTCCCTGTATTCACTGTGAGAGCCTAGTAGAGCTCCTGTAGACAGAACTCACAAAATGGGGAGACCCTCAGTGACTCGGTCTCCCTTGAGTTTCTAAGTTCTAAACTGTCCACACTGAGTCTGCAGCGGTTCTCTAGAGGCAGTTTAGGCTTTTATACCCTGATCCTGGTTCATGGGAAGGTTTTTGCTCTGATAAATTGTGATTCTCTACACCTACTGTTCAGTCTCTCCAATTTTGGGGACACTGGGTTTCTCTGTGATGTGACCTAATCTCCTGACAGACCTAAGAACAGTTGTCGGTATTTTTGTTTCTTCAGGTTTTTGCTTGTTTTTAGGGGGGAATGATGACCCTCAACCTCCTTTCCAAATCTATTTGACTTTTAGAACCTCTTGTATATATGATCATGTTCCTTGGATTCTTCCCCCAGGCTAAAGCAGAAGGAGAGGGTCAAACGTCGAGAGAAACGGCGCTGACTCTACAGAAGGGCATGGTGATGGCTTATAAGAAGAAGCTGCTGGTTTGTGAGAATAGTGGGTGGAGTAAGTAGAGGTTGACTGAGACACATGGGGTGGGAGGAAGGGGTGGTGAACTTTTGCTAGAAAGAGAAAGAAGAGGGAAGACCATCATCATAGACCTTGACTTCTCTGCCTGTCCACCCCCTTTATCGAGTATCTGGGCCACATACAAGTCCCACCACCTGCAGCCATCTCCAGGGATGGCCTGATGAAATTTGCTACATGGAGAGACAGTCTTCTTCATGAAGAGGGATAATAAGGTGCCCAGCATGGGGGTGTCATTAGCACTGGGCACAGGGGGCCCCTAATGTAGACCATCTCTGTTCCTTCAAGGAGTTGCCTCTCTTAGCAGCTCACCAGGAAGCATTACCCACAGTCCCGGGCTTAGGCCTATACGACATCAGCAGTCACAGGCTACAAGCGTGATGCCCTGACCACATAGCCCGGATCTTACCTACATCTCTGCCCCCTTCACCAGCTTCCAAAGGACACTCCCAACACACTTGGGTTCTTACGCGAAGTGTGAACTATTAGCATCAAAAAGCAAGTGTGTAACCTGGGTGACATGAACACTGCAAACCCACCAGCTCCCATTCCTTGGATTCGTCAGGTCAGCCTGGTACAGCTCGGGGCAGATTCCTCAGAGATGAGGGGATGTCCTCTCCCCCACCCGACCTCTAGAGATCCTAATTGCAGCATCTGGTCAGGGTCAGGTCCTGCTGTCAATTGCCCCGTCAGTGACATTGGCTAGAAAGGGGCTGAACTGTCTAGTCTTGCAGGGTCAGTGTCTTTTGCTTCTGGGGAAAGTCCAGCCCTCCCCAGAGCAAGGCCCTCCTGAGGGCTAGAGAGGAGGGTGGTGTCCCCAGTGTAGAGGAGGTCAGAGACCCCTGCAGAGGCAGCGTGAGATGGCTTGTGACAAAGCGCCACATCTTCAGGGAGGGCCGAGGAAGATGCTCAATCTTCAAAAATGTTGTTTCTTAAGTGTGGGGAAGTGAGCTGAAGGAAATTCAAGGCTCCCACAGCAGCGCCTGCAAGTCATGGACAGTCCACGAGGGGGCGAGGCTGCTCTCTCTGTTGCAGAGCTGCACGCTGATGGCAAGGCAGTGCGCCTTGACCACGTCATGTGCCCGTGAGGCGGACACACGGCTCACAGGAGCTAATTTCATCCCCACAATAAATCGGAGAGGAAAATGCCAAAGATTTTCTGTGTGACTGCGGAGAAAATCAGAATCCCTCTGGCACCCACCTTATCTGCAAGTGAGACTGAGAAATCTTTTCAGTGTTGAGTGAGTTAGAGGGAGTGTCTGGCGGAGGGACTGGCACAGAGTGGTCTCCACCCCCAGCCACCTGCGGCCTCCCCAGGACCTGACCACGGGCTCAGGGCCCTGCCTTCCCACAGCCCCTCACCCAAGGGCCCTGCCATTACCCCTCCGCCCACCCTCTACCCTCAGGGTCAAGTCCTTAAAGCATCTCCACACTCTGTGTCCTCCCCTCCGGGCCTCGCTGCCTCCACCCGCTGCAGTTCACCCCGGAGATCACGTCTTGGAAGCACCTGCTTGGACGCTCCTCTCCCTGGATGCTGGACACTGATCTCTGGGCTTCTTTCCTGGGCTGTCTCCACTCTGTCTCCTTCATGGGCTCAGTCCTTCCTGATCCCTGACTCTTTGGTGGAGGCAAGTCTCAGGCCTCTGGACATTTCTCTGTGTGGGCCTTGAAGCCACCCGGGAAGCTGGCAGTGTCGGAGGAGGAAATCAGGGAGGAGACTCAGGGCAGAGAGACCCGGCAGAGGGGGCAGCCCTGCAGGAGGGGGTTGGGAGGAGCAGACCCTCCCCCCCACAGGCAGGTCTCTGGTGGAGCGAGTGGCACCCGTGGGTGCAGATCCCAAGGTCTTCTCAGCGTCAGACCCAGAAGGTCCAGAGAGAGGTCAGGGGCTCTGAGTTGTCACAAGCACCCCAGCCAGTGCCTCTGATCAGGGCCCCCGGATCACCCCAGAGAAGAGCTGCCATGCTGCCTGCAGGAGCAGGGCTGGGCTGCGGGTGGTGGGGGGAAGCCCCCAGCAGGGTGACCTGGCTCTCCTGACCTGGGTCCTTCTCCTTTCAGGTGTTATTGAGGTCTCGGATGATAAAAAGAAGAAAACCTTTGAAGAACGTGAGTTGCAGACCCGGCATGTTCTCAGACTAGGTCTTAGTCCCCTGACCCCACAGGTTGGATGCAAACCAGGGCCACAGGGGGCGCCGCCTTCTCCCCACAGGGAGACAGGCCTCCTTGCTGCCTGCCACCTCCCCTGCTTTTCAGGAGCAGGACCCTTGAAAACACGTAACAAACAAGCTCCCCCTGTGAATAGTGGGGTGTGTGTGAGTGTTGTGTGTATGTGCTTGTGTCTGTCTGTCTCTGTCTCTGGGGGAGACTAACTTGGTGAGTAAACCCTTCTTTTTTTATCTTTCTAGTTGAGTTAAGAGGAATATCAAGAGGTGAGTGGTTCTCTCTGAGCCAGGAGAGTGGCCTCTGATTCCTGCCCCGACCCCATCCCCAGGAGCCAGCTCTGCACAATGAGATGCCCACAAGTGTGCCTGAGTCCTCCTGCCCCAGGGCACTGGGGTCTGGCCCCCTGGGCGATGGGCGGCAGCAGGTGGGGAGGAGGGGGTGGGGAAGCAGGGGCAGAAGCGCAGAGAAACTGAGTATTTTGGAACTAATTCTCGGGTGGGGCTTTTCATTTCTTTTCTAGGAATCCCATTTGCTTCCCTGATCTCCGCAGGTGAGCGTGTGGTGGGCTTGGGGTGGGAACCCTTCTTGCCACAGGCAGCTGAGCCCAGTGGTTGCCCCTGGCTTGGCCACCGCTGCCCTGGGGCCTTTACCACGTGCCAGGGGGCCAACACCAGACCTGCATGAACTGATTTCAGGCTCACAGTAAATCAGAGAGGAAACCAACGTGCAGGGCAGTTAAAGGATTAGCCAAAGATTGGCCGCGAGACGGCAGGGAAAGTCAGAATCCCGGGTCACTATTTAGCTATGAAATCGAAGCTAGACCTGCTTCCAGAGGGGTGAGCTAGAGGGAGAGTCTGCCGGAGGGACTGACACAGAACCGTCTCCACCCCCAGCTCACCTGCAGCCTCCCCTGCACCTAATTAGGGGCTCAGGGCCCTGCCTTCTCACAGCCCCTCACCCAAGGGCCCCCTGTTATCCCTCCTCCCACCCCCTCCCCTCAGGGCCAAGTCCTTAAAGAATCTCCACACTCTGTGTCTCCCCTCCCGGCCTCGCTGCCTCCACCCGCTGCAGTTCACCCCAAGATCACGTCTTGGCAGGGCCTGCTTGGACGCTCCTCTCCCTGGGTGCTGGACACTGATCTCTGGGCTCCTCTCCTGGGCTGTCTCCACTCTGTCTCCTACTCCTTTGTAAACACCCATAGAAAGTTCTCTGGTGCAGCAAGTGGCACCTGTGGGCGCAGATCCCAGGGACTTCTCAGTGCCAGAGCCAGGAGGTCCGGAGTGAGGTCAGAGATTCTGAGTTGCAAGACGCACCCCAGTGCCTCTGATCAAGGGGTCCCCAGGGCCCCTGAGCAGAGCTGCCGTGCTGCCTGCGGATGACCCTGGGCTGCGGGTGGGGGAGGGGAGGGCTCCAGCAGGGTGACCTGGCTCTGGCTCTCCTGATGACCCGGACCCTTCTCCTCTCAGGAGTTACAGACATCTTGGCTGATGAGCAGAAACGGTGTCTACGAGGTGAGTTTCAGTCCAGACTTGTGCTCTGACGCGAACTCGGCCACGCGAGCCCTGGCATGAGGAGGAGGATCCGGAGCACAGCGGTCAGCCCTGGACGCAGGTCCCCGGGCCCTCGGCACAGCCTCCTGCTCCCCTGCTCTTCCCCAGCAGGGCCTTGAAAACACATCAAGACCCAGCTTTATCCTTGGGTGGTGGGGGTGGGCATGCAGGCGAGGGTCTCTCTCGGGGAGAGACCACCTCCTGGTGAGGGAGCCCTTCTGTTTTCTCTCCAGAGTCACGTTGGGAACGGATAGGTGAGTGGTGGTTTCTGAGCCAGGAGAGTGGCCATCTGACCCCCCGCCCTCAGGAGTCACCGCTGCACAACAGAACCCCCACGTGCTTGCAGTGGCCTCCGACCCCAGGGCTCTGGGATCTGGCACCTGGGCAGTGGGCAACACAGGTGGGGAGGAGGGGTGGGGGAGCAGGGGCAGAAGAGCAGAGAAACTGAGCATCTTTGAACTAATCTTGGGCTGGGAATTTAATTTCTGCTCTAGAAATGCGGTGTGGTTCTGTCAGTCCCATCCCCCCGATAGGTGAGTGTGTGGTGGGGTTGGGGGAGGAATCCTTCCTGCCACAATCAGCTGGGCCTGGCAGTTGGCCCTGCCTTTGCCACCGCTGCCCTGGGCCTGGCCCAGCACCCTGTCCAGGGGGCTCTGGGGGCTGAGGGTGGGGAGGGTGGGCCTGATGGGGCAGGAAGAGGTGCTGCAGGAGGGAGGCGGGGTCGGAGGGAGCACAAACCCTCCAGTGTCTGAAAAGTGAATTTGAGGATGAGGAAAGACATGATGGCTTGTGATTCTCTCTCCAGGAACCATAGAGGAACCCTCTGGGCAAGGTGAGTGTTTACCGAGAGGGAACCTGGGCTTCTATGTGGAAACTGACAGGCTGACACCCCTGGAGCTTCCCTGCCATTCAGACAACTGAATTCTCCTCCATGCACACATTGTCACATCCCTCATCTGTTCATCCATCCTCCCTCATCCACACTCAGTCCCTACACCCTGATGAGGCTGTGTCGGAAAGAGGCACTGATCTGGGCACAGGGACTCAGGGTTCGGCAGTGAACCCAGAGACAGAAATGCCGCCTCATTGGAGCTTCCTCTCGTGTGACCTCTCACCTCAGCAGGTCTCTTTGATGGCCCCTCAGGTGCTCTGGGAGAGGCTAATTCCTTCTAGACTCAGAAGACACAGACACAAGTGTGACTCTGTAGGGTGTGGTGTGTGCCCGGTTCTAGTGCATGTGCTTCACGTACATGACCCCCGTGATTGTCACCACAGCCGCATTTTAGATGTGGAAACTGAGTCCAGAGCAGGGAAGATTCTCATCTCTACAGCCGTAGGCCAGGATCCTCCTTGTTCAAGAAAAGTGTCATAGAGGAGTCCCTGCACATTTCTTCCACATCCCAAGACACCTTTAAGATTCTCCATCTCTGCTCCTGGCGTCTGCCCCCTCATTTCAGCTGTATCGTCATCTTTCTAGCCTATTTTGACACCTGCACCCCCAGAGTTCAAACACATCACCCACAGAGATGCTTTTCACCAGCAGCTTGAACGCTTGATGAGTTTGCTCACATGATGGGGAAAGATTATCCTAGGAATGTTCTACCTAAGACTCGTTCCTATTTCCCGGGTGGCAGATTTCAAATGCCTGGAAAAAGAGGTTTTCATGAACATGGAGAAGGTGGCTTTGCTGTCAAGGAACATTCGGGCTGTCATGTTCACTAACATCCAAGCTATGTTGGGGGACCGACAGGCTCTGCAGGACCTCATGGACACGGTGAGGGGGCCCCACAGCTGTCCGGGCTGATCAAACCTGCAGATGGTGTATGTTTAGCAGATAGGGCTGCCCAGACACATGGGGAAGGAGAGTGGGGATAATAGTAGGGGAATGAGAGGGCCAGGAGAGTGGCCATGCTGCATGGACATCCCATGTAGCATATCCCTTGGGGGGGTAAGGTATCCCTTGGGGGGTAGAGAAAGACATTAACCCAACTTCTGGGTAATAACGTATAGATCACAGATCATCATCATCCTTGCCTTTTGCAGCTTGACCAGGAGAAGCCCTTGGGTCATTTGAGTGGCCCTGGTGCCACCATCCTGGATGAGCTGGGAAGGATCCCAGGGTACCCTCATGTTGACCCAGTGGACCTCATCCTCTACCTGCTTGAAGCCATAATGGGTGAGAGTGATTTGAGGGGGTGTGGGAGAGCCTCAGTGTTGGTCCCCAGAACCTCGAACAGGAATTTGTGAGCTACCACCTCCCCAAAGCACTTTGATGATTATGGTTTTCATCCTCTCATCACTCCTCACTCAGAGGAGCAATGAGGAAAACTTGCCATGTGACACGGAGCCTGAGGCCTAGACAGACCCTCCCATGTTCATCCACCCTGTCATTGGGGTGGGCGGTTCCAGGCTTGAGGCTCAGAATCCCACCCTCTCAACTGTGTACTGTAGCATCACGGAGGCCATCCCCAGAGCAGAAGACTCGGAGGACAGGGATTTGCAATTTACATCTAGTGGGTTTTCTTCTTCTCCCTGGAGATCCCCCCTCACGGGGTTTCTTAATTCACCGGGTTGGGGGGTATTTGACTCCTCACTCTTTTCCCAAACACCCTCTGTCCCCAGTGCTGAGTGACACCCAACACGCTCTGCTGGCCCAGTCCATGGAGAAGAGGATCCTGCCCTGTCAGCGGGAGCTGGTGAGAAATGCCCGGGGCAGGCATCCCGGAGGGATTGGGAGGTGGGTGGAGAGAAGAGTGACTCTGAGGAGAGATGATGCAGTTTCTGGGAGGGGAGACCCCATCCCAATGTGGCCCCTGGGAAATCCCAGCTCCTGTCCTTCTGGAGAGCAGGCCCAGTGGATGTGAGGGTCTCAGTTTCCATGGAAACCCTGCGGAGGGCCCCAGAGTACTAAAATAGTCAAACAGGGATACAGATTTGGGGAGCTCAGAGGTTCTGAGGAATACCCCCACTTTAATTACATAGTTACAATTCAATTGCTCTTCTATCTCCATGTATGTTTGTATGTATGTATGTATGTGTGTGTGTGTGTGTATGTATGAGTCCATAGGAGATACTAGAATTATACATCCACATTCACACATTGCACACATGTACACACACACCTGTGACCCCAAATACCACTGTCCTACAAGGCTAGTGTTAGTTTCTCCATTTAGCAACTCAGGAAGCAGGTGGTCAGCAATTTCCAGAAATGTGTGCCCAAGGTCACACTGAGCACAAGACATGGCCAGGATGGAGTCCTTGTCCCCATGACTCTTTCCTCAGTCATATCTCACTGTTGGGACAGAAGGTTTTCTCTTCCCTACCAAAGGCTGACCTGTAACATCTTACACAATTTATTCTAGGTGCGGAGCATCCTGGAGCCCAACTTCAAGTACCCCTGGTGGATTCCCTTCACCCTCGACCCCCAGCTCCTCGCCCCCCTGCAGGGTGAGGGTGTGGCCATCATCTATGGGCTGCTGCAGGAGTGTGGGCTGAGGATGGAGCCGAATAACCCCAGGTCCACCTGGGATCTGGAAGCCAAGGAGCCCCTGTCAGCCCTGTTTGAATTCCCTATGTCTGCTGCAGCAGCTGACAGAGGCCTGATCCGCCCCCAACCCCCTTAGGCATCCAAACACGAGACAGACTCCTGCTCCAACCTGTCTGTGCTGTGTTGTCATCTGAAGGCTGGGGGGACATGGGTCCTTTCTATGGGGACCATTCAGGACTGGAGGAAAGTTCTGGGGTGATGGAAATACTCTACATCTTGCTAAGGATTAATTATTCATCAAAACTCAACAATCATGGCCTCCATGGTGGCCTAGCAGTTAAGTCTCAGCGCTATCACTGCTATGGCCTGAGTTTGATCCCCAGCCAGGGAGTAACCCACATGGCACAGCAGACCTCTCCTGTCTCACCTGCTCCCCTCAGCAGTGTATTTCAATAGATCTGCCTGTTCTGCTCCCCACTCTGTCTCTGGTGAATCCTCTCACCCCCTGCACCTCTGGCCTACAACCCACCTCTTCTATGCAAATAACAAAACAAAACAAAAACCCCAAAAACCCAAACCAAATAAACAAATGGGAGGAATCAGAATATGCAGCATAGAACAAAGAAACTACATAGGCTGCATTTTAAGATAATCATTAGCATATTAAGAAAAACAGGAGAAAAGTGTTGCATTAACGTTGCTCTTTAAAACACAACATTGAGAGGATACAGCAGAGCTATTAGAAATTAAAACTATTATATATATAAGAAAGTTTAACATAAAAGAGTAGATAAAGTTGACCAAAAGGGCGTAATTGAAAAATAAGACATAAATTTAGAAGATCTGTTTAGCACGGTTAACATCTGGATAAAAGAGTGTTTTAAAGAAATGATGGGCACGTGGATTATTTTGAGTCTATTGACTGCGGCTCTGCAGGTTCACAAGAAACCTGTAACTCTCTGGAAGAAAGTAGCTATGGGCATGTGGGCTGTCCTCAGCTTTTGGCCTCTGCTTCCTCGAGCCCTATTCTCTGCTCCTGCCCCTGCCCCGGGCCCCGCCTGAGATCCCCGGCCTTGGCTTCTGGCGGTGGAGGCGGTCAGCAGGGGTTTTCTTGCCCAGAGTATCCTGGTGGCGGGATCGGATCCCACCTTGCAGATTTCTAGACTAGCCCACACAGCTGACGAGGACCACCTGCACCTGTTTCCTTTGGCCTCAGCCGCAGAGGCGCCGCCAAGATGGCGCCCTTGGTGGGTGCTGGACGCCCAGCACAGCAGACACTCAGCCCCGGGCTCTGAGGCAGGAGAGTTTATTTCCAAGAGGGCGCCGGCGAGTCCAGGAGCCTGAGCTCCTGAGTGAAGAGGGTTCAGGGTGTTCCCGGAGTGGGTCCGGCCAGTGAGGGGTGGGGTGGAGGAGGGAGGAATTTAAGTATTTTAAGGAAGTGGATTATTAGGAAGGGTTGAAGAACGCGGCCTTTCCGTGCTCGAGTCGTTTCTCTTGGTGACCTGAGGACCCCGCGCAGCTCTAGATGACGCTGTCTCCTTGGCCGACTTCCTCAGCTGGAAACAGGTTTGCAAGAGATGAAAGTCTTACTTCCAGGGAGGTCAGTCAGACAGGACTGCTCTTGAGTCTGACTGAGGCCTGTACCACCTCCCCCAGGGGACTTCCTCTGCCTCCCTTCCCCGCCTCTCCACTTCCTCCATCCAATAGTGACTCCCCTGGTCCCTGACATCTCACCTCTCACCACCACCTCCCCAGATAGAGAGCCTGACAGGTGGACCCCAGGCAGCCCCCCATGACCCTCTAGGCGTTCAAAGCAGGGAGGTGGCCTCCCTGAGGTGGCCCCGGGGCAGATCCAGGTGGGGGAGACCAGAAAGCCACAGAAGAGGCTGGCTCGGGGGGCTGCCCTGTGGAGCTGTGGGCTCGGTGCACATCTGGGTTAGAAGGGGTGTCCCGTGGGGCCGGGCTCAGCGGTGGCCTGAGGTCTAGGCAGAGAAAATACTGAATCTGGTGGGCCTCCCCGGTGGCGCAGCGGTTGAGCGCTGGGTTGCGAAGCTGCCCGCGGCCTCTGCGGTGCCGGTTCGATCCCCGGCTGCTCCCCGGCCACCAGAGGAGGGTCCCACATGGCGTGCAGACCTCTCCTGCCGCCCGCTGCTCCCCTAAGCAGTGTACTTCGGTCCTTCTGCCTGCTCTGCTCCCCACTCTGGCTCTGGTGAATTCTCTCACCCTCCCGCGCTTCTGACTGTACCCAGTGCATGTATAAACAAAAACAAACAAACCAGCAAACAAATAAATAAAGCATGCCTCTATAAAAAAAAAAAAAAAAATTAAAAAAAAAAAAAAAAAAAAAAAAAAAAAAGAAAATACTGAATCTGGAACCCACCTTATGGAGTTTCGTCTGGAAATGTTGTCAGCTTTTCATCTGTGACCTCAACAATATCTGAAAGGAGAAGGATCCAGGTCAGGAGAGCCAGGTCACCCTGCTGGAGGCTTCCCCACCCCCACCCGCAGCCCAGCCCTGCTCCTGTAGGGAGCATGGCAGCTCTCCTCAGGGGGGCTCTGGGGGCCCCTGATAGAGGCACTGGGGTGCTTGTGACAACTCAGAGCCCCTGACCTCACTCTGGACCTTCTGGGTCTGATACCGAGAAGACCCTGGGATCTGCACCTATGGGTGCCACTGGCTCCACCAGAGACCTGCCTGTGGAGGGGTGGGGAAGGGTCTGCTCCCCCTCCTCCTGCAGGGCTGCCCCCTCTGCCGGGTCTCTCTGTCCTGAGTCTCCTCGCTCATGTCCTCCCCCCTTACTCTCTGCCAGCTTCCCTGGTGGTTTCAAATTTCCCGTGAGAAATGCACTAAAAACTGAACATTTTCTAACTCTAAGGTTCTTTGACAGGTGAAGTGAACCCATGAAGGAAACACCGAAACAGTCCTACAGATGAAGCGCTCACAGGCCCTAGTGTCCTGGTGTCCAGGAGATGCGAGTTCCAGTGAGTGCACTAGTGACTGGGGGGTGTGAACTCACTGGGGTGAACTGCAGCAGGTAGAGGCAGCCAGGAGGGGAGGGGAGGACACAGAGTGTGGAGATTCACTAAGGACTTGGCCCTGAGGGGAGGGGGTTTGAGGAAGGATAATGGGGGGGGGGCCCGGGGGGGCCCTTGGGTGAGGGGCTGTGGGAAGGCTGGGCCCTGAGCCCGCAGTCAGGTCTAGGGAGGCCGCAGGTGGCAGGGGGTGGAGGCCGCTCTGTGCCAGTCCCTCCGCCAGAGGGACGAACCCTCCTATGAACAACGACAAGGTGTTTTCACTTCTGGCTGCAGATGAGACGGCTCGCAGAGGGTTTTGATTTTCTCTGCAGTTGCACAGCACGTCTGTGGCGCACTCTCGACCTGCACATTCCTTGCCTTCTGCTCTGCGATGGGGATGAAACCAGGGCCCGTGGGTCTGGCGTCTGCTGCTCTGGCACCTGCACAGCTTCCTTCCCTGACACTGAGAACCAACGCCTGTGACCAGTGAGCAGCTCCGGCTCCCCCTGGTGGTGGGAACACGACTTGCAGGACTAAAGTGCTCGCCTCTTGTCTAGTGACTCAGTTCCCAGTTGCCGGCTCTGAAGAAACTCGACATTTTGGAAGATTGAGCTCCTTCTCTCCCTCCCTCAGGTGCAGCACTCTGCCATTCTCCGTGACCTTTAACGGCAGGTGCCTCATCAGGGGACGGAGATCTTCCTCTTGCGTGTGAATCCCAGTCTCAGCAGAGAGCTGCGTTGGGTGTTCCTGCCTTTCCCCAGAAGAAACGTCCACTGACCTCACACGTCCTGGGAGCTCAGCCCCCGGACCCTGCCTGGCCAGATGCTGCCCTTCAGATGCCACATGGAGCAGTGTGTGAGCGTGTGCTTGTCTCTGTGTGTCTCTGTGGGTGAACGCATACGCGAGTGCATACATGTAAGAGTGTGATTGTGTGTGTCAGAGAGTTTATGAATTGTGTGTAGTTCGTGTATGTATTTCATGTGCGCAGGCATCGCTCGTCTCCAAGGAGATGGACCCCGCCATCCCCGGCTGAGCTCTCAGTGGACTTCATTTGGGAGTGGAGAGGCCAGGATCCTCCCATTGATCCTCAGCCCTCTGCCCACCGGGCATGCGGCTGATCTTTTATGCCACTAGTTCACCGTGCGGGTCCAAGCCCTAAGTCTGCGTGTCGGGGGCTCTAAGTCTAGTGAGCGAGGGAGAGATAAAGACAAATCTCTGCCTTGTCAACACAAGGCATTGCATCTGCAGTTGCGTCTGTGATGGTGCTGGTATTTTAGGAGATTGGGCACCTGGGGTCCCCCAGATGAGCTGCTGAGAGCGGCAGGTTCTTGAAGGACTAGAGGTGGTGGGAACTACGGCTGCTCGGGACACCTCTGCCCGGCACACCCTTTGTCCCTGGTCCCTCTCCACGTAGGAAATTGTCACGACCTCCCTGTGGCTACAGTTCGTAGTGGGATGTGTGTGTCTCCAAACAGCCGAGAGATGTTGCTCCTCCTCTCCAAGGCAGCAGAGAAGCCAAGGCCGCCTGTTGAGTCTCTTTTACTTCTGGTCTCTCTTTCCAGGAGAAAAAGACGCCCTGTCCTCACCCGTGCCCTCAGTCTCTGCTCACCCCAGCCGTTGTCCCTGATGATCAGTTGATTCATCTTGTAGGCCAGCACCATGCCCTTCTGCAGAGTCAAAAGCTTCTCCTTTGGTTTATCATCCTGGTGGCAGAGATGAAGAGAAAATATTCCTTTTTATGTGTAGTTTTGAAAGTGAAATAGATCTGGAAAGTTCATGAGCAAAGAACCCAGCTGTCCTCTCTCTTCTGCATCCCAATTGCCAGTTACCATGGTTTTGCCTTTTTCATCTCATATTTACCTTCTATTTCTCAATTTCCTATTTCTATTGTAATCATTTGATATTTTCCCACATTTAAATATGCCTACTTCCTGTTTCCTTTTGATAGGCGATCTCTCCTATGCCTCCCCCCCCACCCCCCACTCCCCACGGCCTCCTAAAATGTTCATAGCCAGCACCTGTCTAAGTCAGTCGTCACTGTTTTCTGTGAGGGAGTCTGAACCTCCACACTCCGGGTCTTTTCAATATCAGCTAATTCATGTGGCTTCTCTCCTTTTTTATTCATTCTCTCCAGGGGATGTTTAGCACGCATATTTTCAAACCTTGTATAAGTGAAGGTATGTTTTTATTGTCAAATTGATTAATATTTGACTGGACATTGAATTCTAGGGTGTAATTTCATGGTAGGACTTTTTTTGTTTTTGTTTTTAAAAATGTTTGCTTTCTTTTAGAGGGTAATGCCTAGAGTTTCAAACATGTATTAATTATGTGGTCTCAATTGTTGCTGGCTCACTACATTGGACCTTCGGTTGGCATTTTCATTACATAAACACATTCCTCGAGTCTCAGAATGTTCTTGTATTATTTCTTAGATCATTTCCTCCCACAGCATTTTGTCTCTGTTCTGTTTTCCTGGACCTCCTATTATTCAGAAGATGGGTCTCTGGACTGATACTCTACATTTTTTACTGATATTTTCCTATCCTTTGTTTACTTTTTTTCAAATATCTTCTGGATTTTATTTTCTGACTTTTCTGTTGTTATAAATGCTTTGACATCTGGCGCTAGTCTGATCGATAAAGAGCTAAGGTGTCATCATTCCTTCGTATCAACAAGTGAAAAGCTACACAAACTAAAAACCCAGAGCTCTTAGATCTGTCAGAGAAGTGAGGTCACAGAGCAATAACTGTCCCCCAAATTTGTAAAAAGGCAATTTACCAGAGAAGAAACCTCCACAGGAACTGGTCTCAGGGTAGAGAAACCTAAACTGTTACTGAGAAATTCCTCTAAGGTCAGTGGGACAAACCCGGGCCTTAATAACTCTGGGGAGACCCAGTCATGTGGGAATGGCTCACACCTTTGTAAGTTGTATTTCCAGGAGCTCAAACCAGTTCACATAGTGAATATCCAGGGGGATAAAAATTCCCTCTTGCTTCAGACAGTGGGAAAAGAAAATTCACCATTAACTTGTCCTTGGAGGTAAACCAGGGGGCAACTTGCCATCAAGGCCAGGAGTTATCTTTGAAGGAATTTCCTATCCAGTCCAGCACAGTTTCAATATAATTAATCAAGCGACCTTATATATAGGCAAACATAGTTTCTACATGCAAGAGAAGACTTTTTCAAGGAATATAGGCATTGGTTTCCGTGTATTCTGGAATCACCAATTTGAATAAAGCCATAGTAACAAATATTCTCTATTGAGGATTACAGTATCCTAGGAGAACTGGTTGAGGATTAACATGTTACCATAAACTTTCATGTTGGTATTATTGCATTCAAATTAGGGTGTTACTGCACTAATATTGTGGGTGAGGAAACCATTCATCAGAAAAATGATGAAGGTTTTTAAGCTGCCCAGTGAGTAAGTGGTGCCTCTGGAATTCAACACTGCTCTTTGATTCACCAGGACACCTCCTGATGTCAAACAGTGCAGACCAATGAGAAGCTCTGATGTGCTGAAACACATTCTCAACCCAATCAAAATCAATGCAGCCGGGTGCCAGAAGCGACAGACGGACTGTTCAACATCACAACCACGAGCTCACATTTCGATCCCTGCTTGGAGCGGTGGAGGACACAGAATTGAGCCGTCACCCTCTTGCAATGTCGCAGGATTTCTCCTGTTTTCTCACAGAGCTGTTCCCCCACCCAAGTAGATGGAAACCCAAAGGTGAATACTAATATCCCTTACTTTGGAGAATGTTTTATGATTTCAAACCTTGTCTAATTGACTTGGAACCAATGAACTGGGTGGAACTTGGCCCTTCTGAGGACACAAACACAGACCTTGTGAAAGTTAATTCACAGCTTACAGAAACAGTCATTCAAATCCCTGCCTGTGCTAAATTTATTAAGTGAGGATGACTTACTCACAAAATATATATTATGAAAAAGTAATTATAACACAGAAAATGTTTGATCAATGAAATTGTCAGATTAATTAAGAGTATTAGAGTTGATATGGTGAGTGAGTTATGGGAATCACATGTATTTGAAAGTATTCAAATCTCACTTTTAAATCATTTCTGTTCAAGGTATCACGGCATTTAGATACTATAACCCCTGAAGTTTGGATTTAGTGACCCCTCATTTGTTCTGTGTGTACAGCATAAAAGTGACTGCATACAGAGCAGCAGCTACACTTGTAGAGTCTCCAGAATCCATCATCTTCCTAAAGCAAAATGGAACACATCACAATCAAATCTATTTCCTATTCATCATTCATGAATAGTCCATGTAAGGAAGGACTGAGGATGTGAGAATGTAGTCTTAGGTTAGGGGTTGCTTTCCCTGGCATGGGACACGTGGAAATAATAACCTTATGGCTTCTAACCCCCAGGGGCAGAGGCTGAGCGGGCTCAGGCCCCAGGGAGTGAGGCTGGGCTGGCTGTGCTCGCGAGCTCCCACCCCGTACCTTGGAGGCAGGATTCCAAGGGAAGGAGAAACCTCCAGAAACACCCCCACTGCTGCTGTCACTCAGCACAGGGCTGTTGAGCAGCTCCACCGTCTTTGTCACCACATAGAGATTCCTCCCTGATCTCCGGTATTGGTTCATGTAGCTGGGCTGTGGGTCCAACAGTTTCCTGCAGACATAAGGGAGGAAGAGGAGGATCAGAGAGAAAGCGATGCCTCCTCAGATGACTCCGAGTTAGTCTCCTCTTCAAGACCTGGGAGAGGGGCAGACTTTACGTTCTCACAGGTAAGCCCTTCCTGGGCAGGAAAATACTGACTTAGGGCTTTGAGCCACCTGGGAACACACAACAGCCTCTGACATGCACGGCCAGAGAAGAGGCCCCCGTTCTCTGGTGGGATAAACACAGGGTGGTCTCGTCACACTGTCAGAGACGTCTGCATGTTCCCGAGTTAGAGGGTCTGGTTGGGGGCAGGTTATAGATCCCAGCACGGGTTCTTTCTCCAGAGAGGCTGGAGCAGCTGCGACCTGGGGCTGAGAACAGTCCTCAGGGGTGTGACCGCCACGCCGGGAGCCACGCCAGCACCATCAGGGGGAACGTGGAGCTGCCTCAGCAGGCACGAGGAAGCAGGGGTGCTGGGTGATTGTCGTGGCCAGCGCAGGAGGGTGTCTTGGAGTAATGTCCTTGCAGGTGGGCTCCCTCACCTGACTGAAGACAGAGGTTTGGAAGGAGGTGGGAATGAGAGGATTGAAGCCCCAGAGACACATTTCATTTCCATTCTGATGTGAGAGTCAGCCCTGAGTCTACCCAAGGTCCCACGGGACTGGTTTCCAGGGAACCGCTGTGTCGAAACCTCAAAACTTTTAATCTGCTGTCAGTGTAGGAGTCACTGAGCATCCAGGGCCCTGCTCTCTGCTAGTCCTTGTAGGGATATCAAGCCCCTTGCTGAGCTAACAATACCGCTTCATGTGACATCTCAATCAGGAAGCCACACGCTATTTCACACTAACTGGGAATTTCTCTGTACCAGTCTAAAGTCTATGCCTTAGCTAGTTTGTTCATCTACCAGGAATGGCCTGCACAGTAACAAGGCCCCCTCACCAATCTGTGCTTCAAAATCTTAGGGAATAACAAAGACTCCCCTCAGGGAGAAAGATGCATGGGACACTAGCAATGCTGGAGAGAGTGGGTGAGACACATCTTTCAGTGATTTCTGACTTTTTCAGTTGCCCTTGAATGGGAGGCTTGCCAGCAGAGAGCTATTCTATCATACATGCTCTTGAAAATCAGATTTTAATCTGATTTTATATCTTTTATCTTTTATATCTTTCCTTTAATAATTCTTTATATTGACATCAATGCTATTTAAACAGACATCTCTATTTCTGAAAGGTATAACAATTTATGAGGTTCCTTATTAAGACCATGGCAGATTTTTGGAGATCTATCTGTTACCGCATTCAGAGTTTAATTTCTTGTCTGCACATGTTGCGTACTTTATTTAAAAAAGAGTTTCAAAGTCTTTGTTCACTTAAATGAACACTTTGCTAATTTACTTTTTCAATGCTATTTCCTCACTCACTGTAAAGTCCCCTGTCTCACTAAATGTAATATGCTTTAGGACACAGATAAAAATCTCTTTTCATCAGCACAAAATAACACAGTGGTGGGTAGTTACTGCTTTATCAAATATACACTGGATAACTACTAACTTTGAGTTTAATAAATGAATGAATAGCCCAAAAAATGAAGCACAAAATGCCATTTTCTTCATTTTGAGTCTCAACAACAAATCCTGCTGGATGCCTCTTTGCAGGAGAGCACAGCCCAGGGCTCTGTGGACCCACCCCCTTTAACTCCCATGGCCTCACCTCTTTCTGAAGTCTTCTAAATTGTGTGACAATCTGAAACTGGAAGGAGGACTCCTGGAACTCAGTAGCTGCCCCTGCAGTGTTCTTATCTACTGCAGCATCCACAGTCACAGCAACCTTAGGTGTCTTGAAACCATGGAAGACAAGTGGTCCCTGTACACCAGTTTCTAGAGACAGAAATAGTGGCCTTAGGTTGACTCAAGAATTAACTCCAGAACAATGGACATGGAATAACTGACTCCATTTTGCCTAATCCTCCTACTCATTTAATGTCTCTGTTAATAAGCTAATTATTCAATTAAAGTTTTAGTGTAAATTACTGCTGAGAGGAAGTATTTGAACCACTGAAGTTTTGGGTGACAGCAAGAATGACATCATCCTCATCAGTAGGGATGCAACTCGGGCACTGGTCCAGGAGGCTCGGTGCATCACTCTGTCGGCCCAGTGACTCTTCTGCAACACGAGTAGCATCAGCCCAGGAGGCAGCACATTGTGCAGAAATGTTGGGGATTTGTAGCCATTATGAATGGACATAGCTAATGATAGTTCTACCAATTCCCAGATATGTAACTAGAACAAATTATTTTACTAGCTTTCATTAGCTGTTGTGTAAAATGGGCATAATAGATCAACAGGTGGCAGTAATTAATAAATAATTAATATCGTCTCAAACAGTCGTAGCTCCATGTCTAGTGTCTTTAGACCAGGCTGATCCTAAGATCTGAGGGTGGCTTATAATTGGTTGTATACTGTGTCCCCCCCTTTTTTGGAAAGATTTATTTATTTATGCATACAATAGCTGTGGTACAGGCCAGGGATGTGGGGAGTGAGAGGATTCACCAGAGACAGAGTGGAGAGCAGAACAGGCAGACGGACTCAAATACACTGCTGAGGGGAGCAGCGGGCAAGACAGGAGAGGTTGCTGCGCCATGTGGCTAGATCTCTGGCTGGCTGGGGATTGAACTGATGCTACAGAGGCTATGAATTGCTTCACAGTGTGGAGCTTAACCCCTTGCGCCACCAGGGAGGCCCTACTGTGCCCCTTTTATCTTATAACTTTGTTTTATAACCTGACCTTGATTGACAATACCTGGTAGTGAAGAACTTGGTTCCAGAATATCCAAGAGGGAAAAATCAAGTGGCTTATATTCTTTCTTCCAAAAACTTGAGTAATACTTATCCGCCACTAATAAGGAATATAGTTTCACAGGAGGCATAATCCACACATTTGACATACTTCATTTCTTTGTCTCCCATTTCTTTTGTCATAATCTTGCTAAGATTCTGAAAACCGGGCATTTTCTAGGAGCAGATAGAAGAGGGTTACAGAAATCATTTGGGGCTTACAAATGAGATTAAATAGGTATTTCCGTGTCATTTGAGAGAGTGACAATGACTTCCATACTATATGGAGAGATGGGTCTTTGTAGATTAAGTGGATGCATATGCGAAGGATGTCCATGGTAGTAGTTATAAGGGGCCCTAAGTCCCACTTCACACAATATCTAGGATTCACCAGAGTCCCTGATGCACTCAGAAATGAATCCCACAAGTTCTCAGACACTAGCACCTCCCAACTACTCAGTGCCCAGCTCGGCCTCACAAGGCCTGGCTTTAATTCAGAGAGTGTCCACACCCCCCAGGTGAGAATCCCTTATTCTAGGCTGAGTTGACAGCTCTTAGGGAGAGGACAGAGGCCTTGGCCACAACCTTGTGAGACCTAGTTACTCACCAAGGACCCCGAGCTGTAGGAGGAAGTACATCACTCTCTGCGCTCAGCTCATCGGGTCTCTTATGTTAGGGATCTCAGCAACCCTCTGCCCACCTGGTCACAGTAACAGGCCCTGACCCACCATCCTCACTGAACCAAAGTTCCAGAAACTCAGTGTATTAACCCAGCACTCCCTCCCGACCCAACTCTCCGCCTCCCAGCCACCAGAACAAGACAAACATGCTTTGCGGGAGGCTCCATCAGCACCCTAGATCCTACAAGACCCCAGTAGCTGCGCCACCATAAATGAAACACTCAGAAGAGTGGGAGAGAAGGAATCACACACAACAGAAGCCCAATAAGACAAAGTGAACCCAAAGCAACAATGGGGAGAAGGATAAATACAAATAAATGGCCATGCCAGCCTTGAGGGGAGCAGCCACCACAGAGAGAAAATCAAATCCAGAACCCAACAACCCCGAAACAGAAGACCTCTTCCTTTGTCAAGTGAAGAATTTTAAATTCCCATGGTTAAGAAAGTCAAAGAACTCAAACAACACAATCAAAATTAAAAAAAAAAATCAGAAGATGCAGAATAGAAAAAGAATACTATGAGAAACATAATCAACAAATGGAAGACTGATTGAAAGTTTAAATAAGAAAATAAAGGATTGCAGTACATAAAAAGGTCAATGGAAATGTAGAAACTTCTTGAAAAAGCCATGGAAATAGAATAGACGACAGGGAATAATGATCTGATACAAAAAGAAAGAAAGGATAGGAGATCAATAAAGGAAAAAGAATAAAGAAACACTTCAAGAATTATCTCACACAGTGAGGAAAGGAAATAGGAATCTCAGAAGGAGAAAAAAAGATAGTGGCACTGAATAACTCTTCAAGGAAACAATTGAACAAAACATTCCAAACTTGAAGAAGGAAATAAAAATAGACATACAGGATGCTAGCAGGATGTCTACCATAATGAAAGGAAAACCAGAGTAAGACACAAAACAGTAAAGCCAAGAATTTGAGACAAAGAAAAAAATAATGAAGTTAACAAGGGAGAAGAAACAGAAATCCTACCAAGGAAAACCAATGAAGCTAATATCAGGCTTCTCTAAAGAAACTCTATGGTGGGTGTCCCTGGTGGCCTAGGGGTTAAGGATCAGCACTACAACTGTGATATCCTGAGTTCGATCCCTGGGCAGGGAGCTAACCCACATGGTGCCACACCCCAGTTCTTCTAATAAAAATAAATAAATAAAATCTAAAAAAAAAAAAAATAAAATCACCATGGGCAAGAAAAGAATGGGGTGATGTATTCAAAAAAACTCCAGGACCAAAAAAGTGAGTCAAAAATATTTTGTCTTGCAAAGCTATCTTTCCTATATGAGAAAAACATAAGGACCTTCTCAGATGATGAAAATCTTCAGAAATTTGCTATTACTACACTCCCACTGCAAGAAATACTACAAGAAGCCCTAAAATCTAAACCAACACAGAATGAACACGAAGAACTGGACAAAGTATTGAGTAGAAGAAACACATAATGATGAACAAAATGGCAGAACAGACTTCCACATCGGCAATCACCCTAAAAACAAATGCACGAAACTCACCAATAAGAAGACCCAGGGTAGCCTATCGGAATAGAAAACAGAACCCAACCTTCTGCCATCCCCAGAAAACAACCCTAAGTGCCAAAGATAATCATCGATGGAAAGTAAATGGCTGGGAAACAATTTTTCAAGCAAATGGACCCCAAAACAAGGCAGGGGCAGTCGTACTTATAACACATAAAGAAGACTTCAAACTAAAAAAAGGTGAGAAGAGACACTGATGGACACGATATGTTAAGGGGACAGTATTGAGGTGTCTCACCACTCACTCACCAAATGAAGGCGCACCAACATACATTAGACAATTATGGCCCAATCTGTAACAGATTTTGGAGAAAATACATATGTGGCAGGAGACTTCAACACCCCACTCTCACCAATGGACAGACCCATAAGACAAAAAACAAGGACACAATATCCTCAACTAAGATCTAGACCACATTGGCCTAACACACATCTACAGGACACTTTACACAAAAAATAAAAATATTGGGCCTCCCTGGTGGCACAAAGGGTTAAGTTGCAGCGCTATGAAGCTATCATTCAGCCACTGCAGTGCAAATTCGATGCTCAGCAGGGAGGTGACCCACATGGCACAGCAAACCTCTCCTATCTTGCCACTGCTCCCCTCAGCAGTGTACTTCAGTAGATCCAGCTGTTCTGCTCCCCACTCTGTCTCCCCACTCTGCTCCCCACTCTCTCTCTTCATCCTCTGTACCTCTGGCCTGCACCCCTGTTCTTGTATGTATAAATAAATAAATCTTTACAAAAATACACATTTTTCTCAAGTACATACAGACATTCTCCAGGATAGACCATGTACATGGCTCACAAGACAAGTATATGAAGATTGAAATCCTACCAACTAACTTCTCTGACCATAAGGGCATCAAGATAGAAGGCAACTAGGAAAGAAAGCAAGGAACCACCCCAAAACGCAGAGGCTGAACAACACTGTACTGAAAGGCCACTAGATCAATGAGGAAATTAAAGAATAAATTTAAAAATACTTTGAGACAAAAAACAATGAGGACACAACTTTCCAGAATATGGGACATAGCAAAAGCAGTAGTAAGAGGAAAGAATATAGCATTACAGGCCCACATCAGGAAACAAGAAAGAACCCTCCCCCCATAAAAAAACCCAACCAAATTTCCCATCTCCAAGAACGAGAAAAAGAATAACAAAAGACACAAAAGTCAAGAGAAGAAAGGAAATAAAATTTCAAGCAGAATAAATGAAATAGAAATAAAAAGAAAATTAAAAAAATTAAACAAAAAATGATTGGCTGAAAAAATAAAATGGACAAACCTCCAGCTGGGCTCACAGAGGAAAAAAGAGGGAGATGAGTCAGATAAATGTGATCAAAAATGAAAGAGGAGAAATTACAACAGACACGGCATCAACCCAGAGGAGAATGAGAGATGACCATGAGCAATTATATGCAAACAAATGCAGCAAACTAGATGAGATGGACACACTGTTAGAATAATAACAATCACCCAAGGCTAAATAAATGAGAGAGAGAAAACTTGCACAAACCAATTACAAGCAGCAAAACTGAGTCATACACTGTTGCTCCGGCAGAAATAGGACAATTCTGTAGTTCACGGTGATGGGCATGAGGTGTTCACATTTAAAAATCCAGAAGCCTCTGTGTTAGGCTGCGTGGATCAGGATTCACTAGAACACCATAAGGTGAACAACCTCTCCACCATCAGGGCCCCACAGAGGTGGTCGTTGGCCTGCAAGAGGCTGTCCCTCTGCTCAGGCACTTGCAGTCTCACAGACTGATGTCAGCAAATGGCAGAGCAGGAGCACTCGGCCCTCGGCCCTCCCAGAAACACCCATTTTGACAACCACCTTTAGGCCAGAGAACACTAGGTGTGATCTCACAAACAAGGCAACAAAGGGAAAGAGACCAGCAGGTGCATAAAACAGCCTCTGCGCAGCAATGGAATCATGACAGAGGGCAGATACCCGGCACAAGGGGGGAATATTGCAAACCACCCACTGATAAGGGCATAGTATCCAAAATAAATAAGGAAGAAAACAATAGGGGAATAAAAAGCCCAAGTGTCTCCATTTGTCTGTAAGCAAAGGACTTCAATGGACAGTTCTCCAAACAGGACATAAACACGCAGGACCTGTTTCTGGACACTTGCTCACACCACGAGCCATGAGGGGGATGCAAATTGAAGTCCCCATGTCCCTCTCCTCACATGGTGCAGTGTCTATTATCTAGAACAAAAAGCTACCAGGGGTAGCGAGGCTGTGGCAGGAGGGACTCGGGGCACGGCTGGGATGTCAGCAGGTTTGCTGTGACAGGGAGCACAGTGGCTTGGACTCCAGGAGCAGAACAGGAACAAAAGATTCTCTAGACCTGACCTGGGCAAAGATGCCCCAACACACGTCCCGTAGCCTCAGGGCTCCCCTCAGTTACCAGGAACGCACCTCGTTAAAGAGAACTTTAGGGAGAAAAGCTTTTGGGTACAAAGATGACAAAACAAGCTTCTGTTCCTTTCACAAACCCAGCCCGAGCATTTCAGGCTGTGAATATAGTATCACCTCTTCTCACTCACCTCCTTGTCCCTGGTTCTTACTCACCAGATATGTGGTGTTTTGTCCGGGAGAGATTCCAATGAGCAGGGCCCTTCAATGCTCAGAGTCCTGAGGTCCAGCAGAGTTGGCTGCACGAGCTCCAGAGAGTGATAATGTGACTGGTCTGTGGCTTCTCTCCACCGATGTGCCCGAGTCACTTTCCAAGGCCTTTTCCTAGAAAAATAAGCAGGTGAGCAGCCGCCCTCTCTGGGAGGCCTGGCCTGGAGCTGAGTTCTGGTCACAGCTCTTAGCTCTCAGGTCTTCCTGGCTGTAGACACAGACTGGGGTACCCCGATATATAGCATCTAGGCTGCCCTGAGCAGAGGAGATAAGGTTCCTTGGAAGTCAGGCCTGTTTCTTCATAGTTACATAAAACCTTGCTGAACAAGTATGTTATGACTCTATATTGACTTAAAGTTGATTTATAACATGATGTAAGTGTCAGGTTCACACACTCTACGGTCACCACCAAACAAACATGTTTTGATCATGGATCCACAGACAGAGGGGCAGGAACTACTTTTGGTTCATATTCTGTCTTCAATGTAAAATATAACCAGAGTCAAAGAGAAGGTGGAAGGATGATTCTGGAAATGGCACAGGCCAGGGTTCAGGGGAGCGTCTGAACTGCCCCTGTGAGCTGCCAGCAGGAATCACACACAAACACCTCCTGCATGTCAAGAACCTGCATCTGTCATGTGATCTCATCTGGCAACAATCTTCATTGCAAATATAAAGAAAAGGTTTAGTAAAAGGGACACAACTACTTGGCTGACCCGCAGGCCTTTGCCTGTTCCTTACAGGATTGAGTAAGTGACTACAGCAGGAGATATGTGGAGTGAAGGCCACCTGCAAATTGTCTCTAATGCCCTATAACCATCCCTCATACCAGCACTTCCTAGGTTAATAGTGTTCACAGCCCAATCACTCAGCGCTTCTGCATCTTCATCCTGTTCCTACAGCACCTGCCTCGTCTGGTTCCTGCCTGAGAACCAGCCACACGGGCCTCCTCTGTGCGCTCAGCAGGCCAGAGTGCCCCCCTGACACCCTCTGCCCTTGCTGGCTCTTCCCCTCAGAATGTTCTCTGTGCAGTTCTGGCCAAGGCATCTCCCATTGTCCAAGGACACACAGATGTCTCTTCAGAGGGATCCCAGCACAAGCAGCCTCACCCCAAACGCTCTCGCACCGTCTACTTTAACTTGTTGACAAGTCTCCTCAGGCCTTGGATCATCCCATGTGCCCTATCCACCCCCCAACACTGAGGGAAATCTTTGGGGTTGGAGATTCTGTCCCAGTACCCTCCACACCCGGCACCACAGTCCAGACAGTGTGGGGAAGTGTAGACCCCTGGGGTCTGGCTGTGCACTTGACTCTGTGCTTTCTCCTGCTCCTTCTCTCTACCTCCTTACTGTCCCAGGCTAATACTCTGACAGCTGTCTAAGCTAGATATTTGATTAAATTTGATATATTTGCAGATGAGGAATTACAGGCTCAAATGATGTGAACTTTTTAATAATCTTGACACACACCACCACTGGCTTAGATTATGTCCTGGCATAAGCTCCTTCCAACAAGTACGTGAGTGCTGGTTTCACCGTGTCACCGGCAGTACTGAAAGTGTTTGTGTTTTTTCAAAAACAAAGAATTATGTGGCCCACAGTGTCAAAAGATAGAGATTGAAAAATAAAACAAAGTAAAAATTCCTTGCCTGCCTGAGGATCTAGGACCATGTGTGCACATTAAGCCAATCCAAATGCAGATGCAAAATGCACAGCTGAGTTCAAAGGCCAATTATGAGGAAGGAAATATTTCCTTACAGTACTTAAGTTCGTTGCATGTTAAAATGATAATATTTCGGAAAATAAGTCAGTCATTAACCTAAACTTCACCTATTTTCACTGTGCAGTATGACGCCTGGAACAGTTGAGAATCACGGGTGAGGCTGCGCTGTGTTGCTGCTGGGCAGCTCAGCCTGGAGCGGCCTAATGGGTAGGGGAGGGGGGTGAGATCATCAGTGCCCACCAGAGGGGAACAGCAAGAGCTGGGCTAGACAACCACCCCCACCCCAATACCCATCCTCAGGCTCTCCCGTTGCACTTCCCTGGTGAGCTCCTCTCCTCATGTCCAGCGTTTCCTTCTCCTTCCCATTCCGTGGAAAATCATCAGAGACCAAAGGCGGGGGTTGCTCCATCACCTCCTCCCGCCACTCACACAGGCCCCTGGGTCTCCCGCTGGGATGGTCCTCACAGGAGAACACGCATCACAGGGGTTCCCTGGCTACACAGCAGGCACTGACGCGTGCAAAGGGCCCCCATAGGGCACCCATTCTGCACAGCACGGGCTCTGAGAATCCATGTTCGTTTTGCCATTTTTGGAAACATGGATGACTCTACACACACTTTCCCCCCATTCCTATCACGTGGTGAAGAGGACGCCCCAGGGTGCTCGCTCAGCAGGGGAGGAAGAGCAGAAATCAGCCCCAGGAGGAGGCACAGGGTGGGGCAGGCACTGGCACCCCGGGCAGAGCCTCTGAATGGCCCAAAGGGGCATCGGCTCAGCAGGAGTGAATGTTCTCACCTGCCTGTGTCAGGCGCCTGCACGCAGTGGCCACGTTGAGTCTCTTTTTAGACGTGAAGATCTGCCCGCGGGGCAGGGTCACCCCCAAGGCCCGTTCCCTGCGCGGCCTTCCTGTGCCAGCCGGACCCGCAGTGTCCAGAGGAAGAAACCAGCCAGAGCGGCCTGGCATCTCCCGCAGCCCCCCCAGAAGGCAGGACGCGCCGGACAGTGTTTCTGGGCACATTTGTACATTCTGCTGCCTTCTGATATTCTTAAACGCCCCATGTTTCCCTTCTCCCCCCGGGAACCCCGCATTTCCTCCCTCGGGCATGAGGACGGCAGCTGAGCCTCAGCACATCACCCTGCACGGAAGATTTACCCAAACTGAGTTTGACTTTCTAGACCTTGCACTGCGTGATTGAAGGAAAGAGTCTGAAGTACACGCACCTCTCCCCTGGCACCACCATCCCAGGCTCTGCTTCGGGGGTCCTCCCTAACTGATAGGACCCTGAGCTCTTGGGGTGCCAAGAGGGGGGCCACCTGGGATGGAGGGCCCTGGCAGACCCAGGCCATGTGTGCCCCTCCACTCCCTTGGCTGATTCTGATGTGTAGTTTTTGCCGTTAAAAAAAAAAAAGTTGAATCACACATGTAGCTCTTCCAGTGTGCGTGATGTCTGGTCTTGAGAGGAGATTGTGTAACAGGGGGTTCCCCAGGAAAGGGGGCGGTTTCAGTTTCCCTCCCCACCCAACGGAGGGTGGAGCTGAGCAGGGAGAGCAGAAGCTGCAGAGGAGACTGAGGAAGGAAGGAAGCAGGATGGAGCCAGGAGGAGCCCTGGAGGAAGCGCGTGGAATGGAGAGACACGTGAAGAAACTGTGCTTGCCTTTTGGTCGTGGACGGGGTGACACAGATGTGGGTGAGACCCGTGCAGAGGTGACCATGGTGGTTTTTGTCTTGATTTTGATCTTGCTCTTTTCCCTCCAGACTTGTTGGTTGTTTCTGATCCTTTTCTGTGGGTCCCCACTGGAAGGTTCTTTAGACTTGGGGCATCTTTGGGGCCTTGTTTGGGCCAATCCTGCTTGGGTGGACTTTTCCCCACGAGGGGACGGGCAACTTTGGGTGCTTGATTAAGAAACTAGATTCTTTGCCTTTCCTGTGTTGTTTCCTAATTGTATTAAGGTTCCTTCCATTAAAGTCTCATTTGTTTTGTGCTGATGCAGCAGAAGGCAGAGCCTATTTAGAACAGGCAGGTTTGCGGGGTCTGGGCTGCCCCTCTCCCTGCCTTGTAACAATTGGAGTCCCTGAAACTGTAGCCAGAGCGTCAGCAGGGAGGGCGGCACTGGCACAGTTTTGTGCTGGTGTCGGCAGGGAGGTCAGCCCTGGGGGGACTGTGTGGTCACCTGTGAAGTTCAGCCACACTCCAAAAGGTTAGTATCAGAAAAAAGGGATTTTTTCCCTGGAAAATAACTGGTAAGACCATGACTCGCTGAGGGAGTGTCTGGGAGAGACGGGTGAGAAGGGACAGCAGGAGGACGCAGGGCCTGGTCCCTGGTCCCCAGTGTAGGAAACCGCCTTGTGCTGAGACTGTCCCTAGAGGGGAAGCGTCCAGCGGGATTGTCCATGACGCGTCCGGGATCGGAGCCGGCTCAGGGGACGCCGAGGAAACTGCACCGTCACGAGGGCCAAGTCTGACCCGGGCCGGAGACCAGCACCCCCTGTCTCGGGCCCCAGTGGGGGGCTGTCTGGGGCAAAGCCCCACTAGATGTGGGTCCCCTTAGGATCCGGCCGGTGAGGAGCAGCCGCCACCCTCGGCCTCTTCCCGAGGAAGAGTCAGGCTGCTGGGACGGCCTGTGGGGGACGAGACTGAGTCTGGACATGGGAAAGGGGCTGGTGGTGATGAGGGAAGGAGGGGAGACAAGGCCCGAGTCTCAGCAGGGGGGTCTGGCAGTGTGATCAGGAGATGAGGGACCTGAAGCAGGTGATGGGGAGGCCAGGACAGGAGCCAGCGCTGACTGGGGGAGCCTGGGCTGGACACATGGAGCCCACATTGAATGAAGAGTCCCCAACAAGGAAGATCACAAAACAGTCAGCTGCACTCCCCCTAGTGTGGGGAGTCATGAAGCCTGTGAGCAAGCAAACCGGCCAGTGGCTCATCACCAAGAAGGCCAAACTCAGAGCCACGATTTGTCTTTTCACAGAGGAGCTGGTTCAAGGCAGCCACCAAGGCACTCAGTGGGATTGGGACCCTGACGCCCAGCTCCCCAAGTGCCAGGAGTCTGTGATTATATAAGGGAGGGCAGGAGGGAGGGGGTGGAGGATGTGAAGTGGGGAGCTGCACATTTCCAGGTCAGAGGTTGGCTGGGCAGTCCAGGCATCATGGGGATTGGGGTTTGACACACTCAGCAGGGAGTGTCTCCTCAGGGTCAAGATCAGGGAACAGTCAGCAGATAACTTGATTTTGATATTCTCACAACCTCCTGGCAACACAGAGGATTTCTGTCACAGGTGTAACACAATCAGTTTCACAAGTTCCAGGAATGCTGTGGGATAGGAGTGCACTAGTTGCAAGTTGAAGATTAATCACAAGAAGAGCGTGGGGGAGAGAATAAAAGTTGGTTTGAGTTTGATGCTTTCTGTTGAAGACCAGCTTAAGGCAAAATGTGGGGTCAGGTGTACCTGAAAGGTAGATGAGGTAGACACAAACACTCTTTTATTGGTGAAAGCATCTCCTGCTGAGGGTCTCAGGGGGTCTTTATTTATACATCTAAGGCAAGTGATGGGATTACATCATCGTATGCATAGAAGCAAAACAAAACAATCAGTACATTCCTTTCCCATAGACATTTTGTCGCCTACATTTTTTTAAGAAAAGAAACGACCTTGAAAGTTAATAGATAATTAAAACTTAGACGCTTTATTTCAGCCTAAACAACTACCTAGGTCAGCTAACAGTACTTGGTACAGCTCTGTCGCCAAGGCTACAATATCAGGAGACCCCTCTATCTATATGTCCTGCAGCTAGAAACCAGTTGTTTCCCAGAAATCAGTTATTAGAACTTTTTTCAGTTATTAGAAATTCCTAGCGTAATCAACTTTATGATGCAGCTTAGAAACTCTTGCGTAATCAACTTTATGATTCATTGCAAGACTTCTCTGCAGAATTTCCATATGAGGAATATTTATTATGACCAGCTCTGTCTTGCTTATCAGACATGCCCTTGCACAATAATTATTTTCCCACTCTCAAGTGGGCCAAATTATTCAGTGTTTCATTTTTAAGTAATTTTCCATGCCATGTACTTCCAATATTCTTATATATATACAATTTATTGCCCAATGTATATTCCGAGAAATTATTTCTATTATGACCAAGAACAAAAAACAAAGGGATGTTTAATCTTCAGCCCCACAGTGTGAGGCACAAGGAATCTTCAGCCCCACTGTGTGAGGCTCTTTAAATTTCGGCCCCACGGTGTGAGGCCCTTTTCTTAGCTGCTTGCCAGTGTCTTACCTGGCTGGGGCAGCAAGACCCCCTGCAGCAGCTTTCAGTCCTAATATGTAGTCTAAGGGAGGTTTTGCTACCAAATGGAGGTGATCCAGGCACAGCCTGACCTCAGATCCCCCAGGGCTAAGGTCCCACAATCTAGTCAGCACAGCCATGCCCAGGAGGGCTGGGAGCCACAGGGAGTTGGTCTCAGAAGCCATTTACCTTTTGCAAAGGCCTCTAATGGATGAAGTGAGAATTTCATACAGGAATTTAAAAACCATTGGCGATGGGATGGAGCCCAGATCACCCATGCAATATGCTGTCAGGTGGAGGGGGCTGGTGATTGTGCTAAGGCCCTGAGCAGGGCTGCATTTGAGTAAGTCCCCGTGGCTGCTGTGATGCCAGACACCAGGTCTGAGGGGACCTTGAAGAGAAGGAGACTGGTGGAGGGGCCACCACTTATTAGAGCCCTGTACTCAGCCAGGTGAGGAGGGATGAGGCAACTGGTTGATCTGGGGAGCAGGTGGGGTTAAGGGGGTGGAGTAATCCAGGTGGACTCTCAGATGTCAGTGCATGTGGGGAGAGGATTACAGAAGAGACAAAGAGCCCAGGGGTCACACCGGAGAGGCAACTGACTATTATCCTTTGAGGTGACATTTGAAATTTTATAAGTGTCTAATGATGCACATGCATATATTTACACACATATATGTTCACCAGATATACACATATATCTGCAAATCTGTGCATGTATATATGTACTTAATATACATCCCTAAGTATATTTGTATCCTTTTTAAAATATTTATTTAATTATGCATACAAGAACTGGGGTACAAGCCAGAGGTGTGGGGAGTGAGAGGAGTCACCAGAGACAGAGCGGGGAATAGAACAGGCAGATCAACTGAAATATACTGCTGAGGGGAGCAGCAGGTGAGACAGGAGAGATCTGCTGCACTATGTGGGTATCTCCCCGGCCAGGGATCGAATTCGTGCTGCAGTGGCTGCAAACAGCTTCACAGGTTGCATCTTAACCCCTTGTGCCACCAGGGAAGCCCACTGTATCTGTATCCTTATATATGCATTTTCATGTATTCATAGACATGAATATGCCTCTATATATGCACTTGTGTGCATATGCATTCACCTATATTCACCTCATTCCTGTGTGTGTGTGTGTATGTGTGTATATATATTATATATATATATATATATATGTATAACCAAATCAAGGGGGTAACTTTATTTGAAACAATTTCAGACTTAACCAAATGTCTCAAGAATAAAAGAGTATTCGAGTCTGCCCTACATCCATATTCCCAAATCACTGACATTTTCCACATTTCCTTGATCGCTTATCTGGTACCATTAATAGACTATTTTTTGATGCATTTGAAAGTAAGTGACAGACATCAGTACAATTCACTCAGGCCAATTCGCAATGCAAATTCACTAAAATTCACAGTTGTTTACATTGTTTTAAAATTTACATACAATGAATGCTCCATACTATTAGTTGAGATTTAACCAATGGTGAATCCTTAGCAAGACAGATTTTCCATCACCCCAAATCTGTTGCACGTTGATGAACTGTACTGCTCCCCATCTCCTTTTCTGCCTTGTGATGAGGATTAAATTAGCTCATGTAATGCCCAGTGTTCACATACTGGTCTTTGTGAAGTTTCCTTCTCTTTACCCTGCAGCCTAAATTGTGTGAACAGGTGGCTCCACTCAGCGCCTAGTGGTCAAGACATGTCGGAGTAAACTTTCACCCTGTTTCTCTCAGTTCTCTCTTTCCAACACTTGTAAACCATGATAATTTTCAAAATGGGAACCCATTTTGAAATAAAAAGCATGTGACCATCTCTCACGTCCTTTAATAGCTCAGCATTCTCCTTTTGCCCTCAGCACTGTTTCTGACTTCTAAGGTATGAATCCCACATCTGCAGAGAGCTGCATGGGGTAGCACAGGTCTTTCCTGGAAGCAACATGTGCTGACTCCACAAGACAGGAGAGTCGAGTCTCTTTCAATCCACTCCATTAACAGGGAGTAGTTGCAGGTGGACTCTCCCTTGACCAGGTGATGCAGAGAGGGCACTACAGGTTGTGTATGTGTGTGTGTGTGCATGCGTGTGTGTGTCTGCACACGCGTGCCCACAGCCTCTCTGAGAGGCTGCATCCCAAATGCCCCAGGCTGGTCTCCAGCTGAGACTCCACATCATGGAAGGGAGAGCCCAAGGACTCTGAGCTGGCTTTCCAGGGCTCTCATCCCCCGGGTACGAAGTCACAGATTCTCCCAAGAGGAGTCCATACCCACAGTGTGGGTGTTGAGGTAACCAGGATTTCGAAGCTAGTGAGAGACAAATGTAGATAAAGCCTGCATTGTTTTATAAGGCATCGCATCTGCAGTTTTGGTTAAGGCTGTGCCGAAATCTCATGGGCTCCTTTGTGGCGCTGTGGGGTAACCTGGGGAGGGCTCTGCAGCCCTCCAGGGGAGCTGCTAAGAGGGGTGGCTTTGGATGAAACAAAGGCTGATGGATTTAGGGACATGCTTTGTCCAGTGCTGAGGCCCCTCTGAAGGTGACTGAGTGTGGGTGGTGGGTGTGGATGTCCCAACAGCAGAGGACATCTCTTCTCTCATGGATAGGTGCTATTTTATTGGCAATTCATTTGCAGAGGGTGAGGTGCTTTTGCAATTTGAATGTTAATTCTCCTTTAGATGTGATACTTCAACAAAGGCCCAAAGTGAAACTGGGTGGAGAGTAATTTATGTTGCTGTTTGGAGGAAACTGGATGGTGAGTGATTATGTCACTGTTTGGAAGAAAAGGTTCCTGGCAGAGGAATTAGCGGGTGCAGAGACTCTAAAGAATGAAATTCCTGGAGTTCGAACAAGTGAAATGAGTGAAGAATTCATCAGAAAATGAGGGTGAGTTGGTGTGGGCCCTTCTAGTCATTATTATTATAACCTGGTTCACTTCAAGTGGGGTTGGCAGTTATCTGAGTGGCTTCCATCCAAGGTTCACACAGCACTTCCTGATTCATTCTGAGTGTCGGAGCTGGGCCTATCCATGAGGCCGTCTTGTGACAAAACCCTTTGTAGATGCTGACTGTGCCCTCCACAGAGACCAGGATCTGATCATTTCTCATCACCAGCTGTGCTAACACCCTGGCCCCAACCACGGTCAGCTCTTACCTGGATTATTGAATCTCCTTCTTACTGGACTCTCTAGTATGTTCCTACTTCATTACTTAGTCTATTGTCAACGCAACAGACATGTCAAAAGGTACAAAATTTTAGTTCATAACTCTTTCCAATAGCTGCTAATCCTACTTCAGATTAAAACATCATAAATACGGCCAGTAGGAGTCCGTACCAATGTGTCCTCAGTTTCTGATGCCAAAAACCCTGTTCTTATACCAAAACATTTCATTCTTTACAGTCGTTGTACTTGCTGATTCCTCGACCAGGAATCCCTTCTTCCAAGCAGCTACATACATGGTTCTCTACTTGGCTTCAGTTTAAATCATTGTTCCAATGCCACTGCTCAGGGAGGCCTCCCTTGTCAGATTGCAAGTTCAGCCATCCCTCTGTTGCTACTTGAAGTTGGGCTCCTGGATGCTTCTTACTAGAAGAAATGGCCTAAGATGTTACAGGTGAGTCTTCTGGTAGGGAAGAGGAAAACTTCTGTCCCAACAGTGAGGGGTAATGCAGTGTAATGCAGGAAAGACAGTTCTGGATACATGGGGACCTGGAGTCTCTCCTGGTCATAACTTGTGCTCAACTCATCTTGGACACATGTTACTGGAAATCATTGATCTGAGTCCTGAGTGGCTAAGTGGAGATATAACACGACAATGGTGTTTGGGATCATGCGTGTGCATGTCCATGTGTGCTGTGAGTGAATGTGTATGTATAATTCTATACACTCCTGTGGACTCATATATACATGCATGGGATTTAAAAAGGCAATTTAAGAGGAAAGTATGTAAGTAAAGTGGGGGATTACCCGAGTCCTGAGCTCCTCAGGCCTATATCTCTGCTTGACTATTTTAGAACTCTGGGGTGCCTCTTCAGGAGTTTCCATGGTAACTGGGACACTCACACCCACTGGGCTTGCACTGCAACAAACAAGAGCTGGGATTTCCCTGGGTCCACACTGGGATGGGGTCTCCCCTCCCAGCAGAAACTGCATCATCTTTCTTTCCTCAGATTCACTCTTCTCTCTGCCTCCCTGTCCATCCCCCTGGATGCTGGGCCCTGGGGATTCCTCACCAGCTCAGCTGATGGCACAGGGTCCTCCTGTCCATGGCCCAGACCATCAGAGCACATTGGGAGTCACTCAGCGCTGGGGAGGGGTGTTTGGGGAAGGGTAAGGGGGAGTAGATTTTCCTCTGTCCTTCTCCTCAGGTCCCCTCGGTGCCTGGTGTCTGGCATCACAGCAGCCACTGGGACTTACTCAAATGCAGCCCCACTCTGGCCCCTCAGGGCCTCAGCACAATCACCAGCCCCCTCCACGTGACAGCATATTGGATGGGTGATCTGGGCTCCATCCCATCGCCAGTGTTTTAAATTCCTGCGTGAAATTCTCACTTATCCATTAGGAGCCTTTGCCGCTAAGCAAATGGCTCCTGAGACCAACTCCCTTCCTGGCCCTCCTGGGCATGGCTGTGCTGACTAGATTGTGGGATCTTAGCCCCGGGGGATCTGAGGTCAGGCTGTGCCTGGATCACATATTTTGCAATAAAACCTCCTGTAAAGGCAGGACTGGATACAGTGCAGGTTTTCTGATCCCATGCAGACCGGGTAAAGGAGGAGTCAGAGTCCTCAGTAGTTTTGCAGGTCTTTTATTGGGGTTCACCAGGCATATGGCAGGCAGGGGTGCTGGCTGGGAGGCTGGCAGACCTCCCAGCCCCCAGCAAGTCTTCACTCTATCTCGGCTCTCTGGCGTTCTCCGCTTCTGCTTCGGCTTCTCCTTCAGGTTCTGCTGCTGCTGCTGCTGCTGCTGCTACTAGCGTCCCCCCGTGACGCCGCCCTTAAAAGCACAGTCTTAGCTCAGCTGAATCCCATCTACCTATGCCCACACCCTACTCCAGGTGCCCGCCATCAGGCATGCATTCAGGACAAGGATCCATCATCTATCCTGATGGCGGAAGGGCAGAAAAGCCTGACATTTTCTTTACCCTACACCTCCCTTAGACTAAATAATAGGACTGAAAGCATCAAACTAAAACCAATTTTTATTCTCTCCCCCACACCCTCCTTGTGATTAATCTTCAACTTGTAACTAGTGCACTCCTACCCCACTGCAATTCCTGGAACTTGGTAAACTGATTGTGTTACACCTGTGACAGAAATTCTCTGTGTTGCCAGGAAGTTGTGAGAATATCAGAAACAAGTATCTGCTGACTGTTGCCTGATCTTGACCCTGAGGAGACACTCCCTGCTGAGTGTGTCAAACCCCAATCCCCATGATGCCTGGACAGCCCAGCCAACCTCAGACCTGGAAATGTGCAGCTCCCCACTTTACATCCTACACCCCCTCCCTCCTGCCCACTCCCCACTTCACATCCTGCACCCCCTCCCTCCCCGCCCCCCCTTATATAGTCACAGACTCCTGGCACTTGGGGAGCTGGGTGTCAGGTTCCAATCCCACTGAGTGCCTTGGTGGCCGCCTTGAAACCAGCTCCTCTGTGAAAAGGCAAATCGTGGCTCTGGGTTTGGCTTTCTGGGTGATGAGCCACTGACAGGTTTGCTTGCTCTCAGGCTTCATGACTTCCTGTCAGTCACAGAGGGGCCCCGACGCAGGGCCGCAGATGATGGTGCCAGGGGAGAGGTGCGTGTACTTCAGACTCTTTCCTTCAATCACGCAGTGCAAGGTCTAGAAAGTCAAACTCAGTTTGGGTAAATCTTCCGTGGGAGGGTGATGTGCTGAAGCTCAGCTGCCGTCCTCATGCCCAAGGGAGGAAATGCGGGGTTTCCCAGGGGGAGAAGGGAAACATGAGGCGTTTAAGAATATCAGAAGGCAGCAGAATGTACAAATGTGCCCAGAAACACTGTCCGGGCGCGTCCTGCCTTCTGGGGGCGCTGCGGGAGATGCCAGGCCGCTCTGGCTGGTTTCTTCCTCCGGACACTGCTGGTCCGGCCGGCACAGGAAGGCCGCGCAGGGAACGGGCCTTGGGGGTGACCCTGCCCCGCGGGCAGATCTTCACGTCTAAAAAGAGACTCAACGTGGCCACTGCGTGCAGGCACCTGGCACAGGCAGGTGAGAACATTCACTCCTGCTGAGCCGATGCCCCTTTGGGCCACTCAGAGGCTCTGCCCGGGGTGCCAGTGCCTGCCTCTCCCTGTGCCTCCTCCTGGGGCTGATTTCTGCTCTTCCTCCCCTGCTGAGCGAGCACCCTGAGTCGTCCTCTTCACACGTGATAGGAATGGGGGGAAAGTGTGTGTAGAGTCATCCATGTTTCCAAAAAACGGCAAAACGAACATGGATTCTCAGAGCCCGTGCTGTGCAGAAGGGGTGCCCTGTGGGGGCCCTTTGCACGCGTCAGTGCCTGCTGCGTAGCCAGGGAACCCCTGTGATGCGTGTTCTCCTGTGAGGACCATCCCAGCGGGAGACCCAGTGGCCTGTGTGAGTGGCGGGAGGAGGTGATGGAGCAACCCCCTCCTTTGGTCTCTGATGATTTTCCACGGAATGGGAAGGAGAAGGACACGCTGGACCTGAGGAGAGGAGCTCACCAGGGAAGTGCAACGGGAGAGCCTGAGGATGGATATTGGGGTGAGAGTGGGGGTCTAGCCCAGCTCTTGCTGTTCTCCTCTGGTGGGCACTGATGATCTCACCCCCCTCCCCTACCCATTAGGCTGCTCCAGGCTGAGCTGCCCAGCAGCAACACAGCGCAGCCTCACCCGTTTAATTCTTAACTTTTCCAGGCATCATACTCAACAATGAAAATAGATCAAACTTGGGTTCATTATTCACTTATTTTCCAAAATAATATCATATTTAAAAAATTTTTAATTTCATATATTTTTACATCATCTTTTATTTTTGCATGATGTATGCATTTTCTTCTTGGTTATAGTCCCCATACAATTCCCACCCCCTTGTTTTGATCCTATTCCCTTCTCCCACCACAGTGTGTCTCTGGTTTATAGTTGCTTGTTGATTTTTATTTTTACATTCTTATAATTAGTGTTTTCCTGGTCCCTTATTTAGGTTTTCTGAATTCCTGCTATGAGTAAGACTATCCGGTATTTTTCTTTTTCTTTCTGGATCTTTTCACTGAGCATGATCCCTTCCAGCTCCATCCCTGTTGCTGCAAATTGCATGAGTTTATCTTTCCAAAATATTATCATTTTACCATGCAACCAATGTAAGTACTGTAGGGAAATACTTGACATTCCTTCCTCACAATTTATCTTTGAACACAGCTGTGCATTTTGCACCAAAATGCATCTGCATTTGGACTAGTAAGTGCTTAATACGCACACAGGCTCCCGGCTGCCATGTAGTCCTAGGTCTTAGATCCTTGGCCAGTAAGGAAATGTTAATTTTGTTTTATTTTTTAGTCTCTACCTTTTTGACATTGTTGACCGGAGAGGTCTTTGCTTTTGAAAAAACACAAACAATTTCAGTACTGCCCATGATGCAGTGAAACCAGCACTCATATAAATGTTGGAAGGAGCTTATATCAGGATATAAAATAAGTCAGTGCCGGTGGGTATTGAGATTATTGAAAGTTCATATCATTTGAGCCTGTAATTCCTCATCTGCAAATATATCAAATTTAATCAAATAATTAGCTTAGATAGATGTCAGAGTATTAGCCTGGGGCAGTAAGGAGGTAGAGAGAAGGAGCAGGAGAAAGCAGAGAGTCAAGTGCACAGCCAGACCCCAGGGGTCTACACTTCCCCACATTGTCTGGACTGTGGTGTGGGGTGTGGAGGTTACTGGGACAGAGTTTCCAACCCCAGAGATTTCCCTCAGTGTGATGAGTGGACAGTGCACAGGGGATGATCCAAGGCCTGAAGAGGCTTGTCAAGCAGCTGAAGTGGGTGAGGCTGCTTGTGCTGGGTGTCCCTCTGAGGAGACATCTGAGTGTCCTTGGACAATGGGAGATGCCTTGGCCAGAACTGCACAGAGAACATTCTGAGGGGAAGAGCCAGCAAGGGCAGAGGGTGTCAGGGGGGCACACTGGCCTGCTGAGCGCACAGAGGAGGCCCGTGTGGCTGGTTCTCAGGCAGGAACCAGACGAGGCAGGTGTTGTAGGAACTATCACCGAGTGATTGCGATGTGAAGTCTATTAACCTAGCAAATGATGAATGAGGGAGGGATTTAGAGATAATTTGCTGGTGGCCTTCACACCACATATCTCCTCCTATCATCACTCACTCAATCCTGTAAGGAACAGGCAAAGGCCTGGGTCTCAGACAAGTAGTTGTGTCCCTTTTACCAAACCTTTTCTTTATATTTGCAGTGAAGAAATTTGCCTGATATCACATAACAGATGCAGGTTCTTGTATTTGAGGTGTGATTCCTGCTGGCAGCTCACAGGGGGCAGTTCAGATGCTCCCCTGAGCCCTGACACAAGCCTGTCCCATTTCCAGAATCATCCTTCCACCTTCTCACTGGCTCTGGTTATATTTTACGTACAGTGCACCGAAGACAGAATATGTACCAAAAGCAGTTCCTGCCCCTCTGTCTGTGGATCCATGATCAAAACGTGTTTGTTTGGTGGTGACTGTTGAGTGTGTGAACCTGACACTTGTGTTATCATCCTCTTTAAGTCACTATAGAGCCATAATATACTTGTTCAGCAAGGTTTTGTGTAACTATGAAGAAACAGACCTGACTTCCAAGGAACCTTATCACCTCTGCTCAGTGCCGGGGACCAGCCTCCGGCAAAACGTCGTGTCAGGGGTTCCTGAAAGGATGAGACGGCCTAGGCGAAAACGAAAGAACTGAAACTTAAGGGCTGAAGGGAAGGGGATGAGGTAGTGAGGAGACACTAACACTTGGATGAGGTGCAAGTATCTTCTGCTGAGAGACTCAGCAGGTCTTTATTTATTCATTTTTAGTAAGCAGAAAAAAAATACATTGTCATGTGTAAAGCAGAAACAATTAGTGTATTTTATTCCCATGGACTACTGGCTCCTACGGGTCCCAGCTAGACGGTAGTCTTCAAGGTTAATAGATAAAAAACCAGACCTAACACTAAAACTTATTTTTTCAGCTAGACAATTATCTAAGACAGTGGATAGCCGCCAGTGCATCCCTATCAGCTAAAGCCTAAGCATCAAAAGACTATTTTATTCACATGGCCTTTAGCCAGAGACCAGCTGCTGCACAGCTATCAGAACTTTTTCCACCTACAAACTTCTTAACTTAGTTAACTTCATTTAAAAATTTTCCTAAGAAACTTCTAAATAAAAGGAAATTCTAAAAAAGCAAAAGAACGACTTACTGTAATAGTTGTGCTGGTTTGCTTGTCAGATATGTACAATAAATCATCTCCCATTGTCAAGTGGGCCAAATTGTTTAATAACTAATATCTAAACAGGTAATTGTCCATGCCAATTGCTTGCAGTCTACTGATACATGTACTTTATTGCCTAATGTACTTTTCTGATAAATTTTTCTCTTTTTATGACCAAGAACAAAAAATGAAGGAATGTTAGATCTTCAGCCCCACGGTGTGAGGCCCTTTACCTTCGGCCCCACGGTGTGAGGTCCTTTAGCTTAGCTGCTTGCCAGTGTCTTATCTGACTGGGGCATCAAGGCCTCCTGCAGCAGCTCAGGGCAGCCTAGATGCTATGTATCAGGGCAGCCCAGTCTGTTTCGACAACCAGGAAGACCTGAGAGCTAAGAGCTGTGACCAGAACTCAGCTCCAGGCCTGGCATCCTGGAGAGGGCGGCTGCTCACCTGCTTATTTTTCTAGGAAAAGGCCTTGGAAATTGACTCGGGCACATTGGTGGAGAGAAGCCACAGAACAGAGTCACATTATCACTCTCTGGAGTTTGTGTGGCCAACTCTGCTGGACCTCAGGACTCTGAGCGTTGAAGGGCCCTGCTCATTGGAATCTCTCCAGGACAAAACACCATATATCTGGTGAGTTAGAACCAGGGACAAGGAGATGAGTGAGAAGCTAGAAATGCTCTGGCTGGGTATGTGAAAGGAATAAAAGCTTGTTTTGTCATAATTGTACCCAAAAACTTTTCTCCCTAAAGTTCTCTTTAATGAGGGGGTGTCCTGGTAACTGAGGCGAGCCCTGAGGCTACGGGATGTGTGTTGGGGCATCTTTGCCCAGGTCAGGTCTAGAGAATCTTTTGTTTCTGTTCTGCTCCTGGGGTTCAAGCCTCTGTGCTCCCTGTCACAGCAAACCTGCGGACATCCCAGCCGTGCCCCGAGTCCCTCCTGCCACAGCCTCGCTACCCCTGGTAGCTCTTTGTTCTAGATGATAGACACTGCACCTTGTGAGGAGATGGGCGCGGAGGCTTCACTTAAGCATCCCCCTCATGGTTACTGGTGTGAGCAAGTGTCCAGACACATGTCCTGCGTGTTTATGTCCTGTTTGGAGAACTGTCCATTCTAGTCCTTTGCCTACAGACAAATGGAGATACTTGGATTTATTTTTCCTATTGTGTTCTTCCTTATTTATTTTGGATACTACGCCCTATCAGTGGTGTGGTTTGCAATATTTTCACCCATTGTGCTTGTGTCTGCCCTCTGTCATTATTTCCACTGCTGTGCAGAGGCTGTTTTATGCACCTGCTTGTTTTCTTTCCCTTTGTTGCCTTGTTTGTGAGATCAAACCCAGTGTTCTCTTGCCTAAAGGTGGTTGTTGAAACGGGTATTTCTGGGGGGGCTGAGAGCTGATGCTCCTGCTCTGCCATTTGCTGTCATCAGTCTGTAAGCCTGAAAGTGCCTGTGCAGAGGGACAGCCCCTGGCAGGCTGACGACCATCTCTGTGGAGCCCTGATGGTGGAGAAGTTGTTCACCTGATGGTGTTGTAGTAAATCCTGATCCTCGTAGCATAACACAGAGGCTTCTGGAGTTTTAAATGTGAACACCTCATGCCCATCACCATGAACTACAGAATTGTCCTATTTCTGCCAGAGCAACAGTGCATGACTCAGTTTTGCTGCTTGCAATTTTTTGTGTAAGTTTTCTATCTCTTGTTATTTAGCCTTGGGTGATTATTATTATTATTGTAACAATGTGTCCATCTCATCTAGTTTGCTGCATTTGTTTGCATATAATTGCTCACGGTCATCTCTCATTCTCCTCTGGGTTGATGCTGTGTCTGTTGTAATTTCTCCTCTTTCATTTTTGATCACATTTATCTGACTCATCTCCCTCTTTTTCCTCTGGGAGCCCAGCTGGAGGATTGTCCATTATTGTTTATTTTTTCAACCAATCATCTCTTGGTTTCATTATTTTTTTGATTGTCTTTTTATTTCTAGTTCATTTATTTTGCTTTAATATTCATTTCCTTCCTTCCATTGACTTTGGGTCTTTTGGTATTCTTTTTCTAGTTCTTGGAGATGGGAAATTAGGTTGTTGTTTTTGTTTCTTTCTTCTTTCTTGACGTGGGTCCGTAGTGCTATACTCTTTCCTCTTACTACTGCTTTTGCTGTGTCCCATCTGTTTTGGAAAGCTGTTGCCTCATCGCCTTTTTTTTGTCAAAGTAATTTTAAATTTATTCTTTAATTTCCTCATTGATCTAGTGGCCTTTCAGTACTGTGTTGTTCAGCCTCCACGTTTTGAGGTGGTTTCTTGCTTTCTTTCCCAGTTGCCTTCTAGCTTGATGCCTTTGTGGTCAGAGAAGTTAGTTGGTAGGATTTCAATCTTCATATATTTGTCTTGTGAGCCATGTACATGATCTATCCTGAATAATGTCTTTATGTACTTGAGAAAAATGTGTATGTTTTTATTTTTGGGTAAAGTGTCCTGAGGTTGTGTGTTAGGCCCATGAGGTCTTCATCTTTGTTTAGGGTGATTGTGTCCTTGTTTATTTTATGGAAGATTAATTTTTATTTATTTATGCATATAAGAACTGGGGTGTAGGCCAGAGGTGAGGGGGTGAGAGGATTCACCAGAGACAGAGTGGGGAGCAGAAGAGGCAGATCTACTGAAATACACTGCTGAGGGGAGCATCGGGGAGACAGGAGAGGTCTGCTATGCCATGTGGGTCTCCTCCCTGGCTGGGGATCAAACTCATGCCTCAGTGGCTGATGATAGCTTGATAGATCTGAGACTCTAACCCCTGTACCACCAGGGAGGTCTGTGTCCTTGTTTATTTGTATTTGTAGATCTGTCCATTGGTGAGAGTGGGGTGTTGAAGTCTCCTGCCACATCTGTATTTTCTCCAAAATCTGTTTTCAGATTGAACATTATTGTCTAATGTATGCTGGTGCGCCTTCATTTGGTGAGTGGTGAGACACATCAATACTATCCCTTGATCAACATATCATGTCCATCAGTGTCTCTGGTCACCTTCTTAGTTTGACGTCTATTTTCTCTGATGTAAGTATGGCTACCTCTGCCTTGTTGGGGGTCCATTTGCTTGTAGAATTGTTGTCCAGCCCTCTCCTTTCCATCGATGCTTATCCTTGGCACTTAGAGTTGTTTTCTGGGGACGGCAGAAGGTTGGGTTCTGTTTTCTAATCAACATGCTACCCTGGGTCTTTTTATTGGTGAGTTTTGTCCATTCATTTTTAGGGTGATTGTTGATGTGGAAGTCTGTTCTGCCATTTGGTTCATCATTTTGTGGTTCTGCTCAATACCTTGTTCAGTTCTTCATGTTCGTTAGTTGTTGGTTTTGATTCTAACGCTTCTTGTAGTATTTCTTGCACTGAGGGTTTAGTAGTAGCAAATTTCTGAAGATTTTCATAGCCTGAGAAGGTCCTTATGTTTTCCTCATATAGGAAAGATACTTTTGCAGGATGAAGCATTTTTAAATTGCTTTTTTTGCTCTGGAGTTTTTTGAGTATGTCACTCCATTTTTTCTTTCCTTTTTTTTTTGGATTTTTTTAAAAAAACTGGGGTACAGGCTGGAGGTGTGGGGATGAGAGGATTTATCAGCGACAGACTAGGGAGAAGAACAGGCAGACTGACTGAAATGCACTTCTGACTGAAATGCACTTCTGAGGGGAGCAGCAGGCAAGTCAGGAGAGGTCTGCTGCACCATGTGGGTAGCTCCCTGGCCAGCCAGAGATCAAACTCAGCTGCAGAGGCCATGGTCAGCTTCACCGCGCTGCGCCCAACCTCTTGTGCCACCAGGGAGGTCCCCATTCTTTTTTTTGCCCATAGTGTTTCTCTCTTTCTTTTTAAAAGATTTTATTTATTTATTTATTTTTGCTTAGAAGAACTGAGGTGTAGCATCATGAGGGTCAGTGCTGTGACTGGTAATCGAACTCAGGACCTTGCAGTTGTAATGCTGATCCTTAACCCCTAGGCCACCAGGGAGCCCCACCATAGTGTCTCTGTAGAGACACTATGGGTTTCTTAATTGGGTTTAGCTTGATTGGGTTTCCTTCATAGGATTTCTGTTTCTTCTCCTTGTCAACTTCATTATTTTTCCTTTGTCTTGAATTCTTGGAAGCTTTACTGTTCTGTGTCTTGCTATGCTTTTTCTTTAATAGTGATATATGTCCTGCTAGCCTCCTGTATGTCTGTTTTTATTTCCTTTTTCAACTTTGGAATGTTTTGTTCAATTATTTCCTTGAAGAGCTTCTCAGCACCACTGTCTTTTCTTCTCCTTCTGAGATTCCTGTGACTCATATATTTCCTTTTCCACTGTGTGAGATAATTCTTGAAGTGTTTCTTAATTCTTTTTCCTTAATATCTCTCCTGCCCTCTCTTTCTTTTTGTATCTGATCATTATTCTGTGCCATCTATTCTGTTTCCATGGCTTTTTCAAGAAGTTTTTACATTTCTACTGACCTTTTTACACACTGCAATCCTTTATTTTCTTGTTTAAACTTTCAGTCTATCTTCCTTTTGTTGATTATGTTTCTCGTAGTATTCTTTTTCTATTCTGCATCTTCTTATATATCTGATTTGGTTTTTTGAGTTTTGATTGTGTTGTTTGAGTTCTTTGACTTTCTTAATCATGGCAATTTAAAATTCTTCACCTGACAGAAGAAGAGGTCTTCTGTTTCAGGGTTGTTGGTTCTGGATTTGATTTTCTCTCTGTGGTGTGCTGCTCCCCTCAAGGCTGGCGTGGCCATTTGTATTTATCCTTCTCCCCACTGTTGCTTTGGGTTCGTTCTGTTGTATTTGGCCTCTGTTGTGTGTGATTCCTTCTCCCTCACTGTTCTGAGTGTTTCATTTATGGTGGCACAGCTACTGGGGTCTGTAGGATCTGGGGTGCTGCTGGAGCCTCCCGCAAAGCACTCTTGGCTTGTTCTGGTGGCTGGGAGGCTTGTAGGGGAGAGGGCTGTGTTAATACACTGAGTTTCTGGAACCTCAGTGGGTCAGGGCCTGTTACTGTGAGTAGGAGGGCAGAGAGTTGCTGAGATCCTTGCTATAGGAGCCCCTATGAGCTGAGCGCAGAGAGGGATGCACTTCCTCCTGCAGCTGGGTTGTGACTCAGGCCTCTGTCCTCTCCCAAAGAGCTGGCAAATAAGCCTAGAAAAGGGGATTCTCACCTGGGGTTGCTGACGTTTTCTGAAGTAGAGCCGACCCTGTGAGGTCGAGCTGGGCGCTGATTTGTTGGGAGGTGCTGGAGTCTGAAAACTTGTGGGATTCACTTCTGAGTACAGCAGGGACTCTGTAGTGAATCCTAGATATTGTTTGACTTGGGACTCAGGGCCCATTGCAGCTACTAACATGGACATCATTTGCATTTGCATCCAATTGATTGTGCAGGTATACAAAGGCCTAAATCTTTCTGTAGTATTTTAAAATCACTGTAACTCTCTTAAATACACAAGATTACCTATTTAATCTCATTTATAAGCCTCAAATGATTTCTGTAACCATCTTCTATCTGCTCCTAGAACATGCTCAGTTTTTTGAATTTTATCAAGATTATGAAAAAAGAAATTGGAGACAATGAAATGGAGCATGTCAAATGTGTGGAATATGCCTCCAGTGTGAAACTGTATTCTGTTTTAGTGGACGATAAACGTATCTCAACTTTTTGGAAGAAAGGCTATAGGCCACTTCCTTTCTCCCTCTTGGATATTCTGGAACCAAGTTCTTCACTACCAGGTATTGTCAATCAATCACAGCATAGCAGGCAAATTTGAAAATTACTGTTGTAAGATAGAGGTGGCACAGCTTCCCACCAATTCTGAGCTATCCTCAAGGTTTGATCCTAGCATCAGCCTTGCCTATAGGCAAAGGACTTGAGCTCTGACTGCTTGAGAAGTTCCTAATTATTGAGCAAGGCATACAATCATTCATTTCATAATTCCCACAGGCTCTTGAGCTAGGAATAGTATCCCCATTTTACCTAACAGCAAATGAAAGTTTGTAAAAGAATTTGCTCCAGTTCCATGCCTGGGAGTCGGTGGAACTAGTGTCGTTGTTCAAGTCATGCTGGCTTTAAATAATAACTACATTCTGCACAGTGTGCAGCCCCTGGGCTGATGCTGTCCTGTTGCAGAGGAGTGATGGGCTGGGTGGGTGATGCTGTGTGTCTCCTGGACCAGGGCCCAGGTCACATCCCCAGAGATTTACATCAGGTCGTTCTTGCTGTTACAGGACCCTTGTGTGTCAAATACTTCCTCTCGGGGGTAGTTTACACTTAATCATTAATTTAATCATTAACTGCTCAATGGAGACTTTGAATGTGTAGGAAGATTCCATTTCCGTTCAGTTTTCCATTTGGTCTAGAGTTAATTTTTTTTAAATAGATTTATTTATTGGGCCTCCCCGGTGGCGCAGCGGTTGAGCGCTGGGTTGCGAAGCTGCCTGCAGCCTCTGCAGCGCCCGTTCGATCCCCGGCTGCTCCCCGGCCACCAGGTGAGGGTCCCACATGGCGCACAGACCTCTCCTGCCGCCCGCTGCTCCCCTCAGCAGTGTCCTTCGGTCCTTCTGCCTGCTCTGCTCCCCGCTCTGGCTCTGGTGAATTCTCTCACCCTCCCGCGCTTCTGACTGTACCCAGTGCTTGTATGTATGTATGTATAAATCAATCAATCAATAAATAAATCTTTAAAAAAATTTACAAAAAAAAGATTTATTTATTTATGCATACAAGAGCTGGGGCATTTATGCATACAGAGATGTGGGGGGTGAGAGGATCCACTAGAGACAGAGTAGGGAACAGGACAGGCAGACTGACTGAAACACACTGCTGAGGGGAACAGCGGGCGAGATGGGTGAGGTCGGGTGCGCCATGTGGCCATCCTAGGCTGGCTGGATTGCTTCATACTGCGGTGCTTAACCCCATGCGCCACCAGGGAGGCCCTCTAGAGTTAATTTTTGACTCAATCTAAGCCCACCTTTTCTCCTCTAGATAAACATGTGGAAGGACCATTGCAATTCAGTGACACTAGGCTCTGGGGAGTGGAGATTGACGTGGCTGTGGATGCTGTGGCAGAGGCGAACGTTGGGGTAGAATTTTCTCAGTTGCAAGAATCCTCCCTCTGGTATCAATTTGTTGAAATCTTAGAACCGAAATTAGAAGACCTCAGAAAGAGGTGAGGCCATGGGAGAAGGAGGGGATGTGTCCACAGAGCCCTGGGGTGTCCTCTGCTGTTGGCAAACAGGCATTTGCAGGATTTGTTGTTGAGACTCAAAACGAAGAAATGAACATCCCGTGCTGCCTGTTTTTTTTGATATTTACTCATTCATTCATTCATTAAACTAACAGTACTTAGCAGCTCCACGCTCCCCCTGATGGTGCTGACATGGCTCCCGGCGAGGCGGTCACACCCCTGAGGACTGTCCTCAGCCCCAGGGTGGGGCTACTCCAGCCTCACTGGAGAGAGGCCCCGTGCTGGGATCTATAACCTGCCCCTAACCACCCCGTCTAACTCGGGAACATTCGTATGTTTCTCTATTAAGACCAGACTCTGCTGTTTCCTTTACCCCACCAGAGAACGGGGCCTCTCCACTGTGCCTGTCTGAGGCCTTTCTGTGTTCCTACGTAGCTCAAAGCCATAAGCCCATATTTTCCTGCCCTTTGAGGGCTCAACGGTGAGAATGTAAAATCTGCACTCTCCCAGGTCTTGAAGAGGAGCCCAATCCAGGGTCATGTGAGGAGGCATTGCTTTCTCTCTGATTCTTCTCCTCCCTTATCTCCAGGAAACTGTTGAAACCGCTGCCCCACTTCATGAACCAATACCGGCGATCAGGGAAGAACCTCTATGTGGTGACAAAGACGGTGGAGCTGCTCAACAGCCCTGTGCTGGAGACATCAGCAGTGGGGGTGTTTCTGGAGGTGTCTCCTCCCTTTGGAATTCTATCAAGGTACTGGTGTTGGGGGGTGGGAGCTCCGCGAGCACAGCCAGCCCAGCCTCGCTCCCCATGGCCTGAGACCACTCAGCCTCTGCCTCTGGGGATTAGAAGGTGCAGGTTGCTATTTCCACCCGCCATGTGCAGGGCCTTATCCCGGCTGGAGACCGCGTCCTAACAGCCTCATGCTTGGTGCTTCCCCAGTGGGACCATTCAGTGATGACCAATAGGAAGCAGATCTAATAGTGATATGTTATATTTTACGTTTGGAGAGTGCTGGATCCTGGTGAATCTGAAGGTGCGGTTGCTCTACTGTGCACATGTTCAGTTTCATGCTGGAAGAAATGAGGCCCACCGTCTCCAAACCGCAGTGGTCAAAGTTGCTACATGTTGTGATATCCTGAGTGAAAAGACTTAAGGAATGTGATTTATATATTAAAGCACACATAATATACCTAGTGATTCACAATGACCACCTATAATACTTTGACGTGATATTAATAATCAAATGATTTTTATTTTATAATGTTATTTTGCAGGACATATGATTTTTGGGTATTTTGTGCTCACTTACCAGATTTAGAAAGTAAAGAAATAAAATCCCCGGTTGTGAACTACTTTCCTAAGTTCAGTGATTTTTCCCTAGAGGAGTGTGAAGAAGCTTCACCCAGATCATTAAAAAAAGGTTGATTTATCATTAGTTACAAACTGTATAAATTCCAGGAGGTCAGCTTCATATTTCAATGCGTGTTTATGCCTTACAGAACCAGCCACCAAAGTTGTAGTGCCATCCCACTATCAAATTGACCTCCTCTGCCTTTTCCTCCTCTCTCCTCATCCCACCCCAATTCTCCACAACCACCAATTTTTTTTTAAGATTTATTTATTTATTTATACAAGCACTGGGTACAGTCAGAAGCACAGGAGGGTGAGAGAATTCACCAGAGACAGAGTGGGGAGCAGAGCAGGCAGAAGGACTGAAGCACACTGCTGAGGGGAGCAGCGGGCAGCAGGAGAGGTCTGCGCGCCATGTGGGACCCTCGCCGGTGACCGGGGATCAAACCTGTGCTACAGAGGCTGCGGGCAGCTTCGCAGCCCAGCGCTCAACCGCTGTGCCACCAGGGGAGGCCCACAACCACCATATTTTTAAGAGTCATTTTTACTGAATATTGTCATGTTTGCTTTGGTTGTTCATATTCCTCATATGAGCAAACACTATTTGGTAATTATTTTTTCCTTTCTGACTTACTTGCTTAGGGCAATCACCTTGAGTTGCACCCATGTTGCAATAAAATGCAAGTTTTCATCTTTTTAGAGCTGAGTAGTATTCCTTTGAGTGTGTCTACTACAACTTCTTAATCCACTCATCCAGTGATGGGCATTTAGGTGGTTTCCATTTAGGTGGGCATCTAGGTTCACCCTGTGAACATAGGGGTGCACAAAAATTTTCATACTAGTGCTTTCATATTCTCTGGATAAATGCCTAGGAGTGGTATTTTGGCATCTTATCAAGGTCAAAAAGAAAGACAATGTGATAAACTCAGTGGATACTTAGCACACAGATATCTAATAGCACATTCTTTATTTTATGTCTTTAAAATTGTATAATCTAGATCTTTCAATTACGAATGTATCCATGTATTCAAGAGCATTTTAAGATTGGTAATGGATATATGGTACCCTGTCTCAAAACAATAGATAGCCTCATTCAATATGGTAATTTTTTGGCAAAATTTCTAGAAGCGTAAGTTAGAAAATAATCACGGATATTATCACTTTTATTTACTAAACTTTTTTTTGAGGGGGGAAATGATGAAGAATTGAGATGTTCAATAAACCAATAGTATATATAATGTGAAGAATAGAAAGTCCCATTTACTTACCAACTCTAGTTACGTATATCTAGATGTAACTTCTTTCAGAAATAAATGGATCTATATGGAAATATTTTACTGAAAAATACAGGGAAATCCTGAATAAAGAAAAAAATGAAATCATGTTCCTTCTAGATAACTATATGTTAAAGAGGCCAATATTTTAGTGAAAAACAGTTTTGAATAATTTCAAACTATATACTATTTTCTTTCTCACTTTGAGGAGAGAACTGATGTACTAATCTAAATCATGAGGAATAAAAAGCATATTAAAAGTAACTAACAGTGTTTAGTAAGACCACAAGAGCTTGGGAGAATTGTCTATCAAGTAATCATAGTGGACTTCTCAGAAGAAACCTTGAACCAGAAGGAAGTGGGGTGACATAGGGCAAGTGCTGAAAGGAATAAAAAACTGCCAACCAAGCACATCATATCTAGAAAATTTTCCTTTAAAAAGAAAAAGAAATAAAGAATTTTATTTCAAAGGTAAATATATAGACAGATACAGAATTCTGTAATGCTGAAATATAATGTTGGTACCTACATCATCTTTATTTCTGGCATAGAACTAAATGTCAAAAGCATAAAATTTAATTACAACCATAAAACTGTTAATAGATATACAGTATAAAGACACATAAGTTTGACATTATAACACAAGTAGAGCCATAACTGTAAAGCAGTATCTTCTCTCCTCCCCAACAACTACTCATTTTACACTGTCTCCACAGTGTTACCTTTTCCGAATGTCATGCAGTTAATTAAATCATATAGAACTTATTTTTATTTTGATTTCTTTCATGCAATGAAATGTATTAAAAGTCCCCCATGCCTTGATGGTTTATGTGTTTAATGGTGAATAATATTCCAGGGTCTGGATACACCACTGTTTATCATCCACCTATTGTAGGACATTTTGGTTGCTTCCAAGTTTTGCCACTTAAGAGTAAAGCTGATTCTAGACATCCATGTGGTGGTTTTTGAGAGGCAAATTTTCAATAACTTTTTAGTAACTAATAAAGAACATGCTAGATTTTATGGTGAGAGCAGTATGCTTAGTTTTGCAAGGAATCGCCACACTGTCTTCCAGGGTGGAGGCACCTTTTTGCATTCTGACCAGCAATGAATGGGAGTTTTACCCTGACTATGGTTCACATGGAGGTTTTTGCTCTGGTAAATTGTGATCTTCTTCCCCTACTGTTCGCTCTCTCCAATTTTGAGGACATTGGGATTCTCTGCGATGTGAACTACTCTCCGGACAGATCTCGGAACAGTTGTTGGTGACTTTCTTTCTTTAGGTTTTTGCTTGTTTTTAGGGTGGATGATGACTTCCAGCCTCCTTTCCAGATATCCTTGACTTTCAAAACCAGGTGTATATTTGACCATGTTCCTGGGCTTCTGCCCCCAGGGTGAAGGAAAAGGAAAGTACCAAAAGCAGAGTGAGCTGGTGCTGAGTCTACAGAAGGGCATGGTGATGGCCTACAAGAAGAAGCTGCTGCAGTTTGAGGATGATGGTTGGGGTAAGTAGAAGTTGAGGGATGCACATGTTCCGAGGGGTGGGGTGTGTTTCTGCTGGAAAGAGAAACGAGAGGATGTAGGGATGCCTGTCAGCACCCTTTGCCAACTGTCTGGAACACATACATCGGGCCCCCTTCAAGGATGGCCTGATGAACTGTTGTTGCAGGGAGACTGAGACGGTGTGAAGAATGAAAAACGGGTGCTCAGCATGGGGTTGTGATTGGCACTGAGCAAGGTTGCCCTTGGGCAGACCATCTCTGATCCTGCAAGGTGACTTTTTTTTAGTAGCTCAACTGGGGAGCCCCAGGATCCTCCCTCTATGGGGTTACCCACAGACCCCAAGTGAAAGCCTGCAAGACATCAGCAGAATCACAGGCGTTGTACAGCCATAACCACATAGGCAGGATTTTACCTGAATCTCTTCCTCCTTCATTAGCCTGAAATGGACAGTCCCCAACACACTCACTTGGGTTCTGACACCACGTGTGTGAACCGTTTGCATCAAAAAGCAAGTGTGCAATCTGGGTGACATGAAGGCTGCAAACCCACCAGCTCCCATTCCTTGGACTCTCCATTCCCTCATGTAGGTCCCATCTTCAGGTCAGCCTGATGCAGCTGGGGGCAGATTCCTCGGAGATGAGGGGATGTCCATCCCCGCCCCCCACTCCCCTCTAGAGAAATCTAATTGCAGCATCTGGTCAGAGTCAGGTCCTGCTGTCAGTTACCCCCCATAAGTGACATTGGATAGAAAGATCTTGAACTCTCCAGGCTTGCAGGGTCAGTGTCTTTTGCTTCTGGGGAAAGTCCAGCCCTCCCCAGAGCAAGGCCCTCCTGAGGGCTAGAGATGAGGATGGTGTCCCCCATTTAGAGGAGGTCAGAGACCCCTGCAGAGGCAGCGGGAGATGATTGTGCTTTATGGTCATGGCGTATGACAAAGCGCCACGTCTTCAGGGAGGGCTGTAGAAGATGCCTAATCTTCAAAAACACTGTTTCTTAAGTGTGGGGGATGAGCTGAGAGAAGCTAAAGGCCCCCACAGCAGCACTGCAGCAGGGACAGCCCACGAGGGGGCGGGGCCAGCTGCTGTTGCACAGCTTCATGCTGATGAGCAAGGGAAGGAGCCTTTACCATGTGCAGGGGAGGCGGACACCGGCTCACTGATCTGATTTCATCCCTACAAGAAATCAGAGAGGAAAATAAAGTGCAGCCAGGTCAGTAATTTGCAAATATTTGCTGTGTGACTGTGGAGAACATCAGACTCTCTGGGGCCGTCTTCTCTCTAACTCGGAAATGAGACCTGCTCTGCAGAGTGGGGGGAGCTAGAGAGGAGTGTCTGGCACAGAGCGGTCTCCACCCCCAGCCTCCTGCAGCCTCCCAGGACCTGATCAGGGTTCAGGTTCCTTCCTTCTCACAGCCCTTTGTCCAGAGCCCGTCCTGTTATACCCCCTAATGCCAGCCACTTCCCCTCACAGCCAAGTCCTTAAGGAATCTCCACACTCTGTGTCTCCCCTCCAGGCCTCGCTGCCTCCACCCGCTGCAGTTCACCCCGGAGATCACGTCTTGGCAGGGCCTGCTTGGATGCTCCTCTCCCTGGATGCTGGACACTGATCTCTGGGGCTCCTTTCCTGGGCTGTCTCCATGCTGTGTCCTTCGGGGGCTCCGTCCTTTGTGATCACTTTCTCTTTGGTGGAGGCAAGTCTCAGGCCTCTGGACATTTCTCTGTGTGGGCCTTGAAGCCACCTGGGAAGCTGGAAGGGTGGGAGAGGACATGAGGGAGGAGACTCAGGGCAGAGAGACCTGCTAGAGGGGACAGCCCTGCAGGGGTGGGGGGAGCAGACCCTCCCCCCCACAGGCAGGTCTCTGGTGGAGCCAGTGGCACCCGTAGGTACAGATCCCAAGCTCTTCTCGGTGCCAGACCCAGAAGGTCCAGAGTGAGGTCAGGGGTTCTGAGTTGTCACAAGAAGCCCACTGCCTGTGATCAGGGGCCCCCAGCTACCCCCTGAGAAGAGCTGCCATGCTGCCTGCAGGAGCAGGGCTGGGCTGCGGGTGGGGGTGGGGAAGCCTCCAGCAGGGTGACCTGGCTCTCCTGACCTGGATCCTTCTTCTTTCAGATGTTCTTGATGACTCAGATGATATGGGGAAAAGCTTTCCAGTACAAGGTGAGTTCCCAACTGGGCATATTTGACTTGACCTTGACCCTGTGCGCCCAGAGATACTGAGGGTGCTCACCAGAGCCTCAGGGGCCCAGTCCTGTCCCCACAGTAAACCAGCCCCTCCTGCACAGCCTGCCAGCTCCCTTGTTTTCACTAGCAGGACCCTGGAAAACACATAAAAAAACGAGCTTTTTCCGCTTAACAGTGGATGTCACCTGTGTGTGTGCAAGTTTGTGTGTGTTTCTGGAACTAACTCTCGGTGAGTGAGCCCTTCTTTTTTATCTTTCCAGTGAAGTTTAGTAATCGGTCATTAGGGAAGTGATTTTTTTTAAAGATTTCACTTATTTATGCATACAAGAACTGGGGTACAAGCCCGAGGTGCAGGGTTAGTTGTTTTTGAGCCAGGAGAGTGGGATCTGATCCTCTAGGACTCAACTCTGCACAACAGAACCCCCACATGCTGACAGTGGCCTCCTTCCCAGGGCTCTGGGATCTGGTCACCTGGGCGGTGGGTAACAGAGGTGGGGAGGAGGGGTGGGGAAGCAGGGGCAGAAGTGCCGAGAAACTGAGCATTTTTGAACTAATTCTTGGGCTGGATATTAATTTCTGCTCTAGAAATGTGGTGTGCTTGTATCAGTCCATCCCCCCAATAGGTGAGTGTGTGGTTGGGGGTTGGGGGAGGAATCCTTCCTGCCACAATCAGCTGCGCCCCACAGTTGCCCCTGCCTTTGCCACCACTGCACTGGGCCTGGCCCAGCACTCTGTCCAGGGGGCTCCTGGGGGCTGAGGGTGGGGAGGGTGGGCCTGATGGGGCAGGAAGAGGTGCTGCAGGAGGGAGGCGGGGTCAGAGGGAGAGCAAACCCTCCACAGTGTCTCAAAAGCAAATTTGAGGATGAGGAAAGACATGGTGGCTTGTGATTCTCTCTCCAGGAAGCCTAGAGGAACCCTCTGGGCAAGGTGAGTGTTTATCAAGTGGGAACCTGGGCTTCTGGGTGGAAACTGACAGGCTGACTCCCCTGGAGCTTCCCTGCCACTCGGACAACCGGATTCTCCTCCATGCACACATTGTCACATCCCCTTTTTGTTCATTCACCCTCCCTCATCCACACTTAGCCCGGCCACCCTGATGAGGCTGTGTCGGAAACAGGCACTGATCTGGGCACAGGGACTCCGGGGCTCGGCAATGAACCCAGAGACAGAAATGCCACCTCTTTGGAGCTTCCTCTCGTGTGACCTCTCACCTCAGCAGGTCTCTCTGATGGCCCCTCAGGTGCTCTGGGAGAGGTTAATTCCTTCTAGACTCAGAAGACACAGACACAAGTGTGATCTGTAGGGTGCGGTGTGTGCCTGGTACTGCTGCATGTGCTTCACATACGTGACCCCCGTGATTGTCACCACAGCCTCATTTTAGATGTGGAAACTGAGTCCAGAGCAGGGAAGATTCTCATCTCTACAGCCATAGGCCAGGATCCTCCTTGTTCAAGAAAAGTGTCATAAAGGAGTCCCTGTGATTTTTTCCACATCCCAAGACACGTTTAAGATTCTCCATCTCTTCTCCTGGTGTCTGCCCCCTTATTTCAGCTGTATCCTCGTCTTTCTAGCCTATTTTGATACCTGCACCCCCAGAGTTCAAACACATCACCCACTGAGATGCTTTTCATCAGCAGCTCAAAGGTTGGATGAGTTTGCTCACATGATGGGGAAAGATTATTCTAGGAAAGTTCTATCTAAGACTCATTCCTATTTCCCAGGTGGCAGATTTCAAATGCCTGGAAGAAGAGGTTTTCTTGAACATGGAGAAGGTGGCTTTGCTGTCAAGTAACATTCCATTTATCTTGTTCATTAATATCCAAGCTATGCTGGGGGACCGACGGGCTCTGCAGGACCTCATGGACACGGTGAGGGGGCCCCTCAGCTGTCCAGGGCTGATGAAACCTGCAAATGGTGTATGTTTAGCAGATATGGCTGCCCAGACACATGGGGAAGGAGAGTGAGTATAATAGTAGGGGAATGAGAGGGCCAGGAGAGTGGCCATGCTGCATGGACATCCCATGTAGCGTAGCCCTTCAGGGGTAAGGTATCCCTTGTGGGGTAGAGAAAGACATTAACCCAACTTCTGGTTAATAACTTATACATCATAGATCATAACATAGGGAAAATTACATGACAATATCATCATCATCATCATCATCATCATCCTTGCCTTCTGCAGCTTGTCCAGGAGAAGGCCTTGGGTCATTTGAGTGGCCCTGGTGCCACCATCCTGGATGAGCTGGGAAGGATCCCAGGGTACCCACATGTTGACCCAGTGGACCTCATCCTTTGCCTGCTTGAAGCCATAATGGGTGAGAGAGATTTGAGGGGGTGTGGGAGAACCTCAGTGTTGGTCCCCAGAACCTCGAAGAGGAATTTGTGAGCTACCACCTCCCCAAAGCACTTTGATGATTATGGTTTTCATCCTCACATGACTCCTCACTCAGAGGGTCAGTGAGGAAAACTTGCCATGTGACTCGGAGCCTGAGGCCTAGACAGACCCACCCATGTTCATCCACCCTGTCATTGGGGTGGGCGGTTCCAGGCTCAAGGCTCAGAATCCCACCCTCTGGACCGTGTAGTGTAGCATCGCAGAGGCCATCCCCAAAGCAGAAGGAAGACTCGGAGGAAAGGGATTTGCATTTTACATCTAGTGGGTTTTCTTCTTCTACCTGGAGATCCCCCCTCATGGGGTTTCTTGGTTCACTCAGTTGGGGGGTATTTGACTCCTCACTCTTTCCCCAAATACCCCCTGTCCCCAGTGCTGAGTGACACCCAGCACGCTCTGCTGGCCCAGTCCATGGAGAAGAGGATCCTGCCCTGTCAGCGGGAGCTGGTGAGAAATCCCCGGGGCCAGCATCCAGGGGGAGGGGGCAGCAGAAGGAGAGAAGAGTGACTCTGAGGAAAGAGAGATGATGCAGTTTCAGCTGGGAGGGGAGACCCCATCCCAGTGTGGTCCTGGGAAATCCCAGCTCCTGTCCTTCTGGAGAGCAGGCCCAGTGGGTGTGAGGGTCTCAGTTTCCATGGAAACCCCTGCAGAGGGTCCCAGAGTACTAAAATAGTCAAACAGGGATACAGATTTGGGGAGCTCAGAGGTTCTGAGGAATACCCCCACTTTAATTACATAGTTACAATTCAATTGCTCTTCTTTCTCCATCTATGTATGTATGTATGTATGTGTGTGTGTATGTGTGTGCGTATGTATGTATGAGTCTATTGGAGATCATAGAATTACAATCCACATTCACACATTGCACACATGTACACACACACCTATGACCCCAAATACCACTGTCCTACAAGGCTAGTGTTAGTCTCTCCATTTAGCAACTCAGGAAGCAGTGGTCAGCAATTTCCAGGAACGTGTGTCCAAGGTCACACTGAGCACAAGACATGACCAGGATGGAGTCCTCGTCCCCATGACTCTTTCCTCAGTCATACCTCACTGTTGGGACAGAACGTTTTCTCTTCCCTACCAAAGGCTGACCTGTAACATCTTATACCATTTCTTCTAGGTGCGGAGCATCCTGGAGCCCAACTTCAAGTACCCCTGGTGCATTCCCTTCACCCTCGACTCCCAGCTCCTCACCCCCCTGAAGGGTGAGGGTGTGGCCATCACCTATGGGCTGCTGCAGGAGTGTGGGCTGAGGATGGAGCTGAATAACCCCAGGTCCACCTGGGATCTGGAAGCTTAGGAACCCCTGTCGGCCCTGTTTGCGTCGCTGTGTCTGCTGCAGCAGCTGACAGAGGCCTGAGCCCCCCTCTTAGGCAATCAAACCCGAGACAGACTCCTGCTCCAACCTGTCTGTGCTGTGTTGTCATCCGTGGGCTGGGGGGACATGGGTCCATTCTGAATGGGGACAATTTGGGACTGGAGGAAAGTTCTGGGGTGATGGAAATACTCTACATCTTGCTAAGGATTCATTATTCATCAAAATTCAACAAACAGGCCTCCATGGTGGCCTAGCAGTTAAGTCTCAGCGCTATCACCGCTATGGCCTGAGTTTGATCCCCAGCCAGGGAGTAACCCACATGGCACAGCAGACCTCTCCTGTCTCACCTGCTGCTCCCCTCAGCAGTGTGTTTCAGTCAGTCTGCCTGTTCTGTTCCCCGCTCTGTCTCTGGTGAATCCTCTCACCCCCTGCACCTCTGGCCTACACCCCAGCTCTTCTATGCAAAAAACAAAACAAAACAAAACAAAAACCCCAAAACCAAAAATCAAACAAACTACAGGGAGGAATCAGAATATGCAGCATAGAATAAAGAAAGTACATAGGCTGCATTTTAAGATAATCATTAGCATATTAAGAAAAACAGGAGAAAAGTGTTGCATTAACGTTGCTCTTTAAAACACAACATTGAGGGCCTCCCTGGTGGCGCAGCGGTTGAGCGCTGGGTTGCGAAGCTGCCCGCGGCCTCTGCGGCGCCGGTTCATTCCCCGGCTGCTCCCCGGCCACGGGAGGAGGGTCCCACATGGCGCGCAGACCTCTCCTGCCGCCCGCTGCTCCCCTCAGCAGTGTACTTCGGTCCTTCTGCCTGCTCTGCTCCCCGCTCTGGCTCTGGTGAATTCTCTCACCCTCCGGCGCTTCTGACTGTACCCAGTGCTTGTATAAACAAAACAAACAAACAAACCAGCAAACAAATAAATAAAGCATGCCTCTATTAAAAAAAAAAAAAACAACATTGAGAGGATACAGAAGAGCTATTAGAAATTGAAACTATTATAACATAAGAAAGTCTAACATAAAAGAGTAGATAAAGTTGACCAAAAGGGCATAATTGAAGAATAAGACATAAATTTAGAAGATCTGTTTAGCACGGTTAACATCTGGATAAAAGAAGAGTTTTAAAGAAATGATGGGTATGCGGATTCTTTTGAGTCTATCGACTGCGGCTCTGCAGGTTCACAAGAAACTGTAACTCTCTGGAAGAAACTAGCTATGGGCATGTGGGCTGTCCTCAGCTTTTGGCCTCTGCTTCCCCAAGCCCTATTCTCTGCTCCTGCCCCTTCCCTGGGCCCCGCCTGAGATCCCCGGCCTTGGCCTCTGGCGGTGGAGGCAGTCAGCAGGGGTTTTCTTGCCCAGAGTGTCCTGGTGGCGGGATCGGATCCCACCTTGCACATTTCTAGACTAGCCCACACAGCTGACTAGCACCACGCGCACCTGTTTCCTTTGGCCTCAGCCGCAGAGGCGCCGCCAAGATGGCGCCCTTGGTGGGTGCTGGACGCCCAGCACAGCAGACACTCAGCCCCGGGCTCTGAGGCAGGAGAGTTTATTTCCAAGAGGGCGCAGGCGAGTCCAGGAGCCTGAGCTCCTGAGTGAAGAGGGTTCAGGGTGTTCCAGGAGTGGGTCCGAGCCAGTGAGGGGTGGGGTGGAGGAGGGAGGAATTTAAGTATTTTAAGGAAGTGGATTATTAGGAAGGGTTGAAGAACGCGGCCTTTCCGTGCTCGAGTCGTTTCTCTTGGTGACCTGAGGACCCCGCTGACCCCTGGATGACGCTGTCTCCTTGGCCGACTTCCTCAGCTGGAAACAGGTTTGCAAGAGATGAAAGTCTTACTTCTAGGGAGGTCAGTCAGACAGGGCTGCTCCTTGAGTCTGACTGAGGCCTGGACCACCTCCCCCAGGGGACGTCCTCTGCCTTCCCTCCCCGCCTCTCCGCTTCCTCCACCCAATAGTGACTCCCCTCCTCCAGACATCTCACCTCTCACCACGACCTCCCCCGATAGAGAGCCTGACAGGTGGACCCCAGGCAGCCCCCCATGACCCTCTCGGCTTTCAAAGCAGGGAGGTGTCCTCCCCGAGGTGGCCCCGGGGCAGATCCAGGTGGGGGAGACCAGGAAGCCACAGAGGAGGCCTGCTGGGCTGGGCGGGATGCCCTGTCGAGCTGTGGGCTCGGTGCACATCTGGGTTAGAGGGAATGTCCCGTGGGGCCGGGCTGAGCGGTGGCCTGAGGTCTAGGCAGGGAAAATACTGAATCTGGAACCCACCTTATGGAGTTTCGTCTGGAAATGTTGTCAGCTTTTCATCTGTGACCTCAACAATATCTGAAAGGAGAAGGATCCAGGTCAGGAGAGCCAGGTCACCCTGCTGGAGGCTTCCCCAGCCCCACCTGCAGACCAGCCTTGCACCTTCAGGCAGCATAGCAGCTCTCCTCAGAGGGTGGGGGCCCAGCATCAGAGGCACTGGGGTGCTTGTGACAACTCAGAGCCCCTGACCTCACTCTGGACCTTCTGGGTCTGACACTGAGAAGACCCTGGGATCTGCACCTAGGGGTGCTACTGGCTCCACCAGAGACCTGCCTGTGGGGGGGGGGAGGGTCTGCTTCCCCTCCTCCTGCAGGGCTGTCCCCTCTGCCGGGTCTCTCTGTCCTGAGTCCCCTCCCTTATGTCCTCCCCCCTTACTCTCTGCCAGCTTCCCTGGTGGTTTCAAATTTCCCGTGAGAAATGCACTAAAAAATGAACATTTTCTATCTCTAAGGTTCTTTGACAGGGCAAGAGAACCCATGAAGGAAACACTGAAACAGTCCTACAGATGAAGCTCTCACAGGCCCTAGTGTCCTGGTATCCAGGAGACGGGAGTTCCAGTGAGTGCACTAGTGACTGGGGGGGGGGGTGTGAACTCACTGGGGTGAACTGCAGAGGGTGGAGGCAGCCAGGCGGGGAGGGGAGGACACAGAGTGTGGAGATTCTTTAAGGACTTGGTCCTGAGGGGAGGGAGTGGGAGGAGGGGTATGGGGAGGGCCCTTGGGTGAGGGGCTGTGGGAAGGCAGGGCCCTGAGCCCGAGGTCAGGTCCTGGGGAGGCCGCAGGTGGCTGGGGGTGGAGGCCGCTCTGTGCCATTCCCTCCGCCAGAGGGAGGAACCCTCCTATGAACACCGACAAGGTGTTTTCACTTCTGGCTGCAGATGAGACGGCTCGCAGAGGGTTTTGATTTTCTCTGCAGTTGCACAGCACGTCTGTGGCGTGCTCTCGACCTGCACATTTCTTGCCTTCTGCTCTGGGATGGGGATGAAACCAGGGCCTGTGGGTCTGGTGTCTGCTGCTCTGGCACATGCACAGCTTCCTTCCCTGACACTGAGAACCAACGCCTGTGACCAGATCTGTCTCCCCCTGGTGGTGGGAACACGACTTGCAGGACTAAAGTGCTCGCCTCTTGTCTGACGTGACTAAGTTCCCAGTCGCCGGCTCTGAAGAAACTGGACATTTTGGAAGATTGAGCTCCTTCTCTCCCTCCCTCAGGTGCAGCACTCTGCCATTCTCCGTGACCTTTAACGGCAGGTGCCTCATCAGGGGACGGAGATCTTCCTCTTGCGTGGGAATCCCAGTCTCAGCAGAGAGCTGCGTTGGGTGTTCCTGCCTTTCCCCAGAAGAAACGTCCACTGACCTCACACCTCCTGGGAGCTCAGCCCCCGGACCCTGCCTGGCCAGATGCTGCCCTTCAGATGCCACATGGAGCAGGGTGTGAGCGTGAGCTTGTCTCTGTGTGTCTCTCTGGGTGAATGCATACGAGAGTGCATACATGTAAGAGTGTGTTTGTGTGTGTCAGAGAGTTTATGAATTGTGTGTAGTTCGTGTATGTATTTGCGTGTGCGCAGGCATTGCTCGTCTCCAAGGAGATGGACCCCACCATCCCCGGCTGAGCTCTCAGTGGACTTCATTTGGGAGTGGAGAGGCCAGGATCCTCCCATTGATCCTCAGCCCTCTGCCCACCGGGTATGCGGCTGATCTTTTATGCCACTAGTTCACCGTGCGGGTCCAAGCCCTAAGTCTGCGTGTCGGGGGCTCAAAGTCTAGTGAGTGAGGGAGAGATAAAGACAAATCTCTGCCTTGCCAACACAAGGCATTGCATCTGCAGTTGCGTCTGTGATGGTGCTGGTATTTTAGGAGATTTAACTGGAGCTATGGGCACCGGGGGTCCCCCAGGGGAGCTGCTGAGAGCGGCAGGTTCTTGAAGGACTAGAGGTGGTGGGAACTAAGGCTGCTCGGGACACCTCTGCCCGGCACACCCTTTGTCCCTGGTCCCTCTCCACGTGGGAAATTGTCACGACCTCCCTGTGGCTACAGTTCGTAGTGGGATGTGTGTGTCTCCAAAGAGCCGAGAGATGTTGCTCCTCCTCTCCAAGGCAGGCAGAGAAGTCAAGGCCGCCTGTTGAGTCTCTTTTACTTCTGGTTTCTCTTTCCAGGAGAAAAAGACGCCCTGTCCTCACCCGTGCCCTCAGTCTCTGCTCACCCCAGCCGTTGTCTCTGATGATCAGTTGCTTCATCTTGTAGGCCAGCACCATGCCCTTCTGCAGAGCCAAAAGCTTCTCGTTTGGTTTGTCATCCTGGTGGCAGAGATGAAGAAAATAGTCCTTTTTGTGTGTAATTTTGAAAGTGAAATAGATCTGGAAAGTTCATGAGCAAAGAACCCAGCTGTCCTCTCTGTTCTGCATCCCAATTGCCAGTTCCCATGGTTTTGCTTTTTTCATCTCATATTTACCTTCTATTTCTCACTTTCCTATTTCTATTGTAATCATTTGATATTTTTCCACATTTAAATATGCCTACTTCCTGTTTCCTTTTGATAGGCGATCTCTCCTATGCCTCCCCCTCCCTCACCACCCACTCCCCACGGCCTCCTAAAACGTGCATAGCCAGCACCTGTCTAAGTCAGTAGCCACTGTTTTCTGTGAGGGAGACTGAATCTCCTCACTCTGGGTCTTTTCAATATCAGCTAATTCATGTGGCTTCTCTCCCTTTTGACTCATTCTCTCCAGGGGTTGTTTAGCACGCATATTTTCAAACCTTGTATAAGTGGAGGTATGTTTTTATTGTCAAATTGATTAATATTTGACTGGACATTGAATTCTAGGGTGTAATTTCATGGGTAGGACTTTTTTGTTGTTTTTAAAAATGTTTGCTTTTAGAGGGAAATGCCTGGAGTTTCAAACATGTATTCTGTGGTGTCAATTATTGCTGGCTCACTACATTGGACCTTCAGTTGGCATTTTCATTACATAAACACATTCCTCGAGCCTCAGAATGTTCTTGTATTATTTCTTAGATCATTTCCTCCCATGGCTTTGGCTCTAGTCTGATCGATAAAGAGCTAAGATGTCATCATTCCTTCATATCAACAAGTGAAAAGCTACACAAAGTTAAAATCCAGAGCTCTTAGATCTGTCAGAGAAGTGAGGTCACAGAGCAATAACTGTCCCCCAAATTTGTAAAAAGGCAATTTACCAAAGAAGAAACCTCCACAGGAACTGGTGTCAGAAATTCCTCTAAGGTCAGTGTGACAAACCTGGGCCTTAATAACTCCAGGGAGACCCAGTCATGTGGGAATGGCTCACACATTTGTAAGTTGTATTTCAAGGAGCTCAAACCAGTTCTCATAGTGAATATCCAGGGGATAAAAATCCCCTCTTGCTTCAGACAGTGGGAAAAGAAAAGTCACCATTAACTTGTCCTTGGAGGTAAACCAGGGGGCAACTTGCCATCAAGGCCAGGAGTTCTCTTTGAAGGAACTTCTTATCTAGTCCACCATAGTTTTAATATAATTAATCAAGCGACCTTATATATAGGCAAACATAGTTTCTACATACAAGAAAAAGACTTTTTCAAGGAATATAGGCATTGGTTTCAGTGTATTCTGGAATCACCTATTTGAATAAAGCCATAGTAACAAATATTCTCTATTGAGGATTACAGTATCCTAGGAGAACTGGTTGAGCATTAACGTTACCATAAACTTTCATGTTGGTATTATTGCATTCAAATTATGGCACTACTGCACTAATTTTGTGGGTGAGGAAACCATTCATCAGAAAAATGGTGAAGGTTTTCAAGCTGCCCAGTGATTAACTGGAGCCTCTGGAATGCAACACTGCTCTTTGATTCACCAGGACACCTCCTGATGTCAAACAGTGCAGACCAATGTGAAGCTCTGATGTGCTGAAACACATTCTCAACCCAATCAAAATCAATGCAGCTGGGTGCCAGAGGCTCCAGGTGGACTGTTCAACATCACAACCAGGAGCTAACATTTCGATCCCTGCCTGGGGTGGTGGAGGACACAAAATTGAGCCGTCACCCTCTTGCAATGTCGCAGGATTTCTGCTGTTTTCTCACAGAGTAGTTCCCCAACCCGAGCAGATGGAAACCCAAAGGTAAATACTAATATCCCTTAAGTTGGGGAATGTTTTATGATTTCAAACTTTGTCCAGTTGACTTGGAACCAATGAACTGGGTGGAACTTGGTCCTCCTGAGGACACAAACACAGACCTTGTGAAAGTTAATTCACAGCTTACAGAAACAGTCATTCAAATCCCTGCCTGTGCTAAATTTATTAAGTGAGGGATTGGGGTCAAAATAAGGGGGTTGCAGTTGTATGGGGAATATTAAAATAAAATTTATTTAAAAAAACTATAGAAAACAAATCATAAAACATAAAATAGAAATTTTGAAGTGCTAGTCACAATTAGGGGCTCAAAATCATTAAGATATAATAATTTGTTATGAAGTAGATGTACATGTTGCATTGGTGGGAATAAAATTCTTGAACAGTTAAAAAAATAAATAAATGAGTTTATTAAGTGAGGACAACTTACAAAATATATATTATGAAAAAGTATAACAGAAAATACTTGATCAATGAAATTGTCAGATTAATTAAAAGTATTAGAGTTGATATGGTGAGCGAGTTATGGAAATCACATGTATTTGAAAGTATTCAAATCTCACTTTTAAATCATTTCTATTCAAGATATCACAGCGTTTATATTCTATAACCCCTGAAGTTTGGAGTTAGTGACCCCTCATTTGTTCTGCGTATAGAGCATAAAGTGACTGCATACAGAGCAGCAGCTACACTTGTAGACTCTCCAAAGACCATCATCTTCCTAAAGCAAAATGGAACACATCACAATTAAATCTATTTCCTATTCATCATTCCTGAATAGTCCACATAAGGAAGGACTGAGGATGTGAGAATGTAGTCTCAGGTTAGGAGTCACTTTCCCTGGCATGGGACACGTGGAAACAACAACCTTACGTCTTCTAACGCCCAGAGGCAGAGGCTGAGCGGGCTCAGGCCCCGGGGAGCGAGGCTGGGCTGGCTGTGCTCACAGAGCTCCCACCCTGTACCTTGGTGGCAGGATTCACAAGGAAGGAGACACCTCCAGAAACACCCCCACTGCTGATGTAACGCAGCCCTTGGCTGTGGAGTAGCTCCACCGTCTTTGTCACCACATAGAAGTTCATCCGTGATCTCTGGTATTTCTGCAGATATGATGGCTCTGGGTCCAACAGTTTCCTGCAGACATAAGGGAGGAGGAGAAGGATCAGAGAGAAAGCGATGCCTCCTCAGATGACTCCGAGTTTGTCTCCTCTTCAAGACCTGGGAGAGGTGCAGACTTTACATTCTCACAGGTAAGCCCTTCCTGGGCGGGAAAATACTGACTTATGACTTTGAGCTACCTGGGAACACACAACAGCCTCTGACATGCACGGCCAGAGGAGAGGCCCCCGTTCTCTGGTGGGGTAAACACAGGGTGGTCTCGTCACACTGTCAGAGACGTCTGCATGTTCCCGAGTTAGACAGGTTATAGATATATAACCTGTTTTATATATATATATATATATATATATATATATATGTTATAGATATATATAGGGTCAGGTTATAGATCCCAGCACAGGGCCTCTCTCCAGAGAGGCTGGAGTAGCCGCGCCCTGGGGCTGAGAACAGTCCTCAGGGGTGTGACCGCCACGCTGGGAGCCACGTCAGCACCATCAGGGGGAACGCGGAGCCGCCTCAGCAGGCACGAGGAAGCAGGGGTGCTGGGTGATTGTCGTGGCCAGCGCAGGAGGGTGTCATGGAGTAATGTCCTTGCAGGTGGGATCCCTCACCTGACTGAAGACAGAGCTTTGGAGGGAGGTGGGGATGAGAGGATTGAAGCCCTGGAGACACATTTCATTTCCATTCTGATGTGAGAGTCAGCCCAGGGTCTACCCAAGTTTCCATGTTTCTGGTGCCCAGGTGATGGCTGTGTCGAAACCTCAAAACTTTTAATTTCCTGTCAGTGCAGGAGTTCTGAGCATCCAGGGCCCTGCTCTCTGCTAGTCCTTGCAGGGACATCAAGCCCCTCGCTGAGATGTCGGTGCCGCTTCATCTGACATCTCAGTCTGGCCTGGGACTCACTCAGGAAGCCACATGCAGTTTCACAGGAGGTTCTCTGTACCAGTCTGGGTGACCGAAAGTCTACACCTTCCCAAGTTTGTTCCTCTACCAGGAACAGCCCACACCATAACCAAGGCCCCCTCACCTCTCCATGCTTCAAAATATTGCGGAGTAATAAAGACTCTCCTCAGGGAGAAAGATGCACGGGCTATTAGCAATGCTGGAGAGAGTGGGTGAGACACATCTTTCCGTGATTTCTGATTTTTTTAGTTGCCCGTGAATGGAAGGCTTGCCAGCAGAGAGTTATCCTGCCATATGTGGTCTTGAAAATCAGATTTTAACTTTATCTTTCTTTTAATAATTATTTATATTCACATAAATGCTATTTAAACAGACATCGCTATTTCTAAAACGTGTAACAATTTAAGAGATTCCTTGTTAAGACCATGGCAGATTTTTGGAAATCCGTTACCACATTCACAGAGTTGCACATGGTTGCATATTTTATTTAAGCAAAGACTTTCAAAGTCTTTGTTCACTTAATTTAACACTTTGCTAATTTACTTTTTCAATGCTTATTTCCTCATTCACTATAAAGTCCCCTGTCTCACTAAGTGTAATATGCTTTAGGACAAAGTTTTTTTTTTTTTTAAATATTTATTTATTTATGCATACAGAACTGGGGTACAGGCCAGAGGTGTTGGGGGGGGTGAGAAGATTCACCAGAGACAGAGTGGGGAACAGAACAGGTGGACTGACTGAAATACACTGCTGAGTGGAGCTGTGGGGAGACAGGAGAGGTCTGTTGTGCCATGTGGGTAGCTCCCTGGCTGGGGATCCAACTTGCGCTGCAGTGGCTGAGGATAGCTTCATAGGTTGCATCTTAACCCCTTGCACCATTAGGGAGGCCTATGACACAGATTTTTATCTGTCTTATCTCTAGCACAGTAGTGGATAGTTACTGCTTTCTCAAATATATACTGGATAACTACCAACTGTTATTTTAATGAATATCCAAAAAAAATGAAGCACAAATTTCCCTTTTCTTCATTCTGCATCTCAACAACAAACCCTGCTAGATGCCTCTTTGCAGGAGAGCACACCCCAGGGCTCTGTGGACCCATCCCCTTTAACTCCCATGGCCTCACCTCTTTTGCAGTTCTTGTACTTAGATGGTGGGATGGTGACAACCTGATACTGGAGAGAGGACTCCTGGAACTCAGTAGCTGCCCCTGCAACATTCTTATCTACCGCAGCATCCACAGTCACAGCAACCTTCAGTGTCTTGAGAGCATCGTCATTGAGGGTAAGTGGTCCCATCACACCAGTTTCTAGAGACAGAAATACTGGCCTTAGGTTGACTCAAAAATTAACTCAGAGCAATGGAAATGGAATAACTGACTCCATTTTGCCTAATCCTCCTACTCATTTAATGTCTCTGTTAATAAGCTAATTATTCAATTAAAGTTTAAGTGTAGAGAAGTGGGCGGAGCAACATGGCGGCGAGGAGACGCTGCGAGTAAGATCTCCCATTAAAAAAAGTTAATAGGGAGGAAAAGCGGCAGGTCCCAGTGAGAACTGGGACACGGAAGATAAACGGGTGATGCCAGCAAACTACCCGAAGAAGAAAGTTGCCATAAAAGAGGACGAGAAGGGAGGGAAGCGCAGAACCCTGCTCCCCTCCCCCGCCCACAGAGGCGGCACTCTCCGACCGGCAGAGAGGAGGGAAACAACAAACCAAAACGGCCAACAAGAAAAACGGACGCAGCAAGTGGGACTGTGAGTGGAAAGGAACTATTTCAGCCACCACACCCCGTGAACGGGAGCTGAGGCGAACCCTGCAGGATCCGCCGCGGAGGTGAGCTCCAGGCGCCATTAAAGAGAGCCCCGCCCCCCAGGAGGAGACCAGCACCAGCACACAGCCCCGGCCGCCCGGTAAGCTTGCGCGGAAAGTGGCGCTGATCCAGACCGGATCGCAGCTGCCCAGGTCCCCGCGCCTGCGACCTAGGCTTGCGGGGAAACAGCGGAGACCCTCCCTGAGTGAGCAGGAACAAGGCGCCCAGGCAGGGGAGCGGGATTCAAAAGGCGCCATTCCCGCTCCACTGATCTGGGCTACAGCCCGCATCCTGGAACTGAGGGCTTTGGAACTGAGACCCGGGGCACGAAATTAGGGGCGTGGGTTCCCCACGACGTTGGGGCACAAGGCAGACACAGCACCCCAAAGCCGTTGAGGTGTACCCTACCGTCCCCGCTCTGCTCCCTGTCCCACGGGGTGGAAAATCAGCTCCCCAAGGGCTCTAGGAGAGATCTCTGGCGCCACCTAGCGACTTGACCCCAGCACAGGCTACTGAAGGAGCTAGTGGCCAGCTGGGGAGTTAGCCCACACCGGGCCCCTTCCGAACAAGTAGTCTGAGCCCACAGGGAGAGCGAGCACCCACAGCCGGGGCAGACCAGGCGCGCATAAGAGTGTGCCTGAGACCAGACGCGCAGGGAGTGTGTCCCACATCACCATTTTAGAACAGGGACATTTCTTCAGTAAAGACTACCTGCAGAAGGCTTCCTCAGGAGCCAGAGGTGAGCGGGGGAAGTTCGCCCACGCCAGACCCCCTCTGGCCTGCAGTCCAAGCCCAGAGGGGAGCAGGAACCCACCGCCGGGGCAGACCAGGCGCACAGGGGAGTGTGTCCCCACATCGGCATTTTAGAACAGGGACCTTTCTCCAGTAAAGGCTGCTTGAAACTGACAGATGACTCCTGGAAGAACCAGAGGGGAACAGAGAAGCCCACCCAAGATGCCGGCCAGTCCCAACAACACAGTGTCCCAACGCATACGGCAAATTAGAAAACAGACAGTAGGGAGGAGAAGAACCACACGCAACCTAGCAACTCTCCAGAGAAAAAGCACACCACAAAAAGAAAGCCAGCCCCCAGATTGCAAAGACAATAACTTGGAAGAATTTCTGAGCCTTCCAGAAAGAGAATTTAAAATTGCCGTGATTAAAAAACTGACAGAAGTCATAAAGGAAAACAATGATAAGGGAAAAATAATCAACGATCAGAAGAATGCAATTGAGTCCCTAGAGAGGGAAAACAATGGTCAGAAGAAAGAAATTGAGTCCCTAAAGAGGGAAGTAAAAGAAATGCAGGAGATCAAAGAATTAATGGAAGAATTAAAGAATTCTGGGAAAAGCAATGAAAGCAGAATAGATGAAATGGAAGAACGAATAAGTAATCTTGAAGACACAGAAATAAAAAGAACCAAAACAGAAAAGGAAAGAGAAGTACGAAGGAAAAAGAACGAAGAAAGACTTCGGGAACTATCTGACTCCATGAGGAAAGGAAATATAAGAGTTATAGGAATACCAGAAGGAGAGGAGAGAGATGTAGGAACAGAGAAAATATTCAAAGAGATAATTGAAGAGAACTTCCCAAATGTGAAGAAGGAGCTGAAAATTGATATACAAGAAGCAAGAAGAACGCCAAACTTCCACGACGAAAGGAAAAATACAGCAAGACACATAATAGTAAAGCTCCCAAGAATCCAGGACAAGGAAAAAATAATGAAGCTGGCAAGAGGGAAGAAACAGATAACATTCAAAGGAAAACCAATCAGGCTGACATCAGACTTCTCCGAAGAAACACTACGGGCAAGGAGAGAGTGGAGGGACATAGTCAACAGACTCCAAGAAAACAGATGCCAGCCAAGAATACTCTATCCCGCAAAGCTCTCCTTCCTCTTTGAAGAAAGAATATGGACCTTCCCAGACAAACAGAAACTCCGGAATTTCATTGCAACTAAACCCCCACTCCAAAAAATACTACAAGGAGTCCTAAAGCCAGAACCTCAGAGGGACGAATAACAATGAAAGAAGGCCAAAAAAAAAAAAAGTTATTAAAAGAATAAATAAATAAAATCAAAGGAAAGACAAACACAATGGCAAATACAGATGTTAACATATCAATATTAACTCTAAATGTAAATGGACTAAACTCTTCAATAAAAAGACACAGAGTTGCAGCCTGGATTAAGAAACAAAACCCAACCTTTTGCTGTCTCCAGGAAACACATTTAGCTACAAAAGATAAAAATAGGCTCAAAGTTAAAGGATGGAAAACAATCCTACAAGCAAATGGACCAAAAAAGAAAGCAGGAACAGCTATACTTATATCAGATAAAACAGATTTCAAACTCAAAAAGATAAAAAGAGACCCCAAGGGTCACTACATTATGATCAAGGGGACAATACTTCAAGAAGAAATAACACTCATTAACATATACTCACCAAACGAAGGAGCACCAAAATATATCAGACAACTGTTGTCCTCTCTGAAAACAGACATCAGAGAAAACACATACGTAGTGGGAGACTTCAACACACCACTATCAACAATGGATAGATCAACAAGACAAAAAATAAGTAAAGAAACCAAAGCTCTAAATAAGGACCTAGAGCAATTGGGCTTAACAGACATCTATAGAACACTAAACCCCAAAAAAATGGAGTACACATTTTTCTCAAGCGCACACGGATCATTCTCCAGGATCCATCACATACTGGGGCACAAGACAAACATCAACAGATACACCAAGATTGAAATCATATCAACCATCTTTTCTGACCATGAAGGCATCAAACTAGAAATAAACCATAAAAAGAAGGCAAGGAACTTTCCTACCTCATGGAGATTAAAAACCACACTACTGGAAGACCATTGGATTAATGAGGAGATCAAAGAAGAAATTAAAAAATTTTTTGAATTGAACGACAAGGAGGACACCAATATCCTAAATGTATGGGATGCAGCAAAAGCAGTAATAAGAGGAAAATATATAGCAATAGAAGCTCACATCAAGAAACAAGAAAGAACGCAAAGAAACAACCTAATCTCGAAGCTCAAAGATCTAGAAAAAGAACAACAAAAAAACCCCAAAACCAGTAGAAGAAAAGAAATAATAAAAACCAAAGCAGAAATAAATGAAATTGAAACTAAAAAAACAATCCAAAAGATCAATGAAACCAAGAGCTGGTTCTTTGAAAAAATCAATAAAATAGACAAACCCCTAGCCAGGCTCACAAAGGAAAAAAGGGAGAAAGCACAAATAAACAGGATCATCAATGAAAGAGGAGAAATCACAACGGACACAGCAGAAATCAAAAGAATAATCAGTAACTACTATGAACAGTTATATGGAAACAAGTTTAACAATCTAGAGGAGATGGACAAATTCCTACAACTCTACAATCACCCAAAGCTAGATAAAGAAGAAATAGAACACCTAAACAGACCAATTACAATTAGCGAAATTGAAATGGTAATCAAAAACCTCCCCAAAAACAAAAGCCCAGGACCTGATGGATTTACAAATGAATTCTACCAAACATTCAGAGACGAATTAGTGCCTATCCTTCACAAACTCTTCCAAAAAATTGAGAAGGAAGGGACAATACCAAACACGTTTTATGAAGCCAACATTACACTAATACCAAAACCGAACAAGGACAACACAAAAAAGGAAAACTACAGGCCAATCTCCCTAATGAACACTGATGCAAAAATCCTGAATAAAATTTTAGCTATCAGAATCCAACAATGTATCCATAAGATAATTCACCACGACCAAGTTGGATTCATTCCAGGGGCACAAGGATGGTTTAACATCTGAAAATCAATCAACGTTATCCAACACATCAACAAAAAGAAATATAAAAACCATATGATAATATCAATAGATGCTGAGAAAGCTTTCGACAAAGTGCAACACCCATTCATGATAAAAGCCCTTGAAATTCTTGGGATACAAGGAACATACCTCAACATCATAAAGGCCATCTATGACAAGCCAACAGCCAGTATCATTCTCAATGGTGAAAAGCTGAAAGCAATTCCATTAAGATCTGGAACAAGACAAGGATGTCCACTCTCACCACTGCTTTTCAATATAATACTGGAAGTCCTAGCCAGGGCAATAAGACAAGAGAAAGACATCCAAGGAATCCAAATAGGAAAAGAAGAAGTCAAACTATCACTATTTGCAGACGATATGATATTATACATAGAGAACCCCAAAAACTCCACAGAAAAGCTAATTCAACTCATCAATCAGTTCAGTAAAGTGGCAGGATACAAAATCAACACGCAAAAGTCAGTAGCCTTCCTATACACAAACAATAAATCTGAAGAAGAAGAAATCAAAAAGACCATCCCTTTTGTTATTGAAACAAAAAAAATCAAATATTTGGGAATAAATCTAACAAAAGAGGTAAAGGACCTATACAAAGAAAACTATAAAACACTGTTAAAAGAAATAGAAGAAGACACAAAGAAATGGAGAGACATCCCCTGCTCATGGATTGGAAGAATAAACATTATTAAAATGGCCATCCTTCCAAAAGCAATATACAGATTCAATGCTATTCCAATCAAAATTTCAATGTCATTCTTCAAAGAAATAGAACAATTATTGATGAAATTCATATGGAATCACAAAAAACCCCGAATAGCCAAAGCTCTCCTGAAAAAAAAAGAAGGGAATGGAGGCATCACACTCCCAGACTTCAAACTATACTACAAAGCCATAATCATCAAAACTGCATGGTATTGGAACAAGAACAGACATACAGACCAATGGAATCGAATAGAAAATCCAGAAATAAACCCACAGATTTATGGTCAACTAATCTTTGACAAAGGAGCAAAGAATATGCATTGGAGCAAAGAAAGTTTGTTCAATAAATGGTGCTGGGAAAACTGGGTCGCTACATGCAAAAGAATGAAGCTTGACCACCACCTCACACCATACACAAAAATCAACTCAAAATGGATAAAAGAACTAGACATAAGACCTGAAACCATAAAATATATAGAAGGAAATATAGGCGAAACACTACGTGATTTGCACATCAAAGACATCTTTACAGACACATCACCCAAAGCAGTGATAGTGAAGGCAAAGATAAACAGCTGGGACTACATCAAATTAAAGAGCTTTTGCACAGCAAAAGAGACAATAACAAAAACAAAGAGAAACCCCACCAACTGGGAGAACATTTTTGCACCCAACACTAATGATAAAGGACTGATCACAAAAATCTGCAAAGAGCTGATGAGACTCAACAACAACAAAGAAAATAACCCAGTCAAAAAATGGGCAGAAGAGCTTAAAAGAAACTTCTCTGAAGAGGAAATGCAAATGGCCAACAGGCATATGAAAAAATGTTCAACATCACTTGTCATCAGGGAAATGCAAATCAAAACTACCATGAGATACCATCTTACACCAGTGAGAATGGCACATATTAAAAAAACTAGCAACAACAAATGTTGGCGAGGGTGTGGAGAAAAAGGAACTCTTCTGCACTGTTGGTGGGAGTGCAAACTGGTCCAACCACTGTGGAAAGCTGTATGGAGATTTCTGGACCTACTAAACATAGAGCTTCCATATGATGCAGCAATTCCACTCCTAGGTATTTACCCAAAGGACACAGAAACATCAATTCCAAAGAACACCTGCACCCCTATGTTTATAGCAGCACTGTTTACAATAGCTAAGCTTTGGAAACAACCCAAATGCCCAAAAATAGATGACTGGATCAAGAAGATGTGGTACATATATACCATGGAATATTACTCAGCATTCAAAAAAGATAAACACATGCAATTTGCAGCAACATGGATGGCGCTGGAAGGGATCATGCTCAGCGAAATAAGCCAAAAAGAAAAAGAAAAATACCGGATGGTCTCACTCATAGCAGGAAACTAGAAAACTTAAATAAGGGACCAGGAAAATGAATAACTATAAGAAAGTGAAAATCAAAATCAACAAAAAACTATGAACCAGAGACACTTTTAGGGGGGCGGGGGTGGGAGGGGAGGGATTGGGGTCAGAATGGGGGGGCTGCAATTGTATGGGGAATATAACAATAAAATTTATAAAAAAAAATTAAAATTAAAAACAATGGTCCTATTGTATACCTGTAATATTACTTCCAGACATAGTCTGAAATTCAATGTGTGGAATTAATTTGTATGTTTGTAAATTATCAATTTAAAGACATCATAGTAGGGCCTCCCTGGTGTTGCAAGGTGTTAAGATGCAACCTATGGAGCTGTTTGCAGCCACAGCAGCACAAGTTCGATCCCTGGCCAGGAAGCCGCCCACTTGGCGCAGCAGACCTCTTCTTACTCACCCGCTGCTCCCCTCAGCAGTGTATTTCAGTAGATCCTCCTGTTTTGTTCCCCACTCTGTCTGGTGAATCCTCTCATCCCCCACACCTCCGGCCTGTACCCCAGTTCTTGTATGCATAAATAAATAAATCTTTAAAAAAATAAAAATATCATAGTATAAAAAAAAAATAAAGTTTAAGTGTAAATTACTGCTGAGAGGAAGTATTTGAACCACTGAAGTTTTGGGTGACAGCAAGAATGTCGTCATCCTCATCAATTAGGATGCCACTTGGGCAATGGTCCCAGAGGCACGGTGTATCACTCTGTCGGCCCAGTGACTCCTCTGCAACACGAGGAGCATCAGCCCCAGGAGGCAGCACATTGTGCAGAAATGTTGAGGATTTGGAGCCATTATGACTAGACATAGCTAATGATATTTCTAACAATTCCCAGGTTTGTAACTAGAACAAATGATTTTACTAGCTTTCATTAGCTCTTGTGTAAAATGGGGATTATATTCTTAGCTCAACAGGCTGCAATAATTATTAACTAATTATAGTTCCACGTCTACTGTCTTTAGACAAGGCTGATCCTAAGATCTGCTTTTGAGGGTGACTCAATTGGTTGGTGACTGTGCCCCTTATATCTTATAACTTTGTTTCACAGGCTGGCCTGTTATAGCCTTGATTGACAATACCTGGTAGTGAAGAACTCGGTTCCAGAATATCCAAGAGGGAGAAAGAAAGTGGTTTATAGTCTTTCTTCCAAAAACTTGAGAAACACTTCTCCTCCACGAATAAGGAATACAGTTTCACATGGGAGGCATGATCCACACATGTGGCATGCTTCATTTCTTTATTTCCAACTTCTTTTGCTACAATCTTGCTAATAGTCGCAAAAAACGGCATGTTCTAGGAGCAGATAGAAGAGGGTTACAGAAATCATTTGGGGCTTACAGATGAGATTAAATAGGTATTTCTGCGTCATTTGAGAGAGTGACAATGACTTCCATACTATATGGAGAGATGGGTCTTTATAGATCAGGTGGATGATATGGAAAGGATGCCCATGGTAGTAGTTATAAGGGGCCCTAAGTCCCACTTCACACAATATCTAGGATTCACCAGAGTCCCCTGCTGTACTGAGAGTGAATCCCACAAGTTTTCAGACACTAGCACCTCCCAACAAATCATTACCCAGCTCGGCCTCATAGGGCCTGGCTCTAATTCAGGCTTGTCAGCAAGCCCCAGGTGAGAATCCCTTATTCTAGGCTGAGTTGCCAGGTCTTTGGGAGAGGACAGAGGCTTTCATCACAACCTTGTGAGACCTAGTTACTCGCCTCATAGAGTCTCCTATGCCAGTGATCTTAGCAGCCCTCTGCCTGCCTGGTCACAGTAAAAGGCCCTAACCCACCACTCTTGAGTGACACCTCCCCAGGCCTCCCAGCCACCAGAGCAAGCCGAACATGCTTTGTAGGAGGCTCCAGCGGCACCCCAGATCCTACAGACCCCTGCAGCTGTTCCACCATAAATGAAACACTCAGAACAGTGCAGGTGAAGGGCTCACACAAAACAAAGGCCAATACGACAAAGCAAACCCAAAGCAAACAATGGGGAGAACGATAAATTCAAATAAATGGCCACACCAGCCATGAGGGGAGTAGCCACCATAGAGAGAAAATCAAATCCAGAACCCAACAACCCTGAAACAGAAGAACACTTCTTTCGTCAGGTGAAGAACTTTAAATTGACATAATTAAGAAAGTCAAAGAACTCAAACCACACAACAAAACTCAAAAACAAAAATCAGATATATAAGAAAATGCAGACTAGAAAAAGAATACTATGAGAAACATAATCAACAAACAGAAGATAGATTGAAAGTTTAAATAAGAAAATAAAAGATTGCAGTGCATAAAAAAGTCAATGGAAATGTAAAAACTTCTTGAAAAGGCCATGGAAATAGAAGAGATGACATGCAATAATGATCAGATACAAAAAGAAAGAAAGGGTAGGAGAGCAATAGAGGAAAGGATTAATGAAACACCTCGAGAATTATCTCACACAGTGAAGAAGGGAAATAGAAGAGTCACAGGAATCTCAGAAGGAGAAGAAAAGACAGTGGCTCTGAGAAGCTCTTCAAGGAAACAATTGAACAAAACAATCCGAACTTGAAGAGGGAAACAAAAATAGACATAAAGGACGCTAGCAGGATGTCTATCATAAAGAAAAGAAAACCATAGCAAGACACAGAACAGTAAAGCCAAGAATTCAAGACAAAGAAAAAATAATGAAGTTGACAAGGAGAAGAAACAGAAATCCTATGAAGGAAACCCAATGAAGCTACCATCAGGCTTCTCTAAAGAAACTCTATGGTGGGCCTCCCTGGTGGCCTAGGGGATAAGGATAAGCACTACAACTGTGATGTCCTGAGTTCACTACCCTGCCAGGGAGATAACCCACATGGCACTACACCCCAGTTCTTCTAAGCAAAAACAAATTTGAAAAAATCTGAAAGACAAAAAAGAAACATGATGGTCAAGAAAAGATGGAGTGACAAATTCAAAAAAATCCAAGACAAAAAAAGTGAGTCAAAAATACTTCACCCTGAAAAACTGTCTTTCCTATATGAGGAAAACATGAGGATCTTCTCAGATGAACAAAATCTTCAGAAATTTGCTAATAGTAAACTCTCACTGCAAGAAGCCGTAGAATCAAAACCAAGATGGAGTGCATATGAAGAACTGAACAAGGTATTGAGTAGAACCACAAAATGATGAACAAAATGGCAGAGCAGACTTCCACATCAGCAATCACCCTAAAAATGAATGGATAAATCTCACCAATAAAAAGCCCCAGAGAAGCATGCTGGGTTAGAAAACAGAACCCAACCTTCTGCCGTCCCCAGGAAACAACCCTAACTGCCAAGGATACATATTGATTGAAACTAAAGGGCTGGACAACAATTCTACAAGCAAATGGACCCCCAAACAAGGCAGGGGCAGCTGTACTTATATCAGATAAAACAGACTTCAAACTAAAAAAGATGACACGAGACACTGATGGACACGATATGTTGATCCAGGGGACAGTATTGATGTGTCTCACCACTCACCAAATGAAGGAGCACCAACATACATTAGACAATAATGTTCAATCTGAAAATAGATTATGGAGAAAATACAGATGTGGCAGGAGACTCACTCCCCACTCTCACCAATGGACAGACCAACAAGACAACGAATAAACAAGGACACAGACCTCCCTGGTGGTGCAGGGGTTAGAGTCTCAGCTCTATCAAGCTATCACCAGCCACTGCTGCATTAGTTCTATCCGGCCAGGGAGCTGACCCACATGGTGCAGAACAGGAGCACTTGGCCCTCAGCTCTCCACAGAAACACCCATTTTGACAACCACCTTTAGGCAAGAGAATGCTGGGTGTGATCTCACAAACAAGGCAACAAAGGGAAGAAAAGCAGGTGCATAAAACAGCTTCTGCACAGCAGTGGAAATCATGACAGAGGGCAGACACCCGGCCCAAGGGGCACAACATTGCAAACCATACCACTGATAGGGCATAGTATCCAAAATAAATAAAGAAGAAAACAAGGGGGAAAAAAGCCCAATATGTCTATTTGTTTCTGGGCAAAGGAATTGAATGGAAAATTCTCCAAACAAGACATAAATACACACAGCAGGTGTCTGGACACTTGCTCACAAGCCATGAGGGAGATGCAAATCGGAGCCTCCATCATCCATCTCCTCACACGGTGCAGTGTCTATTATCAAGAACAAAAAGCCACCAGGGGTAGCGAGGCTGTGGCAGGAGGGACTCGGGGCACGGCTGGGATGTCAGCAGGTTTGCTGTGACAGGGAGCACAGAGGCTTGGACTCCAGGAGAGGAACAGGAACAAAAGATTCTCTAGACCTGACCTGGGCAAAGATGCCCCAATACATGTCCCGTAGCCTCAGGGCTCATCTCAGTTACCAGGACACCCTCTTGTTAAAGAGAACTTTAGGGAGAAAAGCTTTTGGGTACAATTATGAAAAAATAAGCTTCTTCTATTCCTTTCACAAACCCAGCCCGAACATTTCAGGCTGTGAATAAGGTATCACCTCTTCTCACTCACCTCCTTGTCCCTGGTTCTAACTCACCAGATATATGGTGTTTTGTCCTGGAGAGATTCCAATGAGCAGGACCCTTCAATGCTCAGAGTCCTGAGGTCCAGCAGAGTTGGCCGCACGAGCTCCAGAGAGTGATAATGTGACTGGTCTGTCTCTTCTTTCTACCAATGGGCCCCTGAGTCACTTTCCAAGGCCTTTTCTGAGTAAAATAAGCAGGTGAGCAGCCGCCCTCTCCAGGAGGCCAGGCCTGGAACTGAGTTCTGGTCACAGCTCTTAGCTCTCAAGGCTTCCTGGCTATAGACACAGACTGGGGTGCCCTGATATATAGCAACTAGGCTGCCCTGAGCAGAGGAGATAAGGTTCCCTGGAAGTCAGGTCTGTTTCTTCATAGTTACACAAAACCTTGCTGAACAAGTATTATGACTCTATATTGACTTAAAGAGGATTATAACATAAGTGTCAGGTTCACACACCTACCGTCACCACCAAAGAAACAATTTCTGATCATGGATCCACAGACAGAGGGGCAGGAACTACTTTTGGTTCATATTCTGTCTTCAGTGCACTGCATGTAAAATATAACCAGAGCCAGGAGAAGGTGGAAGGATGATTCTGGAAATGGGGCAGGCTTGTGCCAGGGCTCAGGGGAGCATCTGAACTGCCCCCTGTGAGCTGCCAGCAGGAATCACACCTCAAATACAAGAACCTGCATCTGTTATGTGATCTCATCTGGCAACAATCTTCACTGTAAATATAAAGAAAAGGTTTAGTAAAAGGGACACAACTACTTGTCTGAGACCCAGACCTTTGCCTGTTCCTTACAGGATTGACTGACTGACTATAATAGGAGATGTGTGGAGTGAAGGCCACCTGCAAATTGTCTCTAATGCCCTGTACCAGCATTTCCCAGGTTAATAGAGTTCTCAGCGCATTCACTTGGTGATGGTCCCTATAGCACCTGCCTCGTCTGGTTTCTGCCTGAGAACCAGCCAATTGGGCCTCCTTTGTGCACTAGGCAGGCCAGTGTGCCCTCCTGACACCCTCTGCCCTTGCTGGCTCTTCCCCCCAGAATGTTCTCTGTGCAGTTCCGGCCAAGGCATCTCCCCATTGTCAAGGACACTCAGATGTCAAGGACACTCAGAGGGATCCCAGCACAAGCAGCCTCACCCCAAATGCTCTAGCACAGTCACTTCAGCTGCTTGACAAGTCTCCTCAGGCCTTGGATCATCCCCTGTGCACTGTCCACCTGTCACACTGAGGGAAATCTATGGGGTTGGAGACTCCGTCCCAGTACCCTCCACACCCCGGCACCACAGTCCAGACAATGTGGGGAAGTGTAGACCCCTGGGGTCTGGCTGTGCACTTTACTCTGTGCTTTCTCCTGCTCCTTCTCTCTACCTTCTTACTGTCCCAGGCTAATACTCTGACAGCTGTCTAAGCTAAATATTTGATTAAGTTCGATATATTTTCAGATGAGGAATTACAGGCTCAAATGATAAGAACTTTTTAATATCTTGACAGACATCACTGGCTTAGACTGTGTCCTGGCATAAGCTCCTTCCAACATTTATATGAGTGCTGGTTTCACCGTGTCATGGGCAGTACTGAAAGTGTTTGTGTTTTTTCAAAAGCAAAGAATTTCTGGCCCACAGTGTCAAAAAGACAGAGTTTGAAATATAAAACAAAGTAAGCATTACTTGCTGGCCCAAGGATCCAGGACCTGGGACTCCCTGGCAGCTGCCAGTTATGTTTGCACATTAAGCACTTGCACATGTGCAAGGCAGCCAGTCCACATGAAGATGCGCTTTGGTGCAAAATGCACAGCCAAGTTCAAAGATAAATTATGAGGAAAGAATGTAAAATATTTCCCTATAGTATTTAAATAGGTTGCATGTTAAAATGATAATATTTTGGAAAATAAGTCAATCATCAACCCAAGTTTGATCTATTTTCATTGTTGAGTATGATGCCTGGAAAAGTTAAGAATTAAACGGGTGAGGCTGCGCTGTGTTGCTGCTGGGCAGCTCAGCCTGGAGCAGCCTAATGGGTAGGGGAGGGGGGTGAGATCATCAGTGCCCACCAGAGGGGAACAGCAAGAGCTGGGCTAGATTCCCCCCACCCCAATATCCATCCTCAGGCTCTCCCGCTGCACTTCCCTGGTGAGCTCCTCTCCTCATGTCCAGCGTTTCCTTCTCTTTCCCATTCTGTGAAAAATCACCAGTAACCAAAGGCGGGGGTTGCTCCATCACCTCCTCCCGCCACTCACACAGGCCCCTGGGTCTCCCGCTGGGATGGTCCTCACAGGAGAACACGCATCACAGGGGTTCCCTGGCTACACAGCAGGCACTGACGCGTGCAAAGGGCCCCCCCATAAGCCACCCCTTCTGCACAGCACGGGCTCTGAGAATCCATGTTCATTTTACTGTTTTTAGAAACATGGATGACTCTACACACACTTTCCCCCCATTCCTATCACGTGGTGAAGAGGACGCCCCAGGGTGCTCGCTCAGCAGGGGAGGAAGAGCAGAAATCAGCCCCAGTTGGAGGCACAGGGAGGGGCAGGCACTGGCACCCCGGGCAGAGCCTCTGAATGGCCCAAAGGGGCATCGGCTCAGCAGGAGTGAATGTTCTCACCTGCCTGTGTCAGGCGCCTGCACGCAGTGGCCACGTTGAGTCTCTTTTTAGACGTGAAGATCTGCCCGCCGGGCAGTGTCAGCCCCAAGGCCCGTTCCCTCCGCGGCCTTCCTGTGCCGGCCGGACCAGCAGTGTCTGAGGAAGAAACCAGCCAGAGCGGCCTGGCATCTCCCGCAGCCCACCCAGAAGGCAGGACGCGCCCGGACAGTGTTTCTGGGCACATTTCTTTACATTCTGCTGCCTCCTAATGTTCTTAAATGCCCCTTGTTATTCTTCTCCCCCAGAGAACCCCGAATTTCCTCCTTCAGGGACGAGGACAGCAGCTGAGTTTCAGCACATCACCCTCCCACGGAACATTTTCTGAAACTGAGTTTGACTTTCTAGACCTTGCATCATGTAGATTGAAGGAAACAGGCTGAAGTACACGCGTCTCTCCCCTGTCACTGCCAATCTGAGGTCCTGCTTTAGGGGCCCTCCCTGACTGACAGGACCCTGAGCTCTTGGGGTGCCAGGAGGGGGGCCACTTGGGATGGGTGGCCCTGGCAGACCCCACCATTGTGTGCCCCTCCCTTGGCTGATTCTAATTTGTAGCTTTTGCTGTTAAAAAAAAAAAAAAGTAGAACCACACATGTAGCCCTTCCTCTGTGCGTGATGTCTGGTCTTTGGAGGACATGGGAGTCCCTGAAACTGTAGCCAGAGTGTCAGCAGGGAGGGCGACCCTGGGACAGTTTTGTGCTGGTGTCGGAAGTGAGGTCAGCCCTGGGGGGACTGTGTGGTCAACTGTGAAGTTCAGCCAAGCTCCAGAAGGTTAGTATCACAAAAGTTGGATCTTTTCCCTGGAAAATAACGAGAAAGACCATGACTCACTGAGGGGAGTGTCTGGGAGAGACAGGTGAGAAGGGACAGCAGGAGGACGCAGGGCCTGGTCCCTCGTCCCCAGGGTAGGAAACCGCCTTGTGCTGAGACTGTCCCTAGAGGGGAAGCGTCCAGCGGGATTGTCAGTGACACGTCCGGGATCGGGGCTGGCTCAGGGGACGCCGAGGAACCTGCACCGTCACGAGGAAACTGTGAACTCACCAGGCCTGGCCGCCCAGCGTGGCGAAGACAGAGTCAGGAAGGGCCAAGTCTGGCCCCGGCCAGAGACCAGCACCCCCTGTCTCGGGCCCCAGTGGGGGGCTGTCTGGGCAAAGCCCCACTAGATGTGGGTCCCCTTAGGATCCGGCTGGTGAGGAGCAGCCGCCACCCTCGGCCATTTCCCGAGGGCAGAGTCAGGCTGCAGGGACGGCCCGTGGGGGATGAGACTGACTCTAAACACAGGAAAGGGGCTGGGGGTGATGAGGGAAGGAGGGGAGACAAGGCCCGAGTCTCAGCAGGGGGGTCTGGCAGTGTGATCAGGACATGAGGGACCTGAAGCAGGTGATGGGGAGGCCAGGACAGGAGCTAGTGCCGCCTGGGGGAGCCTGGGCTGGACACATGGAGCCCACATTGAGTGAAGGTCCCCAACAAGGAAGATCCCGAAACAGTCAGCTCCACTCCCCCGAGCGTGGGGAGTCATGAAGCCTGTGAGCAAGCAAACCCGTCAGTGGCTCATCACCCAGAAGGTCAAACTCATAGTCAGGATTTGCGGGGGGACTTGCTGCCCCAGCCAGAAAAGACTCTGGCAAGCAGTTAAGAAAAGGGCCTCACACCGTGGGGCTGAAGATTCCCTGCACCCCACACTGTGGCGCTGAAGATTAATCTGCAACCTACAAACATCCCCTTGTTTTTTGTTTTTGGTCATATAAGAAAAAACTTGTCGGAAAGTACATAGGGCAACAAATTATACGTGTAAGAATACTGTAAGTAAATGGCACAAAGAAACACCTGCTTAAAAATTAAACACTGTACATTTGGCCTGCCTGACAATGGGAAAGAGTTTGTTATACATGAGCAGGCCTGACAAGCAACCCAGGATGATTATAGTCAGTCCTTCTTTAGCTTTTTTTTAGAAGTTTCTTAGGAAAGTTTTTAAATGAAGTTGATTGTGTTAAGAAGTTTCTAGGTAGAAAACAATCCAGTCAAAAAATGGACAGAGGAGCTAAAAAGAAACTTCTCTGAAGAGGAAATGCGAATGGCCAACAGGCATATGAAAAAATGTTCAACATCACTTGTCATCAGGGAAATGCAAATCAAAACTACCATGAGATACCATCTTACACCAGTGAGAATGGCACATATTAAAAAAACTAGCAACAACAAATGTTGGCGAGGGTGTGGAGAAAAAGGAACTCTCCTGCACTGCTGGTGGGAGTGCAAACTGGTCCAACCACTGTGGAGAGCTGTGTGGAGATTTCTGGACCTACTAAACATAGAGCTTCCATAGGATCCAGCAATTCCACTCCTAGGTATTTACCCAAAGGACACAGAAACATCAATTCCAAAGGGCACCTGCACCCCTATGTTTATAGCAGCACTGTTTACAATAGTAAGCTTTGGAAACATCACAAATGCCCAAAAATAGATGACTGGATCAAGAAGATGTGGTACATATATACCATGGAATATTACTCAGCATTCAAAAAAGATAAACACATGCAATTTGCTGCAACATGGATGGCGCTGGAAGGGATCATGCTCAGTGAAATAAGCCAGAAAGAAAAAGAAAAATACTGGATGGTCTCACTCATAGCAGGAATCTAGAAAACTTAAATAAGGGACCAGGAAAATGAATAACTATAAGAAAGTGAAAATCAAAATCAACAAAAACTATGAATCAGAGACACTTTTTGGGGGTTGGGGGGCGGGAGGGGAGGGATTGGGGTCAGAATGGGGGGATTGCAATTGTATGGGGAATATAAAAATAAAATTTATTAATTAAAAAAAAAAAAAGAAAAAGAAAACCCTGTTAGCTGATAACCTGAAAGCAGCTGGTCCCTGGCTGAGGGCCACGTGAATAAGAAGACTCTTTTGATGCTTAGGCTTGAGCTGATCGGAGTGGACCGACGGCTCTCGGCTGTCTTGGGTAATTGTCTAGCTGAAATAATGAGTTTTAGTGTAAGGTTTAGTTTTTTATCTATTAACCTAGAAGGTCGCCGTCTACTGAGAGCACGTAGCAGCCAAAAGTCTACGGGAAAAGAATACACTGATTGCTTTTGCTTTGCTTCCATGCATAGGATGATGCCATCTCACTGCTTGCCTTAGTGTATAAAAAAAGACCCGTTGAGATCCTCAGGAAGAGACACTAACACAAGACATTGGGTGAGTCTGCCTCATTCCTCACTTGCACCAACACCATCCCATCCTTCAGGAACCCCTGACACCCAGATTGCCCAGGCTGGCTCTTGGCAAAGATTTGTCTTTTCACAGAGGAGCAGATTCTAGGTGGCCACCAAGGCACTCAGTGGGATTGGGAACCTGACACCCAACTCCCAAGTGCCAGGAGCCTGTGACTGTATAAGGGGGGAGGTGAGCGAAGGGCTACAGGAAGTGAAGTGGGTAGGTGGGCTGGTGGGAGGGGTCAGGATGTGAAGTGGGGAGTGGGCAGGAGGGAGGGGGTGCAGGATATAAAATGGGGAGTGGGCAGGAGGGAGGGGGTGCAGGATGTGAGGTGGGGAGCTGCACATTTCCAGGTCCAAGATTGGGTTGGGCCATCCAGGCTTCATGGGGATTGGGGTTTGACACTCTCAGCAGGGAGTGTCTCCTCAGGGTCAAGATCAGGCAACAGTCAGCAGATACTTGTTTCTGATATTCTCACAACCTCCTGGCAACACAGAGGATTTCTGTCACAGGTGTAACACAATCAGTTTACCAAGTTCCAGCAATTGCAGTGGGAAAGCAGTGTGCTAGTTGCAAGTTGAAGATTAATCACAAGGAGGGTGTGGGGGAGAGAATAAAAATTGGTTTGAGTTTGATGCTTTCAGTCCTAATATTTAGTCTAAAGGAGATTTTGTTACCAAATAGAGGTGATCTGGGTACAGCCTGACCTCATCACATGGGGCTAAGGTCCCACAATCTAGTCAGCACAGCCATGCCCAGGAGGGTCAGGAGCCGCAGGGAATGGGTCTCAGAAGCCATTTACCTTTTGCAAAGGCCTCTAATGGATGAAGTGAGAATTTCACACAGGAATTTAAAAATCACTGGCGATGGGATGGAGCCCAGATTGCCCATGCAATGTGTTGTCACATGGATGGGGGCTGGTGATTGTGCTGAGGCCCTGAGGGGCCAGAGGGAGGTTGCATTTGAATAAGTCCCTGTGGCTGCTGTGATGCCAGACACCAGGTCTGAGGGGACCTGAAGGGAAGGAGACTGGTGGAGGGGCCACCACTTATTAGAGCCCTGCACTCAGCCAGGTGAGGAGGGATGAGGCAACTGCTGACCTGAGGAGCAGGTGGGGTTAAGAGGGTGGAGGAATCCAGGTGGACTCCCAGATATCAGCTTAGGTGGGGAGAGGATTACAGAAGAGACAAGGAGCCCAGGGGTCACACAGGAGAGGCAAATAGGGACTTCCAGAGAGCTGGCGGGATTGACTATTATCCTTTGAGGTGACATTTGAAATTTTATAAGTGTTTATGATGCACATGCATATATGTACACCCAGATATGTCCATACAGAATGCACATATATCTGAAAATCTATGTGTGTACATATATGCACTTAATATATGTCCCTAAGTGTATCTGTGTCCTTATATATACATTTACATGTATTCACAGACATGAATGTCTCTCTATGTACACCCGTGTGCATATGCATTCACCTATATTCACCGCATTCCTGTGTATGTGTGTATATATTTTTAACCAAATTAATGGGGTAAATTTTTATTTGAAACAATTTCAGGCTTGCCAAATATCTCAAGAACAAAAGAGTATTTGAGCCTGCCCTCATATTCCCAAATCACTAGCATTTTGCACATTTCCTTGATCACTTATCTGCTACTATGAACAGACTTTACTTTTTGATGCATTTCAAAGTAAGTTATAGACACCACTACAATTCACTCAGACCAATTACAATGCATATTCACTAAAATTCACATTCGTTTACATTGTTTTAAAATTTACATACAATGAACGCTCCATACTATTAGTTGAGCTTTGACCAATGGTGAATCCTTAGCAAGACAGATATTTCCATCACCCCAAATCTGCGGAACATTGATGAACTGTACTGCACCCCATCTCCTTTTCTGCCTTGTGATGAGGATTAAATGAGCTCATGTAATGCCCAGTGTTCACATACTGGTCTTGGTGACGTTTCCTTCTCTTCACCCTGTGGCCTAAATTGTGTGAACAGGCGGCTCCACCCAGCGCCTAGTGGTCAAGACATGTCGGAGTAAACTTTTACCCACTTTCTCTCACTTCTCTCTTTCCAACACTGCCGAACCATAATTTTCAAAGTGGGAACGCATTTTGAAATAAAAAGCATGTGACCATTGCTCATGTCCTTTAATAGCTGAGCGTTCTCCTTTTGCCCTCAGCACTGTCTCTGACTTCTAAGGTATTGTAAGGGTAGGAACGGAGACAGTGCAGGTTTTCTGATCCCATGCAGACCGGGTAAAGGAGGAGTCAGAGTCCTCAGTGGTTTGGCACGTTTTTTATTTGGGATTACCAGGTACACGGCAGGCAAGGGTGCTGGGGGGCCGGGAGGCTGGCAGGCCTCCCAGCCCCCAGCAGGTCTTCACTCTAGGCTCTCCGGCCTTCTCTTAGCTTCTGCTTCTCTTGCTTCTCTCTCGTCTTCTACTGGCGTCCCCGTGACGCCGCCCTTAAAAACCCGCCTCAGCCCAGGTGAATCCCATCTTCCTATGCCCAAACCCTACTCCAGGTGCCCGCCATCAGGCATGCATTCAGGACCACAGGGTTCCATCAATCCTAATGGCGGGAGGGCAGAAAAGCCTGACATTTTTCCTTACCCTACAGGTATGAATCCCACGGCCGCAGAGCTGCGTTGTGTAGCACAGATATTTCCTGGAAGCAACATCTACTGACTCCACAGAAAGCAGAGTTGAGTCTCATTCAATCCACTCCATTAACAGGGAGTAGTTGCAGGTGGACCCGCCCTAGACCAGGTGATGCATTGAGGGCACTACAGGATGTGTGTGTGTGTGTGTGTGTGCGCATGTGCGTGCAGCCACTCTGAGAGGCTGGATCCCAAATATCCCAGGCCTGTCTCCAGCTGAGACTCAACATCATGGAAGGGAGAGCCCAAGGACTCTGTGCTGGCTTTCCAGGGCTCTCTATTCCCCCGGTGAACGCAGTCACAGATTCTCCCAAGAGGAGTCCATACCCACAGTGTGGGTGTTGAGGTAACCAGGCATTTTGAAGCTAGTGAGAGACAAATGTAGATAAAGCCTGCATTGTGTTATAAGGCATCGCATCTGCAATTTTGGTTAAGGCTGTGTCAAAATCTCATGGGCTCCTTTGTGGCGCTGCGGGGTAACCTGGGGAGGGCTCTGCAGCCCTCCAGGGATGCTGCTAAGAGGGGTGGCTTTGGAAGAAACAAAGGCTGTTGGATTTAGGGACATGCTTTGTCCAGTGCTGAGGCCCCTCCCTGTTGGGCACCCTTCCACGCCCTCTCCTGTCTCCCTCTGCCAACATCCCAATCTGGCCGTTCTGAAGGTGACTGACTGTGGGTGGTGGGTGTGGGTGTCCTAACAGCAGAGGACTGCTCTTTTCTCATGGATAGGAGCTATTTTATTGGCAATTTCTTTTGCAGAGGGTGAGGTGCTTTTGCAATTCAAATGTTCATTCTCCTTTAGATGTGATACTGGAACAAAGGCCCAAAGTGAAATGGGGTGGGGAGTAATTTATGTTCCTGTTTGGGGGAAACTGGGTGGGGAGTCATTAGGTCATTTTTGGGAAGAAAAGTTTCCTGGCAGAGGAATTAGCAGATGCAGAGACTCTAAAGAATGAAATTCCTGGAGTTAGAACAAGTGAAATAGTGAAGAATTCATCAGAAAATGAGGGGGAGTTGGTGCGGGCCCTTCTAGTCATTATTTTAACCTGGTTCACTTCAAGTGGGGTTGGCATTTATCTGAGTGGCTGTAGTTCAAGCTTCACACAGCACTTCCTGATTCAGTCTGAGTTTTGGAGCTGGGCATATCCACGGGGCCGTCTTGTGACAACACTCTTCATAGATGCTGACTGTGCCCTCCACAGAGACCAGGGTCTGATCATTTCTCATCACCAGCTGTGCTAACATCCTGGCCCCATCCACCGCCAGCTCCTACCTGGATTATTGCGATCTCCTCCTCACTGGACTCTCCAGTATGTTCCTACTGCATTACTTAGTCTATTGTCAATGCAACAGACATCTCAAAAGATGCAAAAGATTTTAGTTTATAACTCTTTCCAGTAGCTGCTAATCCTACTTCAGGTTAAAACATCAAACATACGGCCAGTAGGAGTTGGTACCATTTTGTCCTCAGTTTCTGATGACAAAACCCTGTTCTTATACCAAAACATTTCATTCTTTACAGTCGTTGTACTTGCTGATTCCTCGACCAGGAATCCTTTCTTCCAAGCAGCTACATACATGGTTCTCTACTTGGTTTCAGTTTAAATCATTGTTCCAATGCCACTGCTCAGGGAGGCCTCCCTTGTCAAATTGCAAGTTCAGCCACCCCTCGATTGCTACTTGAAGTTGGGCTCCAGGATGCTTCTTACTAGAAGAAATGGCCTAAAATGTTAAAGGTCAATCTTCTGGTAGGGAAGAGGAAAACATGTGTCCCAACTGTAAGGAGTGATACAGTGTAATGGAGGAAAGAAAGTTCTAGATACATGGGGACCTGGAGTCCCTCCTGGACATATCTTGTGCTCTACTGATTGGACACATGTTACTGGAAATCATTGATCTGAGTCCTGAGTGGCTAAGTGGAGATATAACACGACAGTGGTGTTTGGGATCATGCGTGTGCATGTCCATGTGTGCTGTGTGTGAATGTGTATGTATAATTCTATACTCACCTGTGGACTCATATACACATGCATGGAGTTAAAAAAAAAGGCAATTTAAAAGGAAAGTATGTAAGTAAAGTGGGGGATTACCCGGGTCCTGAGCTCCTCAGACCTGTATCTCTGACTATTTTAGAACTCTGGGGTGCCTCTGCAGGAGTTCCCATGGTAACTGGGACACTCACACCCACTGGGCCTGCACTGCAACAAACAAGAGCTGGGATTTCCCAGGGGCCACACTGGGATGTGGTCTCCCCTCCCAGCAGAAACTGCATCATCTCTCTTTCCTCAGTGTCACTCTTCTCTCTGCCTCCCTGTCCATCCCCCTGGATTCTGGGCCCTGGGGATTCCTCACCAGCTCAGCTGATGGCACAGGGTCCTCCTGTCCATGGCCCAGACCATCAGAGCACATTGGGAGTCACTCAGCGCTGGGGAAGGAGTGTTTGGGCAGAGTGAGGGGGAGTAGATTTCCCTCTCCCCTTCTCTTCAGGTCCCCTCAGTGCCTGGTGTCTGGCATCACAGCAGCCAAGGGGATTTACTCAAATGCAGCCCTGATCCAGTGCCTCAGGGCCTCAGCGCAATCACCAGCCCCCTCCACATGACAGCATATTGGATGGGTGATCTGGGCTCCATCCCATCTCCAATGTTTTAAATTCCTGTATGAAATTCTCACTTCATCCATTAGGAGCTTTTGCCACTAAGCAAATGGCTTCTGAGACCAACTCCCTGCGGCTCCTGGCCCTCCTGGGCATGGCTATGCTGATAAGATTGTAAGATCTTAGCCCAGGTGGATCTGAGTTCAGGCTGTGCATGGATCACCTCCATTTGGTAACAAAATCTCCCTTAGACTAAATAATAGGACTGAAAGCATCAAAGTCAAACCAACTTTTATTCTCTCCCCCACACCCTCCTTGTGATTAATCTTAAACTTGCAACTAGTGCACTCCTACCCCACTGCAATTCCTGGAAGTTGGTAAACTGATTGTGTTACACCTGTGACAAAAATCCTCTGTGTTGTAAAGAGGTTGTGAGAATATCAAAATCAAGTGTCTGCTGACTGTTGCCTAATCTTGACCCTGAGGAGACACTCCCTGTTGAGAGTGTCAAACCCCAATTTCCATGATTCCTGGATTGCCCAGCCAACCTCTGACCTGGAAATGTGCAGCTCCCCACTTCACATCCTGCACCCCCCTCCCTCCTGCCCACTCCCCACTTCACATCCTGCAGCCCCTCCCTTCCCTCTTCCTTTTATAATTGATACCGGAATTGTCAGGCCTAGTCTCCCAGCCAGGAACGGATTCCATGCTGCAGGGCAGTGCTGAGCCCCAGCCTCTAGACCCCCACGGGTTGGTGTCTCACGAAGCCGCAGCAGGAACTTCGCAGACGCTCAGGCAAGCAAGCGAGAAGACGCAGGTTTGTTTAGAGAAAGAAAAGTTTATTGAGGAGAAAAAGAACAGAAATAAAGTGGGACTCCCAGGCCAGGGAACCAGGCCTGGGAGGGGCAAGGAAGCCAAAGTGGAGTTGTGTCTCAGGGAATATAGACCTTTTTCCCCTCATTATTCTAAAGCTCCACCAGTCTCTTTGTGATTGGTTAGTTCTTGGCTGTCTCACTTAATTTGCTACTGAGTGGGGGATCTTCACATTCCTTCTCTAACAGGTCTGTCTTTCCCCATTTGTTATGCTTATCGCTTTCTCTTTATGGCCTAGTCCTCCAGGTGAGCATCTCTACATTTTATCTTATCACCTGAAGAAAACCAGGACCATTGTTAACCTTGTCCTTGGTCCTGGGATGTTTGTTTTTCCCAGTGGAATTGGTTACATTCCTTTGGTTGTCCTTATCTCTGAAGCCTCCCTAAATTCTTCAGAGGTCCCCTCCTGCACTGTCCCTAAAACTGTCTAATAACCCTAGCTTGCCCTGTCTCATTCCCCACTTCTAGAATGGAACCCCTAACTGCAGTTAGGGAAAAGGGACATCGTTTTGATCAGTAACTACTTTTTGCTGAAAGCGGGCGATGAGGGGAAGCAGTTAGGGCTCCATTGCAGGGCGACGATCTAAGGGACCCCCGAAGATGGACTGTGGAGGCGTCATTTTGGGTTTCATTTGAAGGACCATTTGGAGCTTGATGGCCTCCAGGTGAGCGGAGATGATTCTGACGAGAGCGTTAAGGATCCAGGGCCCAAACAAAAGAACAATAAAGAGAATTAGTAAGGGAAGGAGAAAAGGGAGTAGCCAGGACAGAAGTTGTCCTTTTATAGAATCAAAGATTGTTTGTGTCCAGTTAAGGTTTTGTTTTGTCTGTTTTTTTGAGATCATTTACAATTCATATATTTTTTTTTAGTATTTTTAATTATTATTTTTTTTAACCTCATGAGAAGTATTTATCCATAAGTAACATGTTTTATTTAAAAGGGCACAAACACCTTTAACTTTAGCCATCGGCAGGTTTAGGGTTCTGCGATTTTATATTACCACTGAGACTAGGGATTTTAAGGAGCAATGTTGGGCTAGTGCCCCAAACACCTGGAGGTGCTGTAGCCAAAATGACAGAATCAGTGAGAACTAGGGCTTTAGTGTCATTTTTATTTTTTGCAGCAGCAGCTAGGAGAGCCAATAGTGGCTATGGAGGCTGTTAGTTTGGAATTTAGTTACTTTTTTTTAATTCTAATAGAGGAAGTTAGAAAACCAAAACTAAAAATGAATAAATAAGTAGCCTTGTAGTGAGCAAGGTAGCAGTACTGTAAAGTGTCCTGGCTCAGGCTGGCCATCTGTACTAGTGAGGGGGACAATTGACCAGTAGGTCAGTCCAAAGAATTGGAGTAAGGCAGAGTAAGTGGCCCCTTATTTACCAAAAAGGTGATTTTTATGTCTGCCACTTTTAGGGTCACCCGAGGCTTGTCCATATAAACAGTAAACAGGGGAGTCTCTCTCATCTCTGGGCTTCTTCAGAGATCTTCTCCTGCACCGGGTTTTTCATAGTCAGAGGCAGCTGACGGTCAAGCCTGTCCTTCCATCCTGGCCCGTGGTTTGGGCTGGCCCCTCCCTCTCTGGAGAGTGGGACAGTCCCTTTTTTAGTGCCCTGTGTGATGGCACAGAAGGCATGGCCCTGGGGACAGCTACTTGCTGCTGAGGTGTCCTGGTTGCAGGCAGTGGAAGCAAGCTGGCAGCCCTTTAAGAGGTTGAGGTCCCAAATGGCCTAGGGCGCATGGGGCCTTGGGTGAGTTTGAGGTAGCAGGGTACTAACAATGGCAACTGCCATTTACTGGCCCTTCTCTTGCCTTCCTCCCTTTTTTTTTTTTTAGCCTAGTTAGTCCCCTCCATATTATTATAGGCCTTGAAGGCTGTGTTTAAAAGTCTTAAAAGGATTTTAGGTCCTTGACTTAGTCTCTGGAGTTTTTAGTTGATGTCAGAGCAAGGCTGACTAATGAAGGAGACTGAGATTGTTAAATTGTTTGTCCTTTTTAGGGTCTAGATTAGTATACCTTTTTATAGCCTCAGTAAATTTAGTCTGAACTGACTGGCTTATTAGGTTTTAAGAAGTCTTATGTATTTTAGAATAATTTTATGTGTACATTTATGTTGAAAAGTTGTAACAATTTTATGAGAATAGTTTTTATGAGATATCAGTATACAAATAGAATTAGTTTGCTTATTGT